>NW_028133172.1:0-405679 GCF_964374135.1 Grampus griseus | reverse complement strand
CCTGCTTACACGAAGGTTCCTCAGAAGGCAGAGGCCGCCGTTCCGGCACGGAGAGAGGTCATCATGCGAAACTGGTGAATGGGCTCCTACCCTGTGTGTCCCGAGGAGCGTCGCAGGGTTAAGGCACTCCGTGGTGGAGTATGGCCTCATTGGAGACCCCTGCACACCCAACTCCCCTGACGTGAAACACTGGAACTCAACCTTGAGGCCCGAGGTCACCTGTCACTTGGCCGCAGCTGAACCTGAGGTGTCGTGGGAGGAGTTCCTAGAAAGGGATTGACAGCACGGTTTTCGCTTTGGGAGAACACGCAGCCTTGGCCCACAACGACAATCCTGCCGTGCAGAGACGTCGGGCCGCTAGTGCTGTTCGGGCCGCTTTGAAGCCAAGCGCAAGGCGCCTCCAAACGGGGAGAAAGCGTACTCTCCCATCCGCGTCCCACTTTCAAGCTGAATGACGCAGCATGTTTCTCGGAAGGCTCTGCCGAGCTATCTAGCACAAGGGAGAGAGTGCCTGCCTCTGCCGAGAAAGGTTTTGACGTGGGGATTGCTGGACATGCGGAAGAGCGTTCCCCAGGCCGTGCCAAGTTTAGGCTTTGGTGATTCTGGATGGTCCCAAGGGGGCAGAATTGTTCCTGGGAAAGCTGTCCTTTTTCTCTTTCTCCGGCTCGAAGTAAACATCTGGCAACCGACTGCCGTACGCAGACGTCCTGGGGGAGCCTCCCGGTTCCTTTGGGACGCACATTGGTGTTTCACAGAAGAGCCCCAATTCCTAATTGGGGGCACAGCAGCCGGGAATGTAAGGCTGTTTAGAACTGCGTACCTTGAGGCCGTGTGAAGGCCGTACAAACGAGAGCTTTCGAGGGAACAGGGCAGCGCTTCGCCATCATCGTTGCACATTCACGGAGCTTAATCAAACGAACGCGTTTCCTTCCTGTGGCTCAAACACAGCCGAGGAGTTGGAAGGCATACAGTGCCCTTTGACAGTTGTTACAACGAACGTGAGTGCACAGTGTCTCGTGAAATACCTTACACGGTTGAAGCGTTCCGTTAACGCATGCCCCTCCGCTCCCTCTGGCACTCCGAGGTGTTCCTAAGGAGGGAAACCTGCACTTTTGCTTGAGGCCGGGGTGGGGCGGGGGGACTCACAGTTCTTTTGCCGGCGGGCTCCAGAGCGCTCCTGCTGAAGCTCCCAGCAAGGAACTGAGAGAGAGCCGCAGGCCTCACACGAATAAACTCAGACTTCTTCTGTCACGAGTAAACTCAGACTTCTTATGTGAGGCCTTCGGGCAGCAAAGAGAAGGTGGGCGCGAGGAGTGTGCTTCAGGCAGCTTAGGACCCGCCCCTGTCTCGTCTGCCACGGAGGGGAATAAGGGTCGGCCAGGGTCGCCCAGCTTCAAACCTGAGCTCACATAGGGATCCTCAGCGGTTTCTGATTACCGCAAGGAAACACAAAGGGAGGAACAGGGCCCTTCCGTGGAGGCACTTTTGGGCACAGGGACCTCTGCGTGGGATCTACTGGGTAAGTATGGCAGTACCTTAGGTAGGCCTCAGTGATCAAGGCTCTCTGGCTCATGCCTAGCTGTGTAAAGAAGTGTGGCAAACGTACGTACTGCTCCTCAGGCTGGGCGCACAGCTAGCTTTCGCTTCTATGAGAGTGCTGTCCCGAGTCTCTTCCTGGAGCCCGTCGTCAGCACGGTGTCTTTTGGCACTGCAGTTGTCTTTCAGTCAAGGAGGCCGTTCGACCGGCAAAGGGAGTCCGCCCAGCGCTGCTTTCGCGAGTCTCTTTGACGACGGGGGCACTCCACCTAGGCAACCCAGAGAGGAGTACACTGCCCTAGCTACGAATGTGAAGAGCTGTCTCCAGGGACCTGCTTAAACGAAGGTTCCTCAGAAGGCAGAGGCCGCCGTTCCGGCACGGAGAGAGGTCATCATGCGAACCTGGTGAATGGGCTCCTATCCTGTGTGTCCCCAGGAGCGTCGCAGGGTTAAGGCACTCCGTGGTGGAGTATGGCCTCATTGGAGACCCCTGCACACCCAACTCCCCTGACGTGAAACACTGGAACTCAACCTTGAGGCCCGAGGTCACCTGTCACTTGGCCGCAGCTGAACCTGAGGTGTCGTGGGAGGAGTTCCTAGAAAGGGATTGCCAGCACGGTTTTCGCTTTGGGAGAACACGCAGCCTTGGCCCACAACGACAATCCTGCCGTGCAGAGACGTCGGGCCGCTAGTGCTGTTCGGGCCGCTTTGAAGCCAAGCGCAAGGCGCCTCCAAACGGGGAGAAAGCGTACTCTCCCATCCGCGTCCCACTTTCAAGCTGAATGACGCAGCATGTTTCTCGGAAGGCTCTGCCGAGCTATCTAGCACAAGGGAGAGAGTGCCTGCCTCTGCCGAGAAAGGTTTTGACGTGGGGATTGCTGGACATGCGGAAGAGCGTTCCCCAGGCCGTGCCAAGTTTAGGCTTTGGTGATTCTGGATGGTCCCAAGGGGGCAGAATTGTTCCTGGGAAAGCTGTCCTTTTTCTCTTTCTCCAGCTCGAAGTAAACATCTGGCAACCGACTGCCGTACGCAGACGTCCTGGGGGAGCCTCCCGGTTCCTTTGGGACGCACATTGGTGTTTCACAGAAGAGCCCCAATTCCTAATTGGGGGCACAGCAGCCGGGAATGTAAGGCTGTTTAGAACTGCGTACCTTGAGACCGTGTGAAGGCCGTACAAACGAGAGCTTTCGAGGGAACAGGGCAGCGCTTCGCCATCATCGTTGCACATTCACGGAGCTTAATCAAACGAACGCGTTTCCTTCCTGTGGCTCAAACACAGCCGAGGAGTTGGAAGGCATACAGTGCCCTTTGACAGTTGTTACAACGAACGTGAGTGCACAGTGTCTCGTGAAATACCTTACACGGTTGAAGCGTTCCGTTAACGCATGCCCCTCCGCTCCCTCTGGCACTCCGAGGTGTTCCTAAGGAGGGAAACCTGCACTTTTGCTTGAGGCCGGGGTGGGGCGGGGGGACTCACAGTTCTTTTGCCGGCGGGCTCCAGAGCGCTTCTGCTGAAGCTCCCAGCAAGGAACTGAGAGAGAGCCGCAGGCCTCACACGAATAAACTCAGACTTCTTCTGTCACGAGTAAACTCAGACTTCTTATGTGAGGCCTTCGGGCAGCAAAGAGAAGGTGGGCGCGAGGAGTGTGCTTCAGGCAGCTTAGGACCCGCCCCTGTCTCGTCTGCCACGGAGGGGAATAAGGGTCGGCCAGGGTCGCCCAGCTTCAAACCTGAGCTCACATAAGGATCCTCAGCGGTTTCTGATTACTGCAAGGAAACACAAAGGGAGGAACAGGGCCCTTCCGTGGAGGCACTTTTGGGCACAGGGACCTCTGCGTGAGATCTACTGGGTAAGTATGGCAGTACCTTAGGTAGGCCTCAGTGACCAAGGCTCTCTGGCTCATGCCTAGCTGTGTAAAGAAGTGTGGCAAACGTACGTACTGCTCCTCAGGCTGGGCGCACAGCTAGCTTTCGCTTCTATGAGAGTGCTGTCCCGAGTCTCTTCCTGGAGCCCGTCGTCAGCACGGTGTCTTTTGGCACTGCAGTTGTCTTTCAGTCAAGGAGGCCGTTCGACCGGCAAAGGGAGTCCGCCCAGCGCTGCTTTCGCGAGTCTCTTTGACGACGGGGGCACTCCACCTAGGCAACCCAGAGAGGAGTACACTGCCCTAGCTACGAATGTGAAGAGCTGTCTCCAGGGACCTGCTTACACGAAGGTTCCTCAGAAGGCAGAGGCCGCCGTTCCGGCACGGAGAGAGGTCATCATGCGAACCTGGTGAATGGGCTCCTATCCTGTGTGTCCCCAGGAGCGTCGCAGGGTTAAGGCACTCCGTGGTGGAGTATGGCCTCATTGGAGACCCCTGCACACCCAACTCCCCTGACGTGAAACACTGGAACTCAACCTTGAGGCCCGAGGTCACCTGTCACTTGGCCGCAGCTGAACCTGAGGTGTCGTGGGAGGAGTTCCTAGAAAGGGATTGCCAGCACGGTTTTCGCTTTGGGAGAACACGCAGCCTTGGCCCACAACGACAATCCTGCCGTGCAGAGACGTCGGGCCGCTAGTGCTGTTCGGGCCGCTTTGAAGCCAAGCGCAAGGCGCCTCCAAACGGGGAGAAAGCGTACTCTCCCATCCGCGTCCCACTTTCAAGCTGAATGACGCAGCATGTTTCTCGGAAGGCTCTGCCGAGCTATCTAGCACAAGGGAGAGAGTGCCTGCCTCTGCCGAGAAAGGTTTTGACGTGGGGATTGCTGGACATGCGGAAGAGCGTTCCCCAGGCCGTGCCAAGTTTAGGCTTTGGTGATTCTGGATGGTCCCAAGGGGGCAGAATTGTTCCTGGGAAAGCTGTCCTTTTTCTCTTTCTCCAGCTCGAAGTAAACATCTGGCAACCGACTGCCGTACGCAGACGTCCTGGGGGAGCCTCCCGGTTCCTTTGGGACGCACATTGGTGTTTCACAGAAGAGCCCCAATTCCTAATTGGGGGCACAGCAGCCGGGAATGTAAGGCTGTTTAGAACTGCGTACCTTGAGGCCGTGTGAAGGCCGTACAAACGAGAGCTTTCGAGGGAACAGGGCAGCGCTTCGCCATCATCGTTGCACATTCACGGAGCTTAATCAAACGAACGCGTTTCCTTCCTGTGGCTCAAACACAGCCGAGGAGTTGGAAGGCATACAGTGCCCTTTGACAGTTGTTACAACGAACGTGAGTGCACAGTGTCTCGTGAAATACCTTACACGGTTGAAGCGTTCCGTTAACGCATGCCCCTCCGCTCCCTCTGGCACTCCGAGGTGTTCCTAACGGGGGCAACCTGGACTTTTGCTTGAGGCCGGGGTGGGGCGGGGGGACTCACAGTTCTTTTGCCGGCGGGCTCCAGAGCGCTCCTGCTGAAGCTCCCAGCAAGAAACTGAGAGAGAGCCGCAGGCCTCACACGAATAAACTCAGACTTCTTCTGTCACGGGTAAACGCAGACTTCTTATGTGAGGCCTTCGGGCAGCAAAGAGAAGGTGGGCGCGAGGAGTGTGCTTCAGGCAGCTTAGGACCCGCCCCTGTCTCGTCTGCCACGGAGGGGAATAAGGGTCGGCCAGGGTCGCCCAGCTTCAAACCTGAGCTCACATAGGGATCCGCAGCGGTTTCTGATTACCTCAAGGAAACACAACGGGAGGAACAGGGCCCTTCCGTGGAGGCACTTTTGGGCACAGGGACCTCTGCGTGGAATCTACTGGGTAAGTATGGCAGTACCTTAGGTAGGCCTCAGTGATCAAGGCTCTCTGGCTCATGCCTAGCTGTGTAAAGAAGTGTGGCAAACGTACGTACTGCTCCTCAGGCTGGGCGCACAGCCTAGCTTTCGCTTCTATGAGAGTGCTGTCCCGAGTCTCTTCCTGGAGCCCGTCGTCAGCACGGTGTCTTTTGGCACTGCAGTTGTCTTTCAGTCAAGGAGGCCGTTCGACCGGCAAAGGGAATCCGCCCAGCGCTGCTTTCGCGAGTCTCTTTGACGACGGAGGCACTCCACCTAGGCAACCCAGAGAGGAGTACACTGCCCTAGCTACGAATGTGAAGAGCTGTCTCCAGGGGCCTGCTTACACGAAGGTTCCTCAGAAGCCAGAGGCCGCCGTTCCGGCACGGAGAGAGGTCATCATGCGAACCTGGTGAATGGGCTCCTATCCTGTGTGTCCCCAGGAGCGTCGCAGGGTTAAGGCACTCCGTGGTGGAGTATGGCCTCATTGGAGACCCCTGCACACCCAACTCCCCTGACGTGAAACACTGGAACTCAACCTTGAGGTCCGAGGTCACCTGTCACTTGGCCGCAGCTGAACCTGGGGTGCCGTGGGAGGAGTTCCTAGAAAGGGATTGCCAGCACGGTTTTCGCTTTGGGAGAACACGCAGCTTTGGCCCACAACGACAATCCTGCCGTGCAGAGACGTCGGGCCGCTAGTGCTGTTCGGGCCGCTTTGAAGCCAAGCGCAAGGCGCCTCCAAACGGGGAGAAAGCGTACTCTCCCATCCGCGTCCCACTTTCAAGCTGAATGACGCAGCATGTTTCTCGGAAGGCTCTGCCGAGCTATCTAGCACAAGGGAGAGAGTGCCTGCCTCTGCCGAGAAAGGTTTTGACGTGGGGATTGCTGGACATGCGGAAGAGCGTTCCCCAGGCCGTGCCAAGTTTAGGCTTTGGTGATTCTGGATGGTCCCAAGGGGGCAGAATTGTTCCTGGGAAAGCTGTCCTTTTTCTCTTTCTCCGGCTCGAAGTAAACATCTGGCAACCGACTGCCGTACGCAGACGTCCTGGGGGAGCCTCCCGGTTCCTTTGGGACGCACATTGGTGTTTCACAGAAGAGCCCCAATTCCTAATTTTGGGCACAGCAGCCGGGAATGTAAGGCTGTTTAGAACTGCGTACCTTGAGGCCGTGTGAAGGCCGTACAAACGAGAGCTTTCGAGGGAACAGGGCAGCGCTTCGCCATCATCGTTGCACATTCACGGAGCTTAATCAAACGAACGCGTTTCCTTCCTGTGGCTCAAACACAGCCGAGGAGTTGGAAGGCATACAGTGCCCTTTGACAGTTGTTACAACGAACGTGAGTGCACAGTGTCTCGTGAAATACCTTACACGGTTGAAGCGTTCCGTTAACGCATGCCCCTCCGCTCCCTCTGGCACTCCGAGGTGTTCCTAAGGAGGGAAACCTGCACTTTTGCTTGAGGCCGGGGTGGGGCGGGGGGACTCACAGTTCTTTTGCCGGCGGGCTCCAGAGCGCTCCTGCTGAAGCTCCCAGCAAGGAACTGAGAGAGAGCCGCAGGCCTCACACGAATAAACTCAGACTTCTTCTGTCACGAGTAAACTCAGACTTCTTATGTGAGGCCTTCGGGCAGCAAAGAGAAGGTGGGCGCGAGGAGTGTGCTTCAGGCAGCTTAGGACCCGCCCCTGTCTCGTCTGCCACGGAGGGGAATAAGGGTCGGCCAGGGTCGCCCAGCTTCAAACCTGAGCTCACATAGGGATCCTCAGCGGTTTCTGATTACCGCAAGGAAACACAAAGGGAGGAACAGGGCCCTTCCGTGGAGGCACTTTTGGGCACAGGGACCTCTGCGTGGGATCTACTGGGTAAGTATGGCAGTACCTTAGGTAGGCCTCAGTGATCAAGGCTCTCTGGCTCATGCCTAGCTGTGTAAAGAAGTGTGGCAAACGTACGTACTGCTCCTCAGGCTGGGCGCACAGCCTAGCTTTCGCTTCTATGAGAGTGCTGTCCCGAGTCTCTTCCTGGAGCCCGTCGTCAGCACGGTGTCTTTTGGCACTGCAGTTGTCTTTCAGTCAAGGAGGCCGTTCGACCGGCAAAGGGAGTCCGCCCAGCGCTGCTTTCGCGAGTCTCTTTGACGACGGGGGCACTCCACCTAGGCAACCCAGAGAGGAGTACACTGCCCTAGCTACGAATGTGAAGAGCTGTCTCCAGGGGCCTGCTTACACGAAGGTTCCTCAGAAGGCAGAGGCCGCCGTTCCGGCACGGAGAGAGGTCATCATGCGAACCTGGTGAATGGGCTCCTATCCAGTGTGTCCCCAGGAGCGTCGCAGGCTTAAGGCACTCCGTGGTGGAGTATGGCCTCATTGGAGACCCCTGCACACCCAACTCCCCTGACGTGAAACACTGGAACTCAACCTTGAGGCCCGAGGTCACCTTTCACTTGGCCGCAGCTGAACCTGGGGTGCCGTGGTAGGAGTTCCTAGAAAGGGATTGCCAGCACGGTTTTCGCTTTGGGAGAACACACAGCCTTGGCCCACAACGACAATCCTGCCGTGCAGAGACGTCGGGCCGCTAGTGCTGTTCGGGCCGCTTTGAAGCCAAGCGCAAGGCGCCTCCAAACGGGGAGAAAGCATACTCTCCCATCCGCGTCCCACTTTCAAGCTGAATGACGCAGCATGTTTCTCGGAAGGCTCTGCCGAGCTATCTAGCACAAGGGAGAGAGTGCCTGCCTCTGCCGAGAAAGGTTTTGACGTGGGGATTGCTGGACATGCGGAAGAGCGTTCCCCAGGCCGTGCCAAGTTTAGGCTTTGGTGATTCTGGATGGTCCCAAGGGGGCAGAATTGTTCCTGGGAAAGCTGTCCTTTTTCTCTTTCTCCGGCTCGAAGTAAACATCTGGCAACCGACTGCCGTACGCAGACGTCCTGGGGGAGCCTCCCAGTTCCTTTGGGACGCACATTGGTGTTTCACAGAAGAGCCCCAATTCCTAATTGGGGGCACAGCAGCCGGGAATGTAAGGCTGTTTAGAACTGCGTACCTTGAGGCCGTGTGAAGGCCGTACAAACGAGAGCTTTCGAGGGAACAGGGCAGCGCTTCGCCATCATCGTTGCACATTCACGGAGCTTAATCAAACGAACGCGTTTCCTTCCTGTGGCTCAAACACAGCCGAGGAGTTGGAAGGCATACAGTGCCCTTTGACAGTTGTTACAACGAACGTGAGTGCACAGTGTCTCGTGAAATACCTTACACGGTTGAAGCGTTCCGTTAACGCATGCCCCTCTGCTCCCTCTGGCACTCCGAGGTGTTCCTAACGAGGGAAACCTGCACTTTTGCTTGAGGCCGGGGTGGGGCGGGGGGACTCACAGTTCTTTTGCCGGCGGGCTCCAGAGCGCTCCTGCTGAAGCTCCCAGCAAGGAACTGAGAGAGAGCCGCAGGCCTCACACGAATAAACCCAGACTTCTTCTGTCACGGGTAAACTCAGACTTCTTATGTGAGGCCTTCAGGCAGCAAAGAGAAGGTGGGCGCGAGGAGTGTGCTTCAGGCAGCTTAGGACCCGCCCCTGTCTCGTCTGCCACGGAGGGGAATAAGGGTCGTCCAGGGTCGCCCAGCTTCAAACCTGAGCTCACATAGGGATCCTCAGCGGTTTCTGATTACCTCAAGGAAACACAACGGGAGGAACAGGGCCCTTCCGTGGAGGCACTTTTGGGCACAGGGACCTCTGCGTGGGATCTACTGGGTAAGTATGGCAGTACCTTAGGTAGGCCTCAGTGACCAAGGCTCTCTGGCTCATGCCTAGCTGTGTAAAGAAGTGTGGCAAACGTACGTACTGCTCCTCAGGCTGGGCGCACAGCTAGCTTTCGCTTCTATGAGAGTGCTGTCCCGAGTCTCTTCCTGGAGCCCGTCGTCAGCACGGTGTCTTTTGGCACTGCAGTTGTCTTTCAGTCAAGGAGGCCGTTCGACCGGCAAAGGGAGTCCGCCCAGCGCTACTTTCGCGAGTCTCTTTGACGACGGGGGCACTCCACCTAGGCAACCCAGAGAGGAGTACACTGCCCTAGCTACGAATGTGAAGAGTTGTCTCCAGGGACCTGCTTACACGAAGTTTCCTCAGAAGGCAGAGGTCGCCGTTCCGGCACGGAGAGAGGTCATCATGCGAACCTGGTGAATGGGCTCCTATCCTGTGTGTCCCCAGGAGCGTCGCAGGGTTAAGGCACTCCGTGGTGGAGTATGGCCTCATTGGAGACCCCTGCACACCCAACTCCCCTGACGTGAAACACTGGAACTCAACCTTGAGGCCCGAGGTCACCTGTCACTTGGCCGCAGCTGAACCTGAGGTGTCGTGGGAGGAGTTCCTAGAAAGGGATTGCCAGCACGGTTTTCGCTTTGGGAGAACACGCAGCCTTGGCCCACAACGACAATCCTGCCGTGCAGAGACGTCGGGCCGCTAGTGCTGTTCGGGCCGCTTTGAAGCCAAGCGCAAGGCGCCTCCAAACGGGGAGAAAGCGTACTCTCCCATCCGCGTCCCACTTTCAAGCTGAATGACGCAGCATGTTTCTCGGAAGGCTCTGCCGAGCTATCTAGCACAAGGGAGAGAGTGCCTGCCTCTGCCGAGAAAGGTTTTGACGTGGGGATTGCTGGACATGCGGAAGAGCGTTCCCCAGGCCGTGCCAAGTTTAGGCTTTGGTGATTCTGGATGGTCCCAAGGGGGCAGAATTGTCCCTGGGAAAGCTGTCCTTTTTCTCTTTCTCCGGCTGGAAGTAAACATCTGGCAACCGACTGCCGTACGCAGACGTCCTGGGGGAGCCTCCCGGTTCCTTTGGGACGCACATTGGTGTTTCACAGAAGAGCCCCAATTCCTAATTGGGGGCACAGCAGCCGGGAATGTAAGGCTGTTTAGAACTGCGTACCTTGAGGCCGTGTGAAGGCCGTACAAACGAGAGCTTTCGAGGGAACAGGGCAGCGCTTCGCCATCATCGTTGCACATTCACGGAGCTTAATCAAACGAACGCGTTTCCTTCCTGTGGCTCAAACACAGCCGAGGAGTTGGAAGGCATACAGTGCCCTTTGACAGTTGTTACAACGAACGTGAGTGCACAGTGTCTCGTGAAATACCTTACACGGTTGAAGCGTTCCGTTAACGCATGCCCCTCCGCTCCCTCTGGCACTCCGAGGTGTTCCTAACGGGGGCAACCTGGACTTTTGCTTGAGGCCGGGGTGGGGCGGGGGGACTCACAGTTCTTTTGCCGGCGGGCTCCAGAGCGCTCCTGCTGAAGCTCCCAGCAAGGAACTGAGAGAGAGCCGCAGGCCTCACACGAATAAACTCAGACTTCTTCTGTCACGGGTAAACTCAGACTTCTTATGGGAGGCCTTCGGGCAGCAAAGAGAAGGTGGGCGCGAGGAGTGTGCTTCAGGCAGCTTAGGACCCGCCCCTGTCTCGTCTGCCACGGAGGGGAATAAGGGTCGGCCAGGGTCGCCCAGCTTCAAACCTGAGCTCACATAGGGATCCGCAGCGGTTTCTGATTACCTCAAGGAAACACAACGGGAGGAACAGGGCCCTTCCGTGGAGGCACTTTTGGGCACAGGGACCTCTGCGTGGGATCTACTGGGTAAGTATGGCAGTACCTTAGGTAGGCCTCAGTGACCAAGGCTCTCTGGCTCATGCCTAGCTGTGTAAAGAAGTGTGGCAAACGTACGTACTGCTCCTCAGGCTGGGCGCACAGCCTAGCTTTCGCTTCTATGAGAGTGCTGTCCCGAGTCTCTTCCTGGAGCCCGTCGTCAGCACGGTGTCTTTTGGCACTGCAGTTGTCTTTCAGTCAAGGAGGCCGTTCGACCGGCAAAGGGAGTCCGCCCAGCGCTGCTTTCGCGAGTCTCTTTGACGACGGGGGCACTCCACCTAGGCAACCCAGAGAGGAGTACACTGCCCTAGCTACGAATGTGAAGAGCTGTCTCCAGGGGCCTGCTTACACGAAGGTTCCTCAGAAGCCAGAGGCCGCCGTTCCGGCACGGAGAGAGGTCATCATGCGAACCTGGTGAATGGGCTCCTATCCTGTGTGTCCCCAGGAGCGTCGCAGGGTTAAGGCACTCCGTGGTGGAGTATGGCCTCATTGGAGACCCCTGCACACCCAACTCCCCTGACGTGAAACACTGGAACTCAACCTTGAGGCCCGAGGTCACCTGTCACTTGGCCGCAGCTGAACCTGGGGTGCCGTGGGAGGAGTTCCTAGAAAGGGATTGCCAGCACGGTTTTCGCTTTGGGAGAACACGCAGCCTTGGCCCACAACGACAATCCTGCCGTGCAGAGACGTCGGGCCGCTAGTGCTGTTCGGGCCGCTTTGAAGCCAAGCGCAAGGCGCCTCCAAACGGGGAGAAAGCGTACTCTCCCATCCGCGTCCCACTTTCAAGCTGAATGACGCAGCATGTTTCTCGGAAGGCTCTGCCGAGCTATCTAGCACAAGGGAGAGAGTGCCTGCCTCTGCCGAGAAAGGTTTTGACGTGGGGATTTCTGGACGTGCGGAAGAGCGTTCCCCAGGCCGTGCCAAGTTTAGGCTTTGGTGATTCTGGATGGTCCCAAGGGGGCAGAATTGTCCCTGGGAAAGCTGTCCTTTTTCTCTTTCTCCGGCTCGAAGTAAACATCTGGCAACCGACTGCCGTACGCAGACGTCCTGGGGGAGCCTCCCGGTTCCTTTGGGACGCACATTGGTGTTTCACAGAAGAGCCCCAATTCCTAATTGGGGGCACAGCAGCCGGGAATGTAAGGCTGTTTAGAACTGCGTACCTTGAGGCCGTGTGAAGGCCGTACAAACGAGAGCTTTCGAGGGAACAGGGCAGCGCTTCGCCATCATCGTTGCACATTCACGGAGCTTAATCAAACGAACGCGTTTCCTTCCTGTGGCTCAAACACAGCCGAGGAGTTGGAAGGCATACAGTGCCCTTTGACAGTTGTTACAACGAACGTGAGTGCACAGTGTCTCGTGAAATACCTTACACGGTTGAAGCGTTCCGTTAACGCATGCCCCTCCGCTCCCTCTGGCACTCCGAGGTGTTCCTAACGGGGGCAACCTGGACTTTTGCTTGAGGCCGGGGTGGGGCGGGGGGACTCACAGTTCTTTTGCCGGCGGGCTCCAGAGCGCTCCTGCTGAAGCTCCCAGCAAGGAACTGAGAGAGAGCCGCAGGCCTCACACGAATAAACTCAGACTTCTTCTGTCACGGGTAAACGCAGACTTCTTATGTGAGGCCTTCGGGCAGCAAAGAGAAGGTGGGCGCGAGGAGTGTGCTTCAGGCAGCTTAGGACCCGCCCCTGTCTCGTCTGCCACGGAGGGGAATAAGGGTCGGCCAGGGTCGCCCAGCTTCAAACCTGAGCTCACATAGGGATCCGCAGCGGTTTCTGATTACCTCAAGGAAACACAACGGGAGGAACAGGGCCCTTCCGTGGAGGCACTTTTGGGCACAGGGACCTCTGCGTGGGATCTACTGGGTAAGTATGGCAGTACCTTAGGTAGGCCTCAGTGACCAAGGCTCTCTGGCTCATGCCTAGCTGTGTAAAGAAGTGTGGCAAACGTACGTACTGCTCCTCAGGCTGGGCGCACAGCCTAGCTTTCGCTTCTATGAGAGTGCTGTCCCGAGTCTCTTCCTGGAGCCCGTCGTCAGCACGGTGTCTTTTGGCACTGCAGTTGTCTTTCAGTCAAGGAGGCCGTTCGACCGGCAAAGGGAGTCCGCCCAGCGCTGCTTTCGCGAGTCTCTGACGACAGAGGCACTCCACCTAGGCAACCCAGAGAGGAGTACACTGCCCTAGCTACGAATGTGAAGAGCTGTCTCCAGGGGCCTGCTTACACGAAGGTTCCTCAGAAGCCAGAGGCCTCCGTTCCGGCACGGAGAGAGGTCATCATGCGAAACTGGTGAATGGGCTCCTACCCTGTGTGTCCCGAGGAGCGTCGCAGGGTTAAGGCACTCCGTGGTGGAGTATGGCCTCATTGGAGACCCCTGCACACCCAACTCCCCTGACGTGAAACACTGGAACTCAACCTTGAGGCCCGAGGTCACCTTTCACTTGGCCGGAGCTGAACCTGAGGTGTCGTGGGAGGAGTTCCTAGAAAGGGATTGCCAGCACGGTTTTCGCTTTGGGAGAACACGCAGCCTTGGCCCACAACGACAATCCTGCCGTGCAGAGACGTCGGGCCGCTAGTGCTGTTCGGGCCACTTTGAAGCCAAGCACAAGGCGCCTCCAAACGGGGAGAAAGTGTACTCTCCCATCCGCGTCCCACTTTCAAGCTGAATGACGCAGCATGTTTCTCGGAAGGCTCTGCCGAGCTATCTAGCACAAGGGAGAGAGTGCCTGCCTCTGCCGAGAAAGGTTTTGACGTGGGGATTGCTGGACATGCGGAAGAGCGTTCCCCAGGCCGTGCCAAGTTTAGGCTTTGGTGATTCTGGATGGTCCCAAGGGGGCAGAATTGTCCCTGGGAAAGCTGTCCTTTTTCTCTTTCTCCGGCTCGAAGTAAACATCTGGCAACCGACTGCCGTACGCAGACGTCCTGGGGGAGCCTCCCGGTTCCTTTGGGACGCACATTGGTGTTTCACAGAAGAGCCCCAATTCCTAATTGGGGGCACAGCAGCCGGGAATGTAAGGCTGTTTAGAACTGCGTACCTTGAGGCCGTGTGAAGGCCATACAAACGAGAGCTTTCGAGGGAACAGGGCAGCGCTTCGCCATCATCGTTGCACATTCACGGAGCTTAATCAAACGAACGCGTTTCCTTCCTGTGGCTCAAACACAGCCGAGGAGTTGGAAGGCATACAGTGCCCTTTGACAGTTGTTACAACGAACGTGAGTGCACAGTGTCTCGTGAAATACCTTACACGGTTGAAGCGTTCCGTTAACGCATGCCCCTCCGCTCCCTCTGGCACTCCGAGGTGTTCCTAACGGGGGCAACCTGGACTTTTGCTTGAGGCCGGGGTGGGGCGGGGGGACTCACAGTTCTTTTGCCGGCGGGCTCCAGAGCGCTCCTGCTGAAGCTCCCAGCAAGGAACTGAGAGAGAGCCGCAGGCCTCACACGAATAAACTCAGACTTCTTCTGTCACGAGTAAATTCAGACTTCTTATGGGAGGCCTTCGGGCAGCAAAGAGAAGGTGGGCGCGAGGAGTGTGCTTCAGGCAGCTTAGGACCCGCCCCTGTCTCGTCTGCCACGGAGGGGAATAAGGGTCGGCCAGGGTCGCCCAGCTTCAAACCTGAGCTCACATAGGGATCCGCAGCGGTTTCTGATTACCTCAAGGAAGCACAACGGGAGGAACAGGGCCCTTCCGTGGAGGCACTTTTGGGCACAGGGACCTCTGCGTGGGATCTACTGGGTAAGTATGGCAGTACCTTAGGTAGGCCTCAGTGACCAAGGCTCTCTGGCTCATGCCTAGCTGTGTAAAGAAGTGTGGCAAACGTACGTACTGCTCCTCAGGCTGGGCGCACAGCCTAGCTTTCGCTTCTATGAGAGTGCTGTCCCGAGTCTCTTCCTGGAGCCCGTCGTCAGCACGGTGTCTTTTGGCACTGCAGTTGTCTTTCAGTCAAGGAGGCCGTTCCACCGGCAAAGGGAATCCGCCCAACGCTGCTTTCGCGAGTCTCTTTGACGACGGAGGCACTCCACCTAGGCAACCCAGAGAGGAGTACACTGCCCTAGCTACGAATGTGAAGAGCTGTCTCCAGGGGCCTGCTTACACGAAGGTTCCTCAGAAGCCAGAGGCCTCCGTTCCGGCACGGAGAGAGGTCATCATGCGAAACTGGTGAATGGGCTCCTACCCTGTGTGTCCCGAGGAGCGTCGCAGGGTTAAGGCACTCCGTGGTGGAGTATGGCCTCATTGGAGACCCCTGCACACCCAACTCCCCTGACGTGAAACACTGGAACTCAACCTTGAGGCCCGAGGTCACCTTTCACTTGGCCGGAGCTGAACCTGAGGTGTCGTGGGAGGAGTTCCTAGAAAGGGATTGCCAGCACGGTTTTCGCTTTGGGAGAACACGCAGCCTTGGCCCACAACGACAATCCTGCCGTGCAGAGACGACGGGCCGCTAGTGCTGTTCGGGCCGCTTTGAAGCCAAGCACAAGGCGCCTCCAAACGGGGAGAAAGCGTACTCTCCCATCCGCGTCCCACTTTCAAGCTGAATGACACAGCATGTTTCTCGGAAGGCTCTGCCGAGCTATCTAGCACAAGGGAGAGAGTGCCTGCCTCTGCCGAGAAAGGTTTTGACGTGGGGATTGCTGGACATGCGGAAGAGCGTTCCCCAGGCCGTGCCAAGTTTAGGCTTTGGTGATTCTGGATGGTCCCAAGGGGGCAGAATTGTTCCTGGGAAAGCTGTCCTTTTTCTCTTTCTCCGGCTGGAAGTAAACATCTGGCAACCGACTGCCGTACGCAGACGTCCTGGGGGAGCCTCCCGGTTCCTTTGGGACGCACATTGGTGTTTCACAGAAGAGCCCCAATTCCTAATTGGGGGCACAGCAGCCGGGAATGTAAGGCTGTTTAGAACTGCGTACCTTGAGGCCGTGTGAAGGCCGTACAAACGAGAGCTTTCGAGGGAACAGGGCAGCGCTTCGCCATCATCGTTGCACATTCACGGAGCTTAATCAAACGAACGCGTTTCCTTCCTGTGGCTCAAACACAGCCGAGGAGTTGGAAGGCATACAGTGCCCTTTGACAGTTGTTACAACGAACGTGAGTGCACAGTGTCTCGTGAAATACCTTACACGGTTGAAGCGTTCCGTTAACGCATGCCCCTCCGCTCCCTCTGGCACTCCGAGGTGTTCCTAACGGGGGCAACCTGGACTTTTGCTTGAGGCCGGGGTGGGGCGGGGAGACTCACAGTTCTTTTGCCGGCGGGCTCCAGAGCGCTCCTGCTGAAGCTCCCAGCAAGGAACTGAGAGAGAGCCGCAGGCCTCACACGAATAAACTCAGACTTCTTCTGTCACGAGTAAATTCAGACTTCTTATGTGAGGCCTTCGGGCAGCAAAGAGAAGGTGGGCGCGAGGAGTGTGCTTCAGGCAGCTTAGGACCCGCCCCTGTCTCGTCTGCCACGGAGGGGAATAAGGGTCGGCCAGGGTCGCCCAGCTTCAAACCTGAGCTCACATAGGGATCCGCAGCGGTTTCTGATTACCTCAAGGAAGCACAACGGGAGGAACAGGGCCCTTCCGTGGAGGCACTTTTGGGCACAGGGACCTCTGCGTGGGATCTACTGGGTAAGTATGGCAGTACCTTAGGTAGGCCTCAGTGACCAAGGCTCTCTGGCTCATGCCTAGCTGTGTAAAGAAGTGTGGCAAACGTACGTACTGCTCCTCAGGCTGGGCGCACAGCCTAGCTTTCGCTTCTATGAGAGTGCTGTCCCGAGTCTCTTCCTGGAGCCCGTCGTCAGCACGGTGTCTTTTGGCACTGCAGTTGTCTTTCAGTCAAGGAGGCCGTTCGACCGGCAAAGGGAGTCCGCCCAGCGCTGCTTTCGCGAGTCTCTGACGACGGAGGCACTCCACCTAGGCAACCCAGAGAGGAGTACACTGCCCTAGCTACGAATGTGAAGAGCTGTCTCCAGGGGCCTGCTTACACGAAGGTTCCTCAGAAGGCAGAGGCCGCCGTTACGGCACGGAGAGAGGTCATCATGCGAAACTGGTGAATGGGCTCCTACCCTGTGTGTCCCGAGGAGCGTCGCAGGGTTAAGGCACTCCGTGGTGGAGTATGGCCTCATTGGAGACCCCTGCACACCCAACTCCCCTGACGTGAAACACTGGAACTCAACCTTGAGGCCCGAGGTCACCTGTCACTTGGCCGGAGCTGAACCTGAGGTGTCGTGGGAGGAGTTCCTAGAAAGGGATTGACAGCACGGTTTTCGCTTTGGGAGAACACGCAGCCTTGGCCCACAACGACAATCCTGCCGTGCAGAGACGTCGGGCCGCTAGTGCTGTTCGGGCCGCTTTGAAGCCAAGCACAAGGCGCCTCCAAACGGGGAGAAAGCGTACTCTCCCATCCGCGTCCCACTTTCAAGCTGAATGACGCAGCATGTTTCTCGGAAGGCTCTGCCGAGCTATCTAGCACAAGGGAGAGAGTGCCTGCCTCTGCCGAGAAAGGTTTTGACGTGGGGATTGCTGGACATGCGGAAGAGCGTTCCCCAGGCCGTGCCAAGTTTAGGCTTTGGTGATTCTGGATGGTCCCAAGGGGGCAGAATTGTTCCTGGGAAAGCTGTCCTTTTTCTCTTTCTCCGGCTGGAAGTAAACATCTGGCAACCGACTGCCGTACGCAGACGTCCTGGGGGAGCCTCCCGGTTCCTTTGGGACGCACATTGGTGTTTCACAGAAGAGCCCCAATTCCTAATTGGGGGCACAGCAGCCGGGAATGTAAGGCTGTTTAGAACTGCGTACCTTGAGGCCGTGTGAAGGCCGTACAAACGAGAGCTTTCGAGGGAACAGGGCAGCGCTTCGCCATCATCGTTGCACATTCACGGAGCTTAATCAAACGAACGCGTTTCCTTCCTGTGGCTCAAACACAGCCGAGGAGTTGGAAGGCATACAGTGCCCTTTGACAGTTGTTACAACGAACGTGAGTGCACAGTGTCTCGTGAAATACCTTACACGGTTGAAGCGTTCCGTTAACGCATGCCCCTCCGCTCCCTCTGGCACTCCGAGGTGTTCCTAACGGGGGCAACCTGGACTTTTGCTTGAGGCCGGGGTGGGGCGGGGAGACTCACAGTTCTTTTGCCGGCGGGCTCCAGAGCGCTCCTGCTGAAGCTCCCAGCAAGGAACTGAGAGAGAGCCGCAGGCCTCACACGAATAAACTCAGACTTCTTCTGTCACGAGTAAATTCAGACTTCTTATGTGAGGCCTTCGGGCAGCAAAGAGAAGGTGGGCGCGAGGAGTGTGCTTCAGGCAGCTTAGGACCCGCCCCTGTCTCGTCTGCCACGGAGGGGAATAAGGGTCGGCCAGGGTCGCCCAGCTTCAAACCTGAGCTCACATAGGGATCCGCAGCGGTTTCTGATTACCTCAAGGAAGCACAACGGGAGGAACAGGGCCCTTCCGTGGAGGCACTTTTGGGCACAGGGACCTCTGCGTGGGATCTACTGGGTAAGTATGGCAGTACCTTAGGTAGGCCTCAGTGACCAAGGCTCTCTGGCTCATGCCTAGCTGTGTAAAGAAGTGTGGCAAACGTACGTACTGCTCCTCAGGCTGGGCGCACAGCCTAGCTTTCGCTTCTATGAGAGTGCTGTCCCGAGTCTCTTCCTGGAGCCCGTCGTCAGCACGGTGTCTTTTGGCACTGCAGTTGTCTTTCAGTCAAGGAGGCCGTTCGACCGGCAAAGGGAGTCCGCCCAGCGCTGCTTTCGCGAGTCTCTGACGACGGAGGCACTCCACCTAGGCAACCCAGAGAGGAGTACACTGCCCTAGCTACGAATGTGAAGAGCTGTCTCCAGGGGCCTGCTTACACGAAGGTTCCTCAGAAGGCAGAGGCCGCCGTTACGGCACGGAGAGAGGTCATCATGCGAAACTGGTGAATGGGCTCCTACCCTGTGTGTCCCGAGGAGCGTCGCAGGGTTAAGGCACTCCGTGGTGGAGTATGGCCTCATTGGAGACCCCTGCACACCCAACTCCCCTGACGTGAAACACTGGAACTCAACCTTGAGGCCCGAGGTCACCTGTCACTTGGCCGGAGCTGAACCTGAGGTGTCGTGGGAGGAGTTCCTAGAAAGGGATTGACAGCACGGTTTTCGCTTTGGGAGAACACGCAGCCTTGGCCCACAACGACAATCCTGCCGTGCAGAGACGTCGGGCCGCTAGTGCTGTTCGGGCCGCTTTGAAGCCAAGCACAAGGCGCCTCCAAACGGGGAGAAAGCGTACTCTCCCATCCGCGTCCCACTTTCAAGCTGAATGACGCAGCATGTTTCTCGGAAGGCTCTGCCGAGCTATCTAGCACAAGGGAGAGAGTGCCTGCCTCTGCCGAGAAAGGTTTTGACGTGGGGATTGCTGGACATGCGGAAGAGCGTTCCCCAGGCCGTGCCAAGTTTAGGCTTTGGTGATTCTGGATGGTCCCAAGGGGGCAGAATTGTCCCTGGGAAAGCTGTCCTTTTTCTCTTTCTCCGGCTCGAAGTAAACATCTGGCAACCGACTGCCGTACGCAGACGTCCTGGGGGAGCCTCCCGGTTCCTTTGGGACGCACATTGGTGTTTCACAGAAGAGCCCCAATTCCTAATTGGGGGCACAGCAGCCGGGAATGTAAGGCTGTTTAGAACTGCGTACCTTGAGGCCGTGTGAAGGCCGTACAAACGAGAGCTTTCGAGGGAACAGGGCAGCGCTTCGCCATCATCGTTGCACATTCACGGAGCTTAATCAAACGAACGCGTTTCCTTCCTGTGGCTCAAACACAGCCGAGGAGTTGGAAGGCATACAGTGCCCTTTGACAGTTGTTACAACGAACGTGAGTGCACAGTGTCTCGTGAAATACCTTACACGGTTGAAGCGTTCCGTTAACGCATGCCCCTCCGCTCCCTCTGGCACTCCGAGGTGTTCCTAACGGGGGCAACCTGGACTTTTGCTTGAGGCCGGGGTGGGGCGGGGGGACTCACAGTTCTTTTGCCGGCGGGCTCCAGAGCGCTCCTGCTGAAGCTCCCAGCAAGGAACTGAGAGAGAGCCGCAGGCCTCACACGAATAAACTCAGACTTCTTCTGTCACGAGTAAATTCAGACTTCTTATGGGAGGCCTTCGGGCAGCAAAGAGAAGGTGGGCGCGAGGAGTGTGCTTCAGGCAGCTTAGGACCCGCCCCTGTCTCGTCTGCCACGGAGGGGAATAAGGGTCGGCCAGGGTCGCCCAGCTTCAAACCTGAGCTCACATAGGGATCCGCAGCGGTTTCTGATTACCTCAAGGAAGCACAACGGGAGGAACAGGGCCCTTCCGTGGAGGCACTTTTGGGCACAGGGACCTCTGCGTGGGATCTACTGGGTAAGTATGGCAGTACCTTAGGTAGGCCTCAGTGACCAAGGCTCTCTGGCTCATGCCTAGCTGTGTAAAGAAGTGTGGCAAACGTACGTACTGCTCCTCAGGCTGGGCGCACAGCCTAGCTTTCGCTTCTATGAGAGTGCTGTCCCGAGTCTCTTCCTGGAGCCCGTCGTCAGCACGGTGTCTTTTGGCACTGCAGTTGTCTTTCAGTCAAGGAGGCCGTTCCACCGGCAAAGGGAATACGCCCAACGCTGCTTTCGCGAGTCTCTTTGACGACGGAGGCACTCCACCTAGGCAACCCAGAGAGGAGTACACTGCCCTAGCTACGAATGTGAAGAGCTGTCTCCAGGGGCCTGCTTACACGAAGGTTCCTCAGAAGCCAGAGGCCTCCGTTCCGGCACGGAGAGAGGTCATCATGCGAAACTGGTGAATGGGCTCCTACCCTGTGTGTCCCGAGGAGCGTCGCAGGGTTAAGGCACTCCGTGGTGGAGTATGGCCTCATTGGAGACCCCTGCACACCCAACTCCCCTGACGTGAAACACTGGAACTCAACCTTGAGGCCCGAGGTCACCTTTCACTTGGCCGGAGCTGAACCTGAGGTGTCGTGGGAGGAGTTCCTAGAAAGGGATTGCCAGCACGGTTTTCGCTTTGGGAGAACACGCAGCCTTGGCCCACAACGACAATCCTGCCGTGCAGAGACGACGGGCCGCTAGTGCTGTTCGGGCCACTTTGAAGCCAAGCACAAGGCGCCTCCAAACGGGGAGAAAGCGTACTCTCCCATCCGCGTCCCACTTTCAAGCTGAATGACACAGCATGTTTCTCGGAAGGCTCTGCCGAGCTATCTAGCACAAGGGAGAGAGTGCCTGCCTCTGCCGAGAAAGGTTTTGACGTGGGGATTGCTGGACATGCGGAAGAGCGTTCCCCAGGCCGTGCCAAGTTTAGGCTTTGGTGATTCTGGATGGTCCCAAGGGGGCAGAATTGTTCCTGGGAAAGCTGTCCTTTTTCTCTTTCTCCGGCTCGAAGTAAACATCTGGCAACCGACTGCCGTACGCAGACGTCCTGGGGGAGCCTCCCGGTTCCTTTGGGACGCACATTGGTGTTTCACAGAAGAGCCCCAATTCCTAATTGGGGGCACAGCAGCCGGGAATGTAAGGCTGTTTAGAACTGCGTACCTTGAGGCCGTGTGAAGGCCGTACAAACGAGAGCTTTCGAGGGAACAGGGCAGCGCTTCGCCATCATCGTTGCACATTCACGGAGCTTAATCAAACGAACGCGTTTCCTTCCTGTGGCTCAAACACAGCCGAGGAGTTGGAAGGCATACAGTGCCCTTTGACAGTTGTTACAACGAACGTGAGTGCACAGTGTCTCGTGAAATACCTTACACGGTTGAAGCGTTCCGTTAACGCATGCCCCTCCGCTCCCTCTGGCACTCCGAGGTGTTCCTAACGGGGGCAACCTGGACTTTTGCTTGAGGCCGGGGTGGGGCGGGGAGACTCACAGTTCTTTTGCCGGCGGGCTCCAGAGCGCTCCTGCTGAAGCTCCCAGCAAGGAACTGAGAGAGAGCCGCAGGCCTCACACGAATAAACTCAGACTTCTTCTGTCACGAGTAAATTCAGACTTCTTATGTGAGGCCTTCGGGCAGCAAAGAGAAGGTGGGCGCGAGGAGTGTGCTTCAGGCAGCTTAGGACCCGCCCCTGTCTCGTCTGCCACGGAGGGGAATAAGGGTCGGCCAGGGTCGCCCAGCTTCAAACCTGAGCTCACATAGGGATCCGCAGCGGTTTCTGATTACCTCAAGGAAGCACAACGGGAGGAACAGGGCCCTTCCGTGGAGGCACTTTTGGGCACAGGGACCTCTGCGTGGGATCTACTGGGTAAGTATGGCAGTACCTTAGGTAGGCCTCAGTGACCAAGGCTCTCTGGCTCATGCCTAGCTGTGTAAAGAAGTGTGGCAAACGTACGTACTGCTCCTCAGGCTGGGCGCACAGCCTAGCTTTCGCTTCTATGAGAGTGCTGTCCCGAGTCTCTTCCTGGAGCCCGTCGTCAGCACGGTGTCTTTTGGCACTGCAGTTGTCTTTCAGTCAAGGAGGCCGTTCGACCGGCAAAGGGAGTCCGCCCAGCGCTGCTTTCGCGAGTCTCTGACGACGGAGGCACTCCACCTAGGCAACCCAGAGAGGAGTACACTGCCCTAGCTACGAATGTGAAGAGCTGTCTCCAGGGGCCTGCTTACACGAAGGTTCCTCAGAAGGCAGAGGCCGCCGTTACGGCACGGAGAGAGGTCATCATGCGAAACTGGTGAATGGGCTCCTACCCTGTGTGTCCCGAGGAGCGTCGCAGGGTTAAGGCACTCCGTGGTGGAGTATGGCCTCATTGGAGACCCCTGCACACCCAACTCCCCTGACGTGAAACACTGGAACTCAACCTTGAGGCCCGAGGTCACCTGTCACTTGGCCGGAGCTGAACCTGAGGTGTCGTGGGAGGAGTTCCTAGAAAGGGATTGACAGCACGGTTTTCGCTTTGGGAGAACACGCAGCCTTGGCCCACAACGACAATCCTGCCGTGCAGAGACGTCGGGCCGCTAGTGCTGTTCGGGCCGCTTTGAAGCCAAGCACAAGGCGCCTCCAAACGGGGAGAAAGCGTACTCTCCCATCCGCGTCCCACTTTCAAGCTGAATGACGCAGCATGTTTCTCGGAAGGCTCTGCCGAGCTATCTAGCACAAGGGAGAGAGTGCCTGCCTCTGCCGAGAAAGGTTTTGACGTGGGGATTGCTGGACATGCGGAAGAGCGTTCCCCAGGCCGTGCCAAGTTTAGGCTTTGGTGATTCTGGATGGTCCCAAGGGGGCAGAATTGTCCCTGGGAAAGCTGTCCTTTTTCTCTTTCTCCGGCTCGAAGTAAACATCTGGCAACCGACTGCCGTACGCAGACGTCCTGGGGGAGCCTCCCGGTTCCTTTGGGACGCACATTGGTGTTTCACAGAAGAGCCCCAATTCCTAATTGGGGGCACAGCAGCCGGGAATGTAAGGCTGTTTAGAACTGCGTACCTTGAGGCCGTGTGAAGGCCGTACAAACGAGAGCTTTCGAGGGAACAGGGCAGCGCTTCGCCATCATCGTTGCACATTCACGGAGCTTAATCAAACGAACGCGTTTCCTTCCTGTGGCTCAAACACAGCCGAGGAGTTGGAAGGCATACAGTGCCCTTTGACAGTTGTTACAACGAACGTGAGTGCACAGTGTCTCGTGAAATACCTTACACGGTTGAAGCGTTCCGTTAACGCATGCCCCTCCGCTCCCTCTGGCACTCCGAGGTGTTCCTAACGGGGGCAACCTGGACTTTTGCTTGAGGCCGGGGTGGGGCGGGGGGACTCACAGTTCTTTTGCCTGCGGGCTCCAGAGCGCTCCTGCTGAAGCTCCCAGCAAGGAACTGAGAGAGAGCCGCAGGCCTCACACGAATAAACTCAGACTTCTTCTGTCACGGGTAAATTCAGACTTCTTATGTGAGGCCTTCGGGCAGCAAAGAGAAGGTGGGCGCGAGGAGTGTGCTTCAGGCAGCTTAGGACCCGCCCCTGTCTCGTCTGCCACGGAGGGGAATAAGGGTCGGCCAGGGTCGCCCAGCTTCAAACCTGAGCTCACATAGGGATCCGCAGCGGTTTCTGATTACCTCAAGGAAGCACAACGGGAGGAACAGGGCCCTTCCGTGGAGGCACTTTTGGGCACAGGGACCTCTGCGTGGGATCTACTGGGTAAGTATGGCAGTACCTTAGGTAGGCCTCAGTGACCAAGGCTCTCTGGCTCATGCCTAGCTGTGTAAAGAAGTGTGGCAAACGTACGTACTGCTCCTCAGGCTGGGCGCACAGCCTAGCTTTCGCTTCTATGAGAGTGCTGTCCCGAGTCTCTTCCTGGAGCCCGTCGTCAGCACGGTGTCTTTTGGCACTGCAGTTGTCTTTCAGTCAAGGAGGCCGTTCGACCGGCAAAGGGAGTCCGCCCAGCGCTGCTTTCGCGAGTCTCTGACGACAGAGGCACTCCACCTAGGCAACCCAGAGAGGAGTACACTGCCCTAGCTACGAATGTGAAGAGCTGTCTCCAGGGGCCTGCTTACACGAAGGTTCCTCAGAAGGCAGAGGCCGCCGTTCCGGCACGGAGAGAGGTCATCATGCGAAACTGGTGAATGGGCTCCTACCCTGTGTGTCCCGAGGAGCGTCGCAGGGTTAAGGCACTCCGTGGTGGAGTATGGCCTCATTGGAGACCCCTGCACACCCAACTCCCCTGACGTGAAACACTGGAACTCAACCTTGAGGCCCGAGGTCACCTGTCACTTGGCCGGAGCTGAACCTGAGGTGTCGTGGGAGGAGTTCCTAGAAAGGGATTGACAGCACGGTTTTCGCTTTGGGAGAACACGCAGCCTTGGCCCACAACGACAATCCTGCCGTGCAGAGACGTCGGGCCGCTAGTGCTGTTCGGGCCGCTTTGAAGCCAAGCGCAAGGCGCCTCCAAACGGGGAGAAAGCGTACTCTCCCATCCGCGTCCCACTTTCAAGCTGAATGACGCAGCATGTTTCTCGGAAGGCTCTGCCGAGCTATCTAGCACAAGGGAGAGAGTGCCTGCCTCTGCCGAGAAAGGTTTTGACGTGGGGATTGCTGGACATGCGGAAGAGCGTTCCCCAGGCCGTGCCAAGTTTAGGCTTTGGTGATTCTGGATGGTCCCAAGGGGGCAGAATTGTCCCTGGGAAAGCTGTCCTTTTTCTCTTTCTCCGGCTCGAAGTAAACATCTGGCAACCGACTGCCGTACGCAGACGTCCTGGGGGAGCCTCCCGGTTCCTTTGGGACGCACATTGGTGTTTCACAGAAGAGCCCCAATTCCTAATTGGGGGCACAGCAGCCGGGAATGTAAGGCTGTTTAGAACTGCGTACCTTGAGGCCGTGTGAAGGCCGTACAAACGAGAGCTTTCGAGGGAACAGGGCAGCGCTTCGCCATCATCGTTGCACATTCACGGAGCTTAATCAAACGAACGCGTTTCCTTCCTGTGGCTCAAACACAGCCGAGGAGTTGGAAGGCATACAGTGCCCTTTGACAGTTGTTACAACGAACGTGAGTGCACAGTGTCTCGTGAAATACCTTACACGGTTGAAGCGTTCCGTTAACGCATGCCCCTCCGCTCCCTCTGGCACTCCGAGGTGTTCCTAACGGGGGCAACCTGGACTTTTGCTTGAGGCCGGGGTGGGGCGGGGGGACTCACAGTTCTTTTGCCGGCGGGCTCCAGAGCGCTCCTGCTGAAGCTCCCAGCAAGGAACTGAGAGAGAGCCGCAGGCCTCACACGAATAAACTCAGACTTCTTCTGTCACGAGTAAATTCAGACTTCTTATGTGAGGCCTTCGGGCAGCAAAGAGAAGGTGGGCGCGAGGAGTGTGCTTCAGGCAGCTTAGGACCCGCCCCTGTCTCGTCTGCCACGGAGGGGAATAAGGGTCGGCCAGGGTCGCCCAGCTTCAAACCTGAGCTCACATAGGGATCCGCAGCGGTTTCTGATTACCTCAAGGAAGCACAACGGGAGGAACAGGGCCCTTCCGTGGAGGCACTTTTGGGCACAGGGACCTCTGCGTGGGATCTACTGGGTAAGTATGGCAGTACCTTAGGTAGGCCTCAGTGACCAAGGCTCTCTGGCTCATGCCTAGCTGTGTAAAGAAGTGTGGCAAACGTACGTACTGCTCCTCAGGCTGGGCGCACAGCCTAGCTTTCGCTTCTATGAGAGTGCTGTCCCGAGTCTCTTCCTGGAGCCCGTCGTCAGCACGGTGTCTTTTGGCACTGCAGTTGTCTTTCAGTCAAGGAGGCCGTTCGACCGGCAAAGGGAGTCCGCCCAGCGCTGCTTTCGCGAGTCTCTGACGACAGAGGCACTCCACCTAGGCAACCCAGAGAGGAGTACACTGCCCTAGCTACGAATGTGAAGAGCTGTCTCCAGGGGCCTGCTTACACGAAGGTTCCTCAGAAGGCAGAGGCCGCCGTTCCGGCACGGAGAGAGGTCATCATGCGAAACTGGTGAATGGGCTCCTACCCTGTGTGTCCCGAGGAGCGTCGCAGGGTTAAGGCACTCCGTGGTGGAGTATGGCCTCATTGGAGACCCCTGCACACCCAACTCCCCTGACGTGAAACACTGGAACTCAACCTTGAGGCCCGAGGTCACCTGTCACTTGGCCGGAGCTGAACCTGAGGTGTCGTGGGAGGAGTTCCTAGAAAGGGATTGACAGCACGGTTTTCGCTTTGGGAGAACACGCAGCCTTGGCCCACAACGACAATCCTGCCGTGCAGAGACGTCGGGCCGCTAGTGCTGTTCGGGCCGCTTTGAAGCCAAGCGCAAGGCGCCTCCAAACGGGGAGAAAGCGTACTCTCCCATCCGCGTCCCACTTTCAAGCTGAATGACGCAGCATGTTTCTCGGAAGGCTCTGCCGAGCTATCTAGCACAAGGGAGAGAGTGCCTGCCTCTGCCGAGAAAGGTTTTGACGTGGGGATTGCTGGACATGCGGAAGAGCGTTCCCCAGGCCGTGCCAAGTTTAGGCTTTGGTGATTCTGGATGGTCCCAAGGGGGCAGAATTGTTCCTGGGAAAGCTGTCCTTTTTCTCTTTCTCCGGCTGGAAGTAAACATCTGGCAACCGACTGCCGTACGCAGACGTCCTGGGGGAGCCTCCCGGTTCCTTTGGGACGCACATTGGTGTTTCACAGAAGAGCCCCAATTCCTAATTGGGGGCACAGCAGCCGGGAATGTAAAGCTGTTTTGAACTGCGTACCTTGAGGCCGTGGGAAGGCCGTACAAACGAGAGCTTTCGAGGGAACAGGGCAGCGCTTCGCCATCATCGTTGCACATTCACGGAGCTTAATCAAACGAACGCGTTTCCTTCCTGTGGCTCAAACACAGCCGAGGAGTTGGAAGGCATACAGTGCCCTTTGACAGTTGTTACAACGAACGTGAGTGCACAGTGTCTCGTGAAATACCTTACACGGTTGAAGCGTTCCGTTAACGCATGCCCCTCCGCTCCCTCTGGCACTCCGAGGTGTTCCTAACGGGGGCAACCTGGACTTTTGCTTGAGGCCGGGGTGGGGCGGGGAGACTCACAGTTCTTTTGCCGGCGGGCTCCAGAGCGCTCCTGCTGAAGCTCCCAGCAAGGAACTGAGAGAGAGCCGCAGGCCTCACACGAATAAACTCAGACTTCTTCTGTCACGAGTAAATTCAGACTTCTTATGTGAGGCCTTCGGGCAGCAAAGAGAAGGTGGGCGCGAGGAGTGTGCTTCAGGCAGCTTAGGACCCGCCCCTGTCTCGTCTGCCACGGAGGGGAATAAGGGTCGGCCAGGGTCGCCCAGCTTCAAACCTGAGCTCACATAGGGATCCGCAGCGGTTTCTGATTACCTCAAGGAAGCACAACGGGAGGAACAGGGCCCTTCCGTGGAGGCACTTTTGGGCACAGGGACCTCTGCGTGGGATCTACTGGGTAAGTATGGCAGTACCTTAGGTAGGCCTCAGTGACCAAGGCTCTCTGGCTCATGCCTAGCTGTGTAAAGAAGTGTGGCAAACGTACGTACTGCTCCTCAGGCTGGGCGCACAGCCTAGCTTTCGCTTCTATGAGAGTGCTGTCCCGAGTCTCTTCCTGGAGCCCGTCGTCAGCACGGTGTCTTTTGGCACTGCAGTTGTCTTTCAGTCAAGGAGGCCGTTCGACCGGCAAAGGGAGTCCGCCCAGCGCTGCTTTCGCGAGTCTCTGACGACAGAGGCACTCCACCTAGGCAACCCAGAGAGGAGTACACTGCCCTAGCTACGAATGTGAAGAGCTGTCTCCAGGGGCCTGCTTACACGAAGGTTCCTCAGAAGCCAGAGGCCTCCGTTCCGGCACGGAGAGAGGTCATCATGCGAAACTGGTGAATGGGCTCCTACCCTGTGTGTCCCGAGGAGCGTCGCAGGGTTAAGGCACTCCGTGGTGGAGTATGGCCTCATTGGAGACCCCTGCACACCCAACTCCCCTGACGTGAAACACTGGAACTCAACCTTGAGGCCCGAGGTCACCTTTCACTTGGCCGGAGCTGAACCTGAGGTGTCGTGGGAGGAGTTCCTAGAAAGGGATTGCCAGCACGGTTTTCGCTTTGGGAGAACACGCAGCCTTGGCCCACAACGACAATCCTGCCGTGCAGAGACGTCGGGCCGCTAGTGCTGTTCGGGCCACTTTGAAGCCAAGCACAAGGCGCCTCCAAACGGGGAGAAAGCGTACTCTCCCATCCGCGTCCCACTTTCAAGCTGAATGACGCAGCATGTTTCTCGGAAGGCTCTGCCGAGCTATCTAGCACAAGGGAGAGAGTGCCTGCCTCTGCCGAGAAAGGTTTTGACGTGGGGATTGCTGGACATGCGGAAGAGCGTTCCCCAGGCCGTGCCAAGTTTAGGCTTTGGTGATTCTGGATGGTCCCAAGGGGGCAGAATTGTCCCTGGGAAAGCTGTCCTTTTTCTCTTTCTCCGGCTCGAAGTAAACATCTGGCAACCGACTGCCGTACGCAGACGTCCTGGGGGAGCCTCCCGGTTCCTTTGGGACGCACATTGGTGTTTCACAGAAGAGCCCCAATTCCTAATTGGGGGCACAGCAGCCGGGAATGTAAGGCTGTTTAGAACTGCGTACCTTGAGGCCGTGTGAAGGCCGTACAAACGAGAGCTTTCGAGGGAACAGGGCAGCGCTTCGCCATCATCGTTGCACATTCACGGAGCTTAATCAAACGAACGCGTTTCCTTCCTGTGGCTCAAACACAGCCGAGGAGTTGGAAGGCATACAGTGCCCTTTGACAGTTGTTACAACGAACGTGAGTGCACAGTGTCTCGTGAAATACCTTACACGGTTGAAGCGTTCCGTTAACGCATGCCCCTCCGCTCCCTCTGGCACTCCGAGGTGTTCCTAACGGGGGCAACCTGGACTTTTGCTTGAGGCCGGGGTGGGGCGGGGGGACTCACAGTTCTTTTGCCGGCGGGCTCCAGAGCGCTCCTGCTGAAGCTCCCAGCAAGGAACTGAGAGAGAGCCGCAGGCCTCACACGAATAAACTCAGA
Source organism: Grampus griseus (assembly GCF_964374135.1). NCBI lineage: Eukaryota > Metazoa > Chordata > Mammalia > Artiodactyla > Delphinidae > Grampus > Grampus griseus. The sequence goes on along the minus strand of NW_028133172.1, from coordinate 376,437 downwards.
CTTCTTCTGTCACGAGTAAATTCAGACTTCTTATGGGAGGCCTTCGGGCAGCAAAGAGAAGGTGGGCGCGAGGAGTGTGCTTCAGGCAGCTTAGGACCCGCCCCTGTCTCGTCTGCCACGGAGGGGAATAAGGGTCGGCCAGGGTCGCCCAGCTTCAAACCTGAGCTCACATAGGGATCCGCAGCGGTTTCTGATTACCTCAAGGAAGCACAACGGGAGGAACAGGGCCCTTCCGTGGAGGCACTTTTGGGCACAGGGACCTCTGCGTGGGATCTACTGGGTAAGTATGGCAGTACCTTAGGTAGGCCTCAGTGACCAAGGCTCTCTGGCTCATGCCTAGCTGTGTAAAGAAGTGTGGCAAACGTACGTACTGCTCCTCAGGCTGGGCGCACAGCCTAGCTTTCGCTTCTATGAGAGTGCTGTCCCGAGTCTCTTCCTGGAGCCCGTCGTCAGCACGGTGTCTTTTGGCACTGCAGTTGTCTTTCAGTCAAGGAGGCCGTTCCACCGGCAAAGGGAATCCGCCCAACGCTGCTTTCGCGAGTCTCTTTGACGACGGAGGCACTCCACCTAGGCAACCCAGAGAGGAGTACACTGCCCTAGCTACGAATGTGAAGAGCTGTCTCCAGGGGCCTGCTTACACGAAGGTTCCTCAGAAGCCAGAGGCCTCCGTTCCGGCACGGAGAGAGGTCATCATGCGAAACTGGTGAATGGGCTCCTACCCTGTGTGTCCCGAGGAGCGTCGCAGGGTTAAGGCACTCCGTGGTGGAGTATGGCCTCATTGGAGACCCCTGCACACCCAACTCCCCTGACGTGAAACACTGGAACTCAACCTTGAGGCCCGAGGTCACCTTTCACTTGGCCGGAGCTGAACCTGAGGTGTCGTGGGAGGAGTTCCTAGAAAGGGATTGCCAGCACGGTTTTCGCTTTGGGAGAACACGCAGCCTTGGCCCACAACGACAATCCTGCCGTGCAGAGACGACGGGCCGCTAGTGCTGTTCGGGCCGCTTTGAAGCCAAGCACAAGGCGCCTCCAAACGGGGAGAAAGCGTACTCTCCCATCCGCGTCCCACTTTCAAGCTGAATGACACAGCATGTTTCTCGGAAGGCTCTGCCGAGCTATCTAGCACAAGGGAGAGAGTGCCTGCCTCTGCCGAGAAAGGTTTTGACGTGGGGATTGCTGGACATGCGGAAGAGCGTTCCCCAGGCCGTGCCAAGTTTAGGCTTTGGTGATTCTGGATGGTCCCAAGGGGGCAGAATTGTTCCTGGGAAAGCTGTCCTTTTTCTCTTTCTCCGGCTGGAAGTAAACATCTGGCAACCGACTGCCGTACGCAGACGTCCTGGGGGAGCCTCCCGGTTCCTTTGGGACGCACATTGGTGTTTCACAGAAGAGCCCCAATTCCTAATTGGGGGCACAGCAGCCGGGAATGTAAGGCTGTTTAGAACTGCGTACCTTGAGGCCGTGTGAAGGCCGTACAAACGAGAGCTTTCGAGGGAACAGGGCAGCGCTTCGCCATCATCGTTGCACATTCACGGAGCTTAATCAAACGAACGCGTTTCCTTCCTGTGGCTCAAACACAGCCGAGGAGTTGGAAGGCATACAGTGCCCTTTGACAGTTGTTACAACGAACGTGAGTGCACAGTGTCTCGTGAAATACCTTACACGGTTGAAGCGTTCCGTTAACGCATGCCCCTCCGCTCCCTCTGGCACTCCGAGGTGTTCCTAACGGGGGCAACCTGGACTTTTGCTTGAGGCCGGGGTGGGGCGGGGAGACTCACAGTTCTTTTGCCGGCGGGCTCCAGAGCGCTCCTGCTGAAGCTCCCAGCAAGGAACTGAGAGAGAGCCGCAGGCCTCACACGAATAAACTCAGACTTCTTCTGTCACGAGTAAATTCAGACTTCTTATGTGAGGCCTTCGGGCAGCAAAGAGAAGGTGGGCGCGAGGAGTGTGCTTCAGGCAGCTTAGGACCCGCCCCTGTCTCGTCTGCCACGGAGGGGAATAAGGGTCGGCCAGGGTCGCCCAGCTTCAAACCTGAGCTCACATAGGGATCCGCAGCGGTTTCTGATTACCTCAAGGAAGCACAACGGGAGGAACAGGGCCCTTCCGTGGAGGCACTTTTGGGCACAGGGACCTCTGCGTGGGATCTACTGGGTAAGTATGGCAGTACCTTAGGTAGGCCTCAGTGACCAAGGCTCTCTGGCTCATGCCTAGCTGTGTAAAGAAGTGTGGCAAACGTACGTACTGCTCCTCAGGCTGGGCGCACAGCCTAGCTTTCGCTTCTATGAGAGTGCTGTCCCGAGTCTCTTCCTGGAGCCCGTCGTCAGCACGGTGTCTTTTGGCACTGCAGTTGTCTTTCAGTCAAGGAGGCCGTTCGACCGGCAAAGGGAGTCCGCCCAGCGCTGCTTTCGCGAGTCTCTGACGACGGAGGCACTCCACCTAGGCAACCCAGAGAGGAGTACACTGCCCTAGCTACGAATGTGAAGAGCTGTCTCCAGGGGCCTGCTTACACGAAGGTTCCTCAGAAGGCAGAGGCCGCCGTTACGGCACGGAGAGAGGTCATCATGCGAAACTGGTGAATGGGCTCCTACCCTGTGTGTCCCGAGGAGCGTCGCAGGGTTAAGGCACTCCGTGGTGGAGTATGGCCTCATTGGAGACCCCTGCACACCCAACTCCCCTGACGTGAAACACTGGAACTCAACCTTGAGGCCCGAGGTCACCTGTCACTTGGCCGGAGCTGAACCTGAGGTGTCGTGGGAGGAGTTCCTAGAAAGGGATTGACAGCACGGTTTTCGCTTTGGGAGAACACGCAGCCTTGGCCCACAACGACAATCCTGCCGTGCAGAGACGTCGGGCCGCTAGTGCTGTTCGGGCCGCTTTGAAGCCAAGCACAAGGCGCCTCCAAACGGGGAGAAAGCGTACTCTCCCATCCGCGTCCCACTTTCAAGCTGAATGACGCAGCATGTTTCTCGGAAGGCTCTGCCGAGCTATCTAGCACAAGGGAGAGAGTGCCTGCCTCTGCCGAGAAAGGTTTTGACGTGGGGATTGCTGGACATGCGGAAGAGCGTTCCCCAGGCCGTGCCAAGTTTAGGCTTTGGTGATTCTGGATGGTCCCAAGGGGGCAGAATTGTTCCTGGGAAAGCTGTCCTTTTTCTCTTTCTCCGGCTGGAAGTAAACATCTGGCAACCGACTGCCGTACGCAGACGTCCTGGGGGAGCCTCCCGGTTCCTTTGGGACGCACATTGGTGTTTCACAGAAGAGCCCCAATTCCTAATTGGGGGCACAGCAGCCGGGAATGTAAGGCTGTTTAGAACTGCGTACCTTGAGGCCGTGTGAAGGCCGTACAAACGAGAGCTTTCGAGGGAACAGGGCAGCGCTTCGCCATCATCGTTGCACATTCACGGAGCTTAATCAAACGAACGCGTTTCCTTCCTGTGGCTCAAACACAGCCGAGGAGTTGGAAGGCATACAGTGCCCTTTGACAGTTGTTACAACGAACGTGAGTGCACAGTGTCTCGTGAAATACCTTACACGGTTGAAGCGTTCCGTTAACGCATGCCCCTCCGCTCCCTCTGGCACTCCGAGGTGTTCCTAACGGGGGCAACCTGGACTTTTGCTTGAGGCCGGGGTGGGGCGGGGAGACTCACAGTTCTTTTGCCGGCGGGCTCCAGAGCGCTCCTGCTGAAGCTCCCAGCAAGGAACTGAGAGAGAGCCGCAGGCCTCACACGAATAAACTCAGACTTCTTCTGTCACGAGTAAATTCAGACTTCTTATGTGAGGCCTTCGGGCAGCAAAGAGAAGGTGGGCGCGAGGAGTGTGCTTCAGGCAGCTTAGGACCCGCCCCTGTCTCGTCTGCCACGGAGGGGAATAAGGGTCGGCCAGGGTCGCCCAGCTTCAAACCTGAGCTCACATAGGGATCCGCAGCGGTTTCTGATTACCTCAAGGAAGCACAACGGGAGGAACAGGGCCCTTCCGTGGAGGCACTTTTGGGCACAGGGACCTCTGCGTGGGATCTACTGGGTAAGTATGGCAGTACCTTAGGTAGGCCTCAGTGACCAAGGCTCTCTGGCTCATGCCTAGCTGTGTAAAGAAGTGTGGCAAACGTACGTACTGCTCCTCAGGCTGGGCGCACAGCCTAGCTTTCGCTTCTATGAGAGTGCTGTCCCGAGTCTCTTCCTGGAGCCCGTCGTCAGCACGGTGTCTTTTGGCACTGCAGTTGTCTTTCAGTCAAGGAGGCCGTTCGACCGGCAAAGGGAGTCCGCCCAGCGCTGCTTTCGCGAGTTTCTGACGACGGAGGCACTCCACCTAGGCAACCCAGAGAGGAGTACACTGCCCTAGCTACGAATGTGAAGAGCTGTCTCCAGGGGCCTGCTTACACGAAGGTTCCTCAGAAGGCAGAGGCCGCCGTTACGGCACGGAGAGAGGTCATCATGCGAAACTGGTGAATGGGCTCCTACCCTGTGTGTCCCGAGGAGCGTCGCAGGGTTAAGGCACTCCGTGGTGGAGTATGGCCTCATTGGAGACCCCTGCACACCCAACTCCCCTGACGTGAAACACTGGAACTCAACCTTGAGGCCCGAGGTCACCTGTCACTTGGCCGGAGCTGAACCTGAGGTGTCGTGGGAGGAGTTCCTAGAAAGGGATTGACAGCACGGTTTTCGCTTTGGGAGAACACGCAGCCTTGGCCCACAACGACAATCCTGCCGTGCAGAGACGTCGGGCCGCTAGTGCTGTTCGGGCCGCTTTGAAGCCAAGCACAAGGCGCCTCCAAACGGGGAGAAAGCGTACTCTCCCATCCGCGTCCCACTTTCAAGCTGAATGACGCAGCATGTTTCTCGGAAGGCTCTGCCGAGCTATCTAGCACAAGGGAGAGAGTGCCTGCCTCTGCCGAGAAAGGTTTTGACGTGGGGATTGCTGGACATGCGGAAGAGCGTTCCCCAGGCCGTGCCAAGTTTAGGCTTTGGTGATTCTGGATGGTCCCAAGGGGGCAGAATTGTCCCTGGGAAAGCTGTCCTTTTTCTCTTTCTCCGGCTCGAAGTAAACATCTGGCAACCGACTGCCGTACGCAGACGTCCTGGGGGAGCCTCCCGGTTCCTTTGGGACGCACATTGGTGTTTCACAGAAGAGCCCCAATTCCTAATTGGGGGCACAGCAGCCGGGAATGTAAGGCTGTTTAGAACTGCGTACCTTGAGGCCGTGTGAAGGCCGTACAAACGAGAGCTTTCGAGGGAACAGGGCAGCGCTTCGCCATCATCGTTGCACATTCACGGAGCTTAATCAAACGAACGCGTTTCCTTCCTGTGGCTCAAACACAGCCGAGGAGTTGGAAGGCATACAGTGCCCTTTGACAGTTGTTACAACGAACGTGAGTGCACAGTGTCTCGTGAAATACCTTACACGGTTGAAGCGTTCCGTTAACGCATGCCCCTCCGCTCCCTCTGGCACTCCGAGGTGTTCCTAACGGGGGCAACCTGGACTTTTGCTTGAGGCCGGGGTGGGGCGGGGGGACTCACAGTTCTTTTGCCGGCGGGCTCCAGAGCGCTCCTGCTGAAGCTCCCAGCAAGGAACTGAGAGAGAGCCGCAGGCCTCACACGAATAAACTCAGACTTCTTCTGTCACGAGTAAATTCAGACTTCTTATGTGAGGCCTTCGGGCAGCAAAGAGAAGGTGGGCGCGAGGAGTGTGCTTCAGGCAGCTTAGGACCCGCCCCTGTCTCGTCTGCCACGGAGGGGAATAAGGGTCGGCCAGGGTCGCCCAGCTTCAAACCTGAGCTCACATAGGGATCCGCAGCGGTTTCTGATTACCTCAAGGAAGCACAACGGGAGGAACAGGGCCCTTCCGTGGAGGCACTTTTGGGCACAGGGACCTCTGCGTGGGATCTACTGGGTAAGTATGGCAGTACCTTAGGTAGGCCTCAGTGACCAAGGCTCTCTGGCTCATGCCTAGCTGTGTAAAGAAGTGTGGCAAACGTACGTACTGCTCCTCAGGCTGGGCGCACAGCCTAGCTTTCGCTTCTATGAGAGTGCTGTCCCGAGTCTCTTCCTGGAGCCCGTCGTCAGCACGGTGTCTTTTGGCACTGCAGTTGTCTTTCAGTCAAGGAGGCCGTTCGACCGGCAAAGGGAGTCCGCCCAGCGCTGCTTTCGCGAGTCTCTGACGACAGAGGCACTCCACCTAGGCAACCCAGAGAGGAGTACACTGCCCTAGCTACGAATGTGAAGAGCTGTCTCCAGGGGCCTGCTTACACGAAGGTTCCTCAGAAGGCAGAGGCCGCCGTTCCGGCACGGAGAGAGGTCATCATGCGAAACTGGTGAATGGGCTCCTACCCTGTGTGTCCCGAGGAGCGTCGCAGGGTTAAGGCACTCCGTGGTGGAGTATGGCCTCATTGGAGACCCCTGCACACCCAACTCCCCTGACGTGAAACACTGGAACTCAACCTTGAGGCCCGAGGTCACCTGTCACTTGGCCGGAGCTGAACCTGAGGTGTCGTGGGAGGAGTTCCTAGAAAGGGATTGACAGCACGGTTTTCGCTTTGGGAGAACACGCAGCCTTGGCCCACAACGACAATCCTGCCGTGCAGAGACGTCGGGCCGCTAGTGCTGTTCGGGCCGCTTTAAAGCCAAGCGCAAGGCGCCTCCAAACGGGGAGAAAGCGTACTCTCCCATCCGCGTCCCACTTTCAAGCTGAATGACGCAGCATGTTTCTCGGAAGGCTCTGCCGAGCTATCTAGCACAAGGGAGAGAGTGCCTGCCTCTGCCGAGAAAGGTTTTGACGTGGGGATTGCTGGACATGCGGAAGAGCGTTCCCCAGGCCGTGCCAAGTTTAGGCTTTGGTGATTCTGGATGGTCCCAAGGGGGCAGAATTGTTCCTGGGAAAGCTGTCCTTTTTCTCTTTCTCCGGCTGGAAGTAAACATCTGGCAACCGACTGCCGTACGCAGACGTCCTGGGGGAGCCTCCCGGTTCCTTTGGGACGCACATTGGTGTTTCACAGAAGAGCCCCAATTCCTAATTGGGGGCACAGCAGCCGGGAATGTAAGGCTGTTTTGAACTGCGTACCTTGAGGCCGTGGGAAGGCCGTACAAACGAGAGCTTTCGAGGGAACAGGGCAGCGCTTCGCCATCATCGTTGCACATTCACGGAGCTTAATCAAACGAACGCGTTTCCTTCCTGTGGCTCAAACACAGCCGAGGAGTTGGAAGGCATACAGTGCCCTTTGACAGTTGTTACAACGAACGTGAGTGCACAGTGTCTCGTGAAATACCTTACACGGTTGAAGCGTTCCGTTAACGCATGCCCCTCCGCTCCCTCTGGCACTCCGAGGTGTTCCTAACGGGGACAACCTGGACTTTTGCTTGAGGCCGGGGTGGGGCGGGGGGACTCACAGTTCTTTTGCCGGCGGGCTCCAGAGCGCTCCTGCTGAAGCTCCCAGCAAGGAACTGAGAGAGAGCCGCAGGCCTCACACGAATAAACTCAGACTTCTTCTGTCACGAGTAAACTCAGACTTCTTATGTGAGGCCTTCGGGCAGCAAAGAGAAGGTGGGCGCGAGGAGTGTGCTTCAGGCAGCTTAGGACCCGCCCCTGTCTCGTCTGCCACGGAGGGGAATAAGGGTCGGCCAGGGTCGCCCAGCTTCAAACCTGAGCTCACATAGGGATCCTCAGCGGTTTCTGATTACCGCAAGGAAACACAACGGGAGGAACAGGGCCCTTCCGTGGAGGCACTTTTGGGCACAGGGACCTCTGCGTGGGATCTACTGGGTAAGTATGGCAGTACCTTAGGTAGGCCTCAGTGACCAAGGCTCTCTGGCTCATGCCTAGCTGTGTAAAGAAGTGTGGCAAACGTACGTACTGCTCCTCAGGCTGGGCGCACAGCCTAGCTTTCGCTTCTATGAGAGTGCTGTCCCGAGTCTCTTCCTGGAGCCCGTCGTCAGCACGGTGTCTTTTGGCACTGCAGTTGTCTTTCAGTCAAGGAGGCCGTTCGACCGGCAAAGGGAGTCCGCCCAGCGCTGCTTTCGCGAGTCTCTTTGACGACGGGGGCACTCCACCTAGGCAACCCAGAGAGGAGTACACTGCCCTAGCTACGAATGTGAAGAGCTGTCTCCAGGGGCCTGCTTACACGAAGTTTCCTCAGAAGCCAGAGGCCGCCGTTCCGGCACGGAGAGAGGTCATCATGCGAACCTGGTGAATGGGCTCCTATCCTGTGTGTCCCCAGGAGAGTCGCAGGGTTAAGGCACTCCGTGGTGGAGTATGGCCTCATTGGAGACCCCTGCACACCCAACTCCCCTGACGTGAAACACTGGAACTCAACCTTGAGGCCCGAGGTCACCTTTCACTTGGCCGCAGCTGAACCTGGGGTGCCGTGGTAGGAGTTCCTAGAAAGGGATTGCCAGCACGGTTTTCGCTTTGGGAGAACACGCAGCCTTGGCCCACAACGACAATCCTGCCGTGCAGAGACGTCGGGCCGCTAGTGCTGTTCGGGCCGCTTTGAAGCCAAGCGCAAGGCGCCTCCAAACGGGGAGAAAGCGTACTCTCCCATCCGCGTCCCACTTTCAAGCTGAATGACGCAGCATGTTTCTCGGAAGGCTCTGCCGAGCTATCTAGCACAAGGGAGAGAGTGCCTGCCTCTGCCGAGAAAGGTTTTGACGTGGGGATTGCTGGACATGCGGAAGAGCGTTCCCCAGGCCGTGCCAAGTTTAGGCTTTGGTGATTCTGGATGGTCCCAAGGGGGCAGAATTGTTCCTGGGAAAGCTGTCCTTTTTCTCTTTCTCCGGCTCGAAGTAAACATCTGGCAACCGACTGCCGTACGCAGACGTCCTGGGGGAGCCTCCCGGTTCCTTTGGGACGCACATTGGTGTTTCACAGAAGAGCCCCAATTCCTAATTGGGGGCACAGCAGCCGGGAATGTAAGGCTGTTTAGAACTGCGTACCTTGAGGCCGTGTGAAGGCCGTACAAACGAGAGCTTTCGAGGGAACAGGGCAGCGCTTCGCCATCATCGTTGCACATTCACGGAGCTTAATCAAACGAACGCGTTTCCTTCCTGTGGCTCAAACACAGCCGAGGAGTTGGAAGGCATACAGTGCCCTTTGACAGTTGTTACAACGAACGTGAGTGCACAGTGTCTCGTGAAATACCTTACACGGTTGAAGCGTTCCGTTAACGCATGCCCCTCCGCTCCCTCTGGCACTCCGAGGTGTTCCTAACGGGGGCAACCTGGACTTTTGCTTGAGGCCGGGGTGGGGCGGGGGGACTCACAGTTCTTTTGCCGGCGGGCTCCAGAGCGCTCCTGCTGAAGCTCCCAGCAAGGAACTGAGAGAGAGCCGCAGGCCTCACACGAATAAACTCAGACTTCTTCTGTCACGGGTAAACGCAGACTTCTTATGTGAGGCCTTCGGGCAGCAAAGAGAAGGTGGGCGCGAGGAGTGTGCTTCAGGCAGCTTAGGACCCGCCCCTGTCTCGTCTGCCACGGAGGGGAATAAGGGTCGGCCAGGGTCGCCCAGCTTCAAACCTGAGCTCACATAGGGATCCGCAGCGGTTTCTGATTACCTCAAGGAAACACAACGGGAGGAACAGGGCCCTTCCGTGGAGGCACTTTTGGGCACAGGGACCTCTGCGTGGGATCTACTGGGTAAGTATGGCAGTACCTTAGGTAGGCCTCAGTGACCAAGGCTCTCTGGCTCATGCCTAGCTGTGTAAAGAAGTGTGGCAAACGTACGTACTGCTCCTCAGGCTGGGCGCACAGCCTAGCTTTCGCTTCTATGAGAGTGCTGTCCCGAGTCTCTTCCTGGAGCCCGTCGTCAGCACGGTGTCTTTTGGCACTGCAGTTGTCTTTCAGTCAAGGAGGCCGTTCGACCGGCAAAGGGAATCCGCCCAGCGCTGCTTTCGCGAGTCTCTTTGACGACGGAGGCACTCCACCTAGGCAACCCAGAGAGGAGTACACTGCCCTAGCTACGAATGTGAAGAGCTGTCTCCAGGGGCCTGCTTACACGAAGGTTCCTCAGAAGCCAGAGGCCGCCGTTCCGGCACGGAGAGAGGTCATCATGCGAACCTGGTGAGTGGGCTCCTATCCTGTGTGTCCCCAGGAGCGTCGCAGCGTTAAGGCACTCCGTGGTGGAGTATGGCCTCATTGGAGACCCCTGCACACCCAACTCCCCTGACGTGAAACACTGGAACTCAACCTTGAGGTCCGAGGTCACCTGTCACTTGGCCGCAGCTGAACCTGGGGTGCCGTGGGAGGAGTTCCTAGAAAGGGATTGCCAGCACGGTTTTCGCTTTGGGAGAACACGCAGCCTTGGCCCACAACGACAATCCTGCCGTGCAGAGACGTCGGGCCGCTAGTGCTGTTCGGGCCGCTTTGAAGCCAAGCGCAAGGCGCCTCCAAACGGGGAGAAAGCGTACTCTCCCATCCGCGTCCCACTTTCAAGCTGAATGACGCAGCATGTTTCTCGGAAGGCTCTGCCGAGCTATCTAGCACAAGGGAGAGAGTGCCTGCCTCTGCCGAGAAAGGTTTTGACGTGGGGATTGCTGGACATGCGGAAGAGCGTTCCCCAGGCCGTGCCAAGTTTAGGCTTTGGTGATTCTGGATGGTCCCAAGGGGGCAGAATTGTTCCTGGGAAAGCTGTCCTTTTTCTCTTTCTCCGGCTCGAAGTAAACATCTGGCAACCGACTGCCGTACGCAGACGTCCTGGGGGAGCCTCAGGGTTCCTTTGGGACGCACATTGGTATTTCACAGAACAGCCCCAATTCCTAATTGGGGGCACAGCAGCCGGGAATGTAAGGCTGTTTAGAACTGCGTACTTTGAGGCCGTGTGAAGGCCGTACAAACGAGAGCTTTCGAGGGAACAGGGCAGAGCTTCGCCATCATCGTTGCACATTCACGGAGCTTAATCAAACGAACGCGTTTCCTTCCTGTGGCTCAAACACAGCCGAGGAGTTGGAAGGCATACAGTGCCCTTTGACAGTTGTTACAACGAACGTGAGTGCACAGTGTCTCGTGAAATACCTTACACGGTTGAAGCGTTCCGTTAACGCATGCCCCTCCGCTCCCTCTGGCACTCCGAGGTGTTCCTAACGGGGGCAACCTGGACTTTTGCTTGAGGCCGGGGTGGGGCGGGGGGACTCACAGTTCTTTTGCCGGCGGGCTCCAGAGCGCTCCTGCTGAAGCTCCCAGCAAGGAACTGAGAGAGAGCCGCAGGCCTCACACGAATAAACTCAGACTTCTTCTGTCACGAGTAAACTCAGACTTCTTATGTGAGGCCTTCGGGCAGCAAAGAGAAGGTGGGCGCGAGGAGTGTGCTTCAGGCAGCTTAGGACCCGCCCCTGTCTCGTCTGCCACGGAGGGGAATAAGGGTCGGCCAGGGTCGCCCAGCTTCAAACCTGAGCTCACATAGGGATCCTCAGCGGTTTCTGATTACCGCAAGGAAACACAAAGGGAGGAACAGGGCCCTTCCGTGGAGGCACTTTTGGGCACAGGGACCTCTGCGTGGGATCTACTGGGTAAGTATGGCAGTACCTTAGGTAGGCCTCAGTGACCAAGGCTCTCTGGCTCATGCCTAGCTGTGTAAAGAAGTGTGGCAAACGTACGTACTGCTCCTCAGGCTGGGCGCACAGCCTAGCTTTCGCTTCTATGAGAGTGCTGTCCCGAGTCTCTTCCTGGAGCCCGTCGTCAGCACGGTGTCTTTTGGCACTGCAGTTGTCTTTCAGTCAAGGAGGCCGTTCGACCGGCAAAGGGAGTCCGCCCAGCGCTGCTTTCGCGAGTCTCTTTGACGACGGGGGCACTCCACCTAGGCAACCCAGAGAGGAGTACACTGCCCTAGCTACGAATGTGAAGAGCTGTCTCCAGGGGCCTGCTTACACGAAGGTTCCTCAGAAGGCAGAGGCCGCCGTTCCGGCACGGAGAGAGGTCATCATGCGAACCTGGTGAATGGGCTCCTATCCAGTGTGTCCCCAGGAGCGTCGCAGGCTTAAGGCACTCCGTGGTGGAGTATGGCCTCATTGGAGACCCCTGCACACCCAACTCCCCTGACGTGAAACACTGGAACTCAACCTTGAGGCCCGAGGTCACCTTTCACTTGGCCGCAGCTGAACCTGGGGTGCCGTGGTAGGAGTTCCTAGAAAGGGATTGCCAGCACGGTTTTCGCTTTGGGAGAACACACAGCCTTGGCCCACAACGACAATCCTGCCGTGCAGAGACGTCGGGCCGCTAGTGCTGTTCGGGCCGCTTTGAAGCCAAGCGCAAGGCGCCTCCAAACGGGGAGAAAGCATACTCTCCCATCCGCGTCCCACTTTCAAGCTGAATGACGCAGCATGTTTCTCGGAAGGCTCTGCCGAGCTATCTAGCACAAGGGAGAGAGTGCCTGCCTCTGCCGAGAAAGGTTTTGACGTGGGGATTGCTGGACATGCGGAAGAGCGTTCCCCAGGCCGTGCCAAGTTTAGGCTTTGGTGATTCTGGATGGTCCCAAGGGGGCAGAATTGTCCCTGGGAAAGCTGTCCTTTTTCTCTTTCTCCGGCTCGAAGTAAACATCTGGCAACCGACTGCCGTACGCAGACGTCCTGGGGGAGCCTCCCGGTTCCTTTGGGACGCACATTGGTGTTTCACAGAAGAGCCCCAATTCCTAATTGGGGGCACAGCAGCCGGGAATGTAAGGCTGTTTAGAACTGCGTACCTTGAGGCCGTGTGAAGGCCGTACAAACGAGAGCTTTCGAGGGAACAGGGCAGCGCTTCGCCATCATCGTTGCACATTCACGGAGCTTAATCAAACGAACGCGTTTCCTTCCTGTGGCTCAAACACAGCCGAGGAGTTGGAAGGCATACAGTGCCCTTTGACAGTTGTTACAACGAACGTGAGTGCACAGTGTCTCGTGAAATACCTTACACGGTTGAAGCGTTCCGTTAACGCATGCCCCTCCGCTCCCTCTGGCACTCCGAGGTGTTCCTAACGGGGGCAACCTGGACTTTTGCTTGAGGCCGGGGTGGGGCGGGGGGACTCACAGTTCTTTTGCCGGCGGGCTCCAGAGCGCTCCTGCTGAAGCTCCCAGCAAGGAACTGAGAGAGAGCCGCAGGCCTCACACGAATAAACTCAGACTTCTTCTGTCACGAGTAAATTCAGACTTCTTATGTGAGGCCTTCGGGCAGCAAAGAGAAGGTGGGCGCGAGGAGTGTGCTTCAGGCAGCTTAGGACCCGCCCCTGTCTCGTCTGCCACGGAGGGGAATAAGGGTCGGCCAGGGTCGCCCAGCTTCAAACCTGAGCTCACATAGGGATCCGCAGCGGTTTCTGATTACCTCAAGGAAGCACAACGGGAGGAACAGGGCCCTTCCGTGGAGGCACTTTTGGGCACAGGGACCTCTGCGTGGGATCTACTGGGTAAGTATGGCAGTACCTTAGGTAGGCCTCAGTGACCAAGGCTCTCTGGCTCATGCCTAGCTGTGTAAAGAAGTGTGGCAAACGTACGTACTGCTCCTCAGGCTGGGCGCACAGCCTAGCTTTCGCTTCTATGAGAGTGCTGTCCCGAGTCTCTTCCTGGAGCCCGTCGTCAGCACGGTGTCTTTTGGCACTGCAGTTGTCTTTCAGTCAAGGAGGCCGTTCGACCGGCAAAGGGAGTCCGCCCAGCGCTGCTTTCGCGAGTCTCTGACGACAGAGGCACTCCACCTAGGCAACCCAGAGAGGAGTACACTGCCCTAGCTACGAATGTGAAGAGCTGTCTCCAGGGGCCTGCTTACACGAAGGTTCCTCAGAAGGCAGAGGCCGCCGTTCCGGCACGGAGAGAGGTCATCATGCGAAACTGGTGAATGGGCTCCTACCCTGTGTGTCCCGAGGAGCGTCGCAGGGTTAAGGCACTCCGTGGTGGAGTATGGCCTCATTGGAGACCCCTGCACACCCAACTCCCCTGACGTGAAACACTGGAACTCAACCTTGAGGCCCGAGGTCACCTGTCACTTGGCCGGAGCTGAACCTGAGGTGTCGTGGGAGGAGTTCCTAGAAAGGGATTGACAGCACGGTTTTCGCTTTGGGAGAACACGCAGCCTTGGCCCACAACGACAATCCTGCCGTGCAGAGACGTCGGGCCGCTAGTGCTGTTCGGGCCGCTTTGAAGCCAAGCGCAAGGCGCCTCCAAACGGGGAGAAAGCGTACTCTCCCATCCGCGTCCCACTTTCAAGCTGAATGACGCAGCATGTTTCTCGGAAGGCTCTGCCGAGCTATCTAGCACAAGGGAGAGAGTGCCTGCCTCTGCCGAGAAAGGTTTTGACGTGGGGATTGCTGGACATGCGGAAGAGCGTTCCCCAGGCCGTGCCAAGTTTAGGCTTTGGTGATTCTGGATGGTCCCAAGGGGGCAGAATTGTTCCTGGGAAAGCTGTCCTTTTTCTCTTTCTCCGGCTCGAAGTAAACATCTGGCAACCGACTGCCGTACGCAGACGTCCTGGGGGAGCCTCCCGGTTCCTTTGGGACGCACATTGGTGTTTCACAGAAGAGCCCCAATTCCTAATTGGGGGCACAGCAGCCGGGAATGTAAGGCTGTTTAGAACTGCGTACCTTGAGGCCGTGTGAAGGCCGTACAAACGAGAGCTTTCGAGGGAACAGGGCAGCGCTTCGCCATCATCGTTGCACATTCACGGAGCTTAATCAAACGAACGCGTTTCCTTCCTGTGGCTCAAACACAGCCGAGGAGTTGGAAGGCATACAGTGCCCTTTGACAGTTGTTACAACGAACGTGAGTGCACAGTGTCTCGTGAAATACCTTACACGGTTGAAGCGTTCCGTTAACGCATGCCCCTCCGCTCCCTCTGGCACTCCGAGGTGTTCCTAACGGGGGCAACCTGGACTTTTGCTTGAGGCCGGGGTGGGGCGGGGGGACTCACAGTTCTTTTGCCGGCGGGCTCCAGAGCGCTCCTGCTGAAGCTCCCAGCAAGGAACTGAGAGAGAGCCGCAGGCCTCACACGAATAAACTCAGACTTCTTCTGTCACGAGTAAATTCAGACTTCTTATGGGAGGCCTTCGGGCAGCAAAGAGAAGGTGGGCGCGAGGAGTGTGCTTCAGGCAGCTTAGGACCCGCCCCTGTCTCGTCTGCCACGGAGGGGAATAAGGGTCGGCCAGGGTCGCCCAGCTTCAAACCTGAGCTCACATAGGGATCCGCAGCGGTTTCTGATTACCTCAAGGAAGCACAACGGGAGGAACAGGGCCCTTCCGTGGAGGCACTTTTGGGCACAGGGACCTCTGCGTGGGATCTACTGGGTAAGTATGGCAGTACCTTAGGTAGGCCTCAGTGACCAAGGCTCTCTGGCTCATGCCTAGCTGTGTAAAGAAGTGTGGCAAACGTACGTACTGCTCCTCAGGCTGGGCGCACAGCCTAGCTTTCGCTTCTATGAGAGTGCTGTCCCGAGTCTCTTCCTGGAGCCCGTCGTCAGCACGGTGTCTTTTGGCACTGCAGTTGTCTTTCAGTCAAGGAGGCCGTTCGACCGGCAAAGGGAGTCCGCCCAGCGCTGCTTTCGCGAGTCTCTGACGACGGAGGCACTCCACCTAGGCAACCCAGAGAGGAGTACACTGCCCTAGCTACGAATGTGAAGAGCTGTCTCCAGGGGCCTGCTTACACGAAGGTTCCTCAGAAGCCAGAGGCCGCCGTTACGGCACGGAGAGAGGTCATCATGCGAAACTGGTGAATGGGCTCCTACCCTGTGTGTCCCGAGGAGCGTCGCAGGGTTAAGGCACTCCGTGGTGGAGTATGGCCTCATTGGAGACCCCTGCACACCCAACTCCCCTGACGTGAAACACTGGAACTCAACCTTGAGGCCCGAGGTCACCTGTCACTTGGCCGGAGCTGAACCTGAGGTGTCGTGGGAGGAGTTCCTAGAAAGGGATTGACAGCACGGTTTTCGCTTTGGGAGAACACGCAGCCTTGGCCCACAACGACAATCCTGCCGTGCAGAGACGTCGGGCCGCTAGTGCTGTTCGGGCCGCTTTGAAGCCAAGCGCAAGGCGCCTCCAAACGGGGAGAAAGCGTACTCTCCCATCCGCGTCCCACTTTCAAGCTGAATGACGCAGCATGTTTCTCGGAAGGCTCTGCCGAGCTATCTAGCACAAGGGAGAGAGTGCCTGCCTCTGCCGAGAAAGGTTTTGACGTGGGGATTGCTGGACGTGCGGAAGAGCGTTCCCCAGGCCGTGCCAAGTTTAGGCTTTGGTGATTCTGGATGGTCCCAAGGGGGCAGAATTGTCCCTGGGAAAGCTGTCCTTTTTCTCTTTCTCCGGCTGGAAGTAAACATCTGGCAACCGACTGCCGTACGCAGACGTCCTGGGGGAGCCTCCCAGTTCCTTTGGGACGCACATTGGTGTTTCACAGAAGAGCCCCAATTCCTAATTGGGGGCACAGCAGCCGGGAATGTAAGGCTGTTTAGAACTGCGTACCTTGAGGCCGTGTGAAGGCCGTACAAACGAGAGCTTTCGAGGGAACAGGGCAGCGCTTCGCCATCATCGTTGCACATTCACGGAGCTTAATCAAACGAACGCGTTTCCTTCCTGTGGCTCAAACACAGCCGAGGAGTTGGAAGGCATACAGTGCCCTTTGACAGTTGTTACAACGAACGTGAGTGCACAGTGTCTCGTGAAATACCTTACACGGTTGAAGCGTTCCGTTAACGCATGCCCCTCCGCTCCCTCTGGCACTCCGAGGTGTTCCTAACGGGGGCAACCTGGACTTTTGCTTGAGGCCGGGGTGGGGCGGGGGGACTCACAGTTCTTTTGCCGGCGGGCTCCAGAGCGCTCCTGCTGAAGCTCCCAGCAAGGAACTGAGAGAGAGCCGCAGGCCTCACACGAATAAACTCAGACTTCTTCTGTCACGAGTAAACTCAGACTTCTTATGTGAGGCCTTCGGGCAGCAAAGAGAAGGTGGGCGCGAGGAGTGTGCTTCAGGCAGCTTAGGACCCGCCCCTGTCTCGTCTGCCACGGAGGGGAATAAGGGTCGGCCAGGGTCGCCCAGCTTCAAACCTGAGCTCACATAGGGATCCTCAGCGGTTTCTGATTACCGCAAGGAAACACAAAGGGAGGAACAGGGCCCTTCCGTGGAGGCACTTTTGGGCACAGGGACCTCTGCGTGGGATCTACTGGGTAAGTATGGCAGTACCTTAGGTAGGCCTCAGTGACCAAGGCTCTCTGGCTCATGCCTAGCTGTGTAAAGAAGTGTGGCAAACGTACGTACTGCTCCTCAGGCTGGGCGCACAGCCTAGCTTTCGCTTCTATGAGAGTGCTGTCCCGAGTCTCTTCCTGGAGCCCGTCGTCAGCACGGTGTCTTTTGGCACTGCAGTTGTCTTTCAGTCAAGGAGGCCGTTCCACCGGCAAAGGGAATCCGCCCAACGCTGCTTTCGCGAGTCTCTTTGACGACGGAGGCACTCCACCTAGGCAACCCAGAGAGGAGTACACTGCCCTAGCTACGAATGTGAAGAGCTGTCTCCAGGGGCCTGCTTACACGAAGGTTCCTCAGAAGCCAGAGGCCTCCGTTCCGGCACGGAGAGAGGTCATCATGCGAAACTGGTGAATGGGCTCCTACCCTGTGTGTCCCGAGGAGCGTCGCAGGGTTAAGGCACTCCGTGGTGGAGTATGGCCTCATTGGAGACCCCTGCACACCCAACTCCCCTGACGTGAAACACTGGAACTCAACCTTGAGGCCCGAGGTCACCTGTCACTTGGCCGGAGCTGAACCTGAGGTGTCGTGGGAGGAGTTCCTAGAAAGGGATTGACAGCACGGTTTTCGCTTTGGGAGAACACGCAGCCTTGGCCCACAACGACAATCCTGCCGTGCAGAGACGTCGGGCCGCTAGTGCTGTTCGGGCCGCTTTGAAGCCAAGCGCAAGGCGCCTCCAAACGGGGAGAAAGCGTACTCTCCCATCCGCGTCCCACTTTCAAGCTGAATGACGCAGCATGTTTCTCGGAAGGCTCTGCCGAGCTATCTAGCACAAGGGAGAGAGTGCCTGCCTCTGCCGAGAAAGGTTTTGACGTGGGGATTGCTGGACGTGCGGAAGAGCGTTTCCCAGGCCGTGCCAAGTTTAGGCTTTGGTGATTCTGGATGGTCCCAAGGGGGCAGAATTGTCCCTGGGAAAGCTGTCCTTTTTCTCTTTCTCCGGCTGGAAGTAAACATCTGGCAACCGACTGCCGTATGCAGCCGTCCTGGGGGAGCCTCCCGGTTCCTTTGGGACGCACATTGGTGTTTCACAGAAGAGCCCCAATTCCTAATTGGGGGCACAGCAGCCGGGAATGTAAGGCTGTTTAGAACTGCGTACCTTGAGGCCGTGTGAAGGCCGTACAAACGAGAGCTTTCGAGGGAACAGGGCAGCGCTTCGCCATCATCGTTGCACATTCACGGAGCTTAATCAAACGAACGCGTTTCCTTCCTGTGGCTCAAACACAGCCGAGGAGTTGGAAGGCATACAGTGCCCTTTGACAGTTGTTACAACGAACGTGAGTGCACAGTGTCTCGTGAAATACCTTACACGGTTGAAGCGTTCCGTTAACGCATGCCCCTCCGCTCCCTCTGGCACTCCGAGGTGTTCCTAACGGGGGCAACCTGGACTTTTGCTTGAGGCCGGGGTGGGGCGGGGGGACTCACAGTTCTTTTGCCGGCGGGCTCCAGAGCGCTCCTGCTGAAGCTCCCAGCAAGGAACTGAGAGAGAGCCGCAGGCCTCACACGAATAAACTCAGACTTCTTCTGTCACGGGTAAACGCAGACTTCTTATGTGAGGCCTTCGGGCAGCAAAGAGAAGGTGGGCGCGAGGAGTGTGCTTCAGGCAGCTTAGGACCCGCCCCTGTCTCGTCTGCCACGGAGGGGAATAAGGGTCGGCCAGGGTCGCCCAGCTTCAAACCTGAGCTCACATAGGGATCCGCAGCGGTTTCTGATTACCTCAAGGAAACACAACGGGAGGAACAGGGCCCTTCCGTGGAGGCACTTTTGGGCACAGGGACCTCTGCGTGGGATCTACTGGGTAAGTATGGCAGTACCTTAGGTAGGCCTCAGTGACCAAGGCTCTCTGGCTCATGCCTAGCTGTGTAAAGAAGTGTGGCAAACGTACGTACTGCTCCTCAGGCTGGGCGCACAGCCTAGCTTTCGCTTCTATGAGAGTGCTGTCCCGAGTCTCTTCCTGGAGCCCGTCGTCAGCACGGTGTCTTTTGGCACTGCAGTTGTCTTTCAGTCAAGGAGGCCGTTCGACCGGCAAAGGGAATCCGCCCAGCGCTGCTTTCGCGAGTCTCTTTGACGACGGAGGCTCTCCACCTAGGCAACCCAGAGAGGAGTACACTGCCCTAGCTACGAATGTGAAGAGCTGTCTCCAGGGGCCTGCTTACACGAAGGTTCCTCAGAAGCCAGAGGCCGCCGTTCCGGCACGGAGAGAGGTCATCATGCGAACCTGGTGAATGGGCTCCTATCCTGTGTGTCCCCAGGAGCGTCGCAGCGTTAAGGCACTCCGTGGTGGAGTATGGCCTCATTGGAGACCCCTGCACACCCAACTCCCCTGACGTGAAACACTGGAACTCAACCTTGAGGTCCGAGGTCACCTGTCACTTGCCCGCAGCTGAACCTGGGGTGCCGTGGGAGGAGTTCCTAGAAAGGGATTGCCAGCACGGTTTTCGCTTTGGGAGAACACGCAGCCTTGGCCCACAACGACAATCCTGCCGTGCAGAGACGTCGGGCCGCTAGTGCTGTTCGGGCCGCTTTGAAGCCAAGCGCAAGGCGCCTCCAAACGGGGAGAAAGCGTACTCTCCCATCCGCGTCCCACTTTCAAGCTGAATGACGCAGCATGTTTCTCGGAAGGCTCTGCCGAGCTATCTAGCACAAGGGAGAGAGTGCCTGCCTCTGCCGAGAAAGGTTTTGACGTGGGGATTGCTGGACATGCGGAAGAGCGTTCCCCAGGCCGTGCCAAGTTTAGGCTTTGGTGATTCTGGATGGTCCCAAGGGGGCAGAATTGTTCCTGGGAAAGCTGTCCTTTTTCTCTTTCTCCGGCTCGAAGTAAACATCTGGCAACCGACTGCCGTACGCAGACGTCCTGGGGGAGCCTCCCGGTTCCTTTGGGACGCACATTGGTGTTTCACAGAAGAGCCCCAATTCCTAATTGGGGGCACAGCAGCCGGGAATGTAAGGCTGTTTTGAACTGCGTACCTTGAGGCCGTGGGAAGGCCGTACAAACGAGAGCTTTCGAGGGAACAGGGCAGCGCTTCGCCATCATCGTTGCACATTCACGGAGCTTAATCAAACGAACGCGTTTCCTTCCTGTGGCTCAAACACAGCCGAGGAGTTGGAAGGCATACAGTGCCCTTTGACAGTTGTTACAACGAACGTGAGTGCACAGTGTCTCGTGAAATACCTTACACGGTTGAAGCGTTCCGTTAACGCATGCCCCTCCGCTCCCTCTGGCACTCCGAGGTGTTCCTAACGGGGGCAACCTGGACTTTTGCTTGAGGCCGGGGTGGGGCGGGGGGACTCACAGTTCTTTTGCCGGCGGGCTCCAGAGCGCTCCTGCTGAAGCTCCCAGCAAGGAACTGAGAGAGAGCCGCAGGCCTCACACGAATAAACTCAGACTTCTTCTGTCACGAGTAAACTCAGACTTCTTATGTGAGGCCTTCGGGCAGCAAAGAGAAGGTGGGCGCGAGGAGTGTGCTTCAGGCAGCTTAGGACCCGCCCCTGTCTCGTCTGCCACGGAGGGGAATAAGGGTCGGCCAGGGTCGCCCAGCTTCAAACCTGAGCTCACATAGGGATCCTCAGCGGTTTCTGATTACCGCAAGGAAACACAAACGGAGGAACAGGGCCCTTCCGTGGAGGCACTTTTGGGCACAGGGACCTCTGCGTGGGATCTACTGGGTAAGTATGGCAGTACCTTAGGTAGGCCTCAGTGACCAAGGCTCTCTGGCTCATGCCTAGCTGTGTAAAGAAGTGTGGCAAACGTACGTACTGCTCCTCAGGCTGGGCGCACAGCCTAGCTTTCGCTTCTATGAGAGTGCTGTCCCGAGTCTCTTCCTGGAGCCCGTCGTCAGCACGGTGTCTTTTGGCACTGCAGTTGTCTTTCAGTCAAGGAGGCCGTTCGACCGGCAAAGGGAGTCCGCCCAGCGCTGCTTTCGCGAGTCTCTTTGACGACGGGGGCACTCCACCTAGGCAACCCAGAGAGGAGTACACTGCCCTAGCTACGAATGTGAAGAGCTGTCTCCAGGGGCCTGCTTACACGAAGTTTCCTCAGAAGCCAGAGGCCGCCGTTCCGGCACGGAGAGAGGTCATCATGCGAACCTGGTGAATGGGCTCCTATCCTGTGTGTCCCCAGGAGAGTCGCAGGGTTAAGGCACTCCGTGGTGGAGTATGGCCTCATTGGAGACCCCTGCACACCCAACTCCCCTGACGTGAAACACTGGAACTCAACCTTGAGGCCCGAGGTCACCTTTCACTTGGCCGCAGCTGAACCTGGGGTGCCGTGGTAGGAGTTCCTAGAAAGGGATTGCCAGCACGGTTTTCGCTTTGGGAGAACACGCAGCCTTGGCCCACAACGACAATCCTGCCGTGCAGAGACGTCGGGCCGCTAGTGCTGTTCGGGCCGCTTTGAAGCCAAGCGCAAGGCGCCTCCAAACGGGGAGAAAGCGTACTCTCCCATCCGCGTCCCACTTTCAAGCTGAATGACGCAGCATGTTTCTCGGAAGGCTCTGCCGAGCTATCTAGCACAAGGGAGAGAGTGCCTGCCTCTGCCGAGAAAGGTTTTGACGTGGGGATTGCTGGACGTGCGGAAGAGCGTTCCCCAGGCCGTGCCAAGTTTAGGCTTTGGTGATTCTGGATGGTCCCAAGGGGGCAGAATTGTCCCTGGGAAAGCTGTCCTTTTTCTCTTTCTCCGGCTGGAAGTAAACATCTGGCAACCGACTGCCGTACGCAGACGTCCTGGGGGAGCCTCCCGGTTCCTTTGGGACGCACATTGGTGTTTCACAGAAGAGCCCCAATTCCTAATTGGGGGCACAGCAGCCGGGAATGTAAGGCTGTTTAGAACTGCGTACCTTGAGGCCGTGTGAAGGCCGTACAAACGAGAGCTTTCGAGGGAACAGGGCAGCGCTTCGCCATCATCGTTGCACATTCACGGAGCTTAATCAAACGAACGCGTTTCCTTCCTGTGGCTCAAACACAGCCGAGGAGTTGGAAGGCATACAGTGCCCTTTGACAGTTGTTACAACGAACGTGAGTGCACAGTGTCTCGTGAAATACCTTACACGGTTGAAGCGTTCCGTTAACGCATGCCCCTCCGCTCCCTCTGGCACTCCGAGGTGTTCCTAACGGGGGCAACCTGGACTTTTGCTTGAGGCCGGGGTGGGGCGGGGGGACTCACAGTTCTTTTGCCGGCGGGCTCCAGAGCGCTCCTGCTGAAGCTCCCAGCAAGGAACTGAGAGAGAGCCGCAGGCCTCACACGAATAAACTCAGACTTCTTCTGTCACGGGTAAACGCAGACTTCTTATGTGAGGCCTTCGGGCAGCAAAGAGAAGGTGGGCGCGAGGAGTGTGCTTCAGGCAGCTTAGGACCCGCCCCTGTCTCGTCTGCCACGGAGGGGAATAAGGGTCGGCCAGGGTCGCCCAGCTTCAAACCTGAGCTCACATAGGGATCCTCAGCGGTTTCTGATTACCGCAAGGAAACACAAACGGAGGAACAGGGCCCTTCCGTGGAGGCACTTTTGGGCACAGGGACCTCTGCGTGGGATCTACTGGGTAAGTATGGCAGTACCTTAGGTAGGCCTCAGTGACCAAGGCTCTCTGGCTCATGCCTAGCTGTGTAAAGAAGTGTGGCAAACGTACGTACTGCTCCTCAGGCTGGGCGCACAGCCTAGCTTTCGCTTCTATGAGAGTGCTGTCCCGAGTCTCTTCCTGGAGCCCGTCGTCAGCACGGTGTCTTTTGGCACTGCAGTTGTCTTTCAGTCAAGGAGGCCGTTCGACCGGCAAAGGGAGTCCGCCCAGCGCTGCTTTCGCGAGTCTCTTTGACGACGGGGGCACTCCACCTAGGCAACCCAGAGAGGAGTACACTGCCCTAGCTACGAATGTGAAGAGCTGTCTCCAGGGGCCTGCTTACACGAAGTTTCCTCAGAAGCCAGAGGCCGCCGTTCCGGCACGGAGAGAGGTCATCATGCGAACCTGGTGAATGGGCTCCTATCCTGTGTGTCCCCAGGAGAGTCGCAGGGTTAAGGCACTCCGTGGTGGAGTATGGCCTCATTGGAGACCCCTGCACACCCAACTCCCCTGACGTGAAACACTGGAACTCAACCTTGAGGCCCGAGGTCACCTTTCACTTGGCCGCAGCTGAACCTGGTGTGCCGTGGTAGGAGTTCCTAGAAAGGGATTGCCAGCACGGTTTTCGCTTTGGGAGAACACGCAGCCTTGGCCCACAACGACAATCCTGCCGTGCAGAGACGTCGGGCCGCTAGTGCTGTTCGGGCCGCTTTGAAGCCAAGCGCAAGGCGCCTCCAAACGGGGAGAAAGCGTACTCTCCCATCCGCGTCCCACTTTCAAGCTGAATGACGCAGCATGTTTCTCGGAAGGCTCTGCCGAGCTATCTAGCACAAGGGAGAGAGTGCCTGCCTCTGCCGAGAAAGGTTTTGACGTGGGGATTGCTGGACGTGCGGAAGAGCGTTCCCCAGGCCGTGCCAAGTTTAGGCTTTGGTGATTCTGGATGGTCCCAAGGGGGCAGAATTGTTCCTGGGAAAGCTGTCCTTTTTCTCTTTCTCCGGCTCGAAGTAAACATCTGGCAACCGACTGCCGTACGCAGACGTCCTGGGGGAGCCTCCCGGTTCCTTTGGGACGCACATTGGTGTTTCACAGAAGAGCCCCAATTCCTAATTGGGGGCACAGCAGCCGGGAATGTAAGGCTGTTTAGAACTGCGTACCTTGAGGCCGTGTGAAGGCCGTACAAACGAGAGCTTTCGAGGGAACAGGGCAGCGCTTCGCCATCATCGTTGCACATTCACGGAGCTTAATCAAACGAACGCGTTTCCTTCCTGTGGCTCAAACACAGCCGAGGAGTTGGAAGGCATACAGTGCCCTTTGACAGTTGTTACAACGAACGTGAGTGCACAGTGTCTCGTGAAATACCTTACACGGTTGAAGCGTTCCGTTAACGCATGCCCCTCCGCTCCCTCTGGCACTCCGAGGTGTTCCTAACGGGGGCAACCTGGACTTTTGCTTGAGGCCGGGGTGGGGCGGGGGGACTCACAGTTCTTTTGCCGGCGGGCTCCAGAGCGCTCCTGCTGAAGCTCCCAGCAAGGAACTGAGAGAGAGCCGCAGGCCTCACACGAATAAACTCAGACTTCTTCTGTCACGGGTAAACGCAGACTTCTTATGTGAGGCCTTCGGGCAGCAAAGAGAAGGTGGGCGCGAGGAGTGTGCTTCAGGCAGCTTAGGACCCGCCCCTGTCTCGTCTGCCACGGAGGGGAATAAGGGTCGGCCAGGGTCGCCCAGCTTCAAACCTGAGCTCACATAGGGATCCTCAGCGGTTTCTGATTACCGCAAGGAAACACAAACGGAGGAACAGGGCCCTTCCGTGGAGGCACTTTTGGGCACAGGGACCTCTGCGTGGGATCTACTGGGTAAGTATGGCAGTACCTTAGGTAGGCCTCAGTGACCAAGGCTCTCTGGCTCATGCCTAGCTGTGTAAAGAAGTGTGGCAAACGTACGTACTGCTCCTCAGGCTGGGCGCACAGCCTAGCTTTCGCTTCTATGAGAGTGCTGTCCCGAGTCTCTTCCTGGAGCCCGTCGTCAGCACGGTGTCTTTTGGCACTGCAGTTGTCTTTCAGTCAAGGAGGCCGTTCGACCGGCAAAGGGAGTCCGCCCAGCGCTGCTTTCGCGAGTCTCTTTGACGACGGGGGCACTCCACCTAGGCAACCCAGAGAGGAGTACACTGCCCTAGCTACGAATGTGAAGAGCTGTCTCCAGGGGCCTGCTTACACGAAGGTTCCTCAGAAGCCAGAGGCCGCCGTTCCGGCACGGAGAGAGGTCATCATGCGAACCTGGTGAATGGGCTCCTATCCTGTGTGTCCCCAGGAGAGTCGCAGGGTTAAGGCACTCCGTGGTGGAGTATGGCCTCATTGGAGACCCCTGCACACCCAACTCCCCTGACGTGAAACACTGGAACTCAACCTTGAGGCCCGAGGTCACCTTTCACTTGGCCGCAGCTGAACCTGGGGTGCCGTGGTAGGAGTTCCTAGAAAGGGATTGCCAGCACGGTTTTCGCTTTGGGAGAACACGCAGCCTTGGCCCACAACGACAATCCTGCCGTGCAGAGACGTCGGGCCGCTAGTGCTGTTCGGGCCGCTTTGAAGCCAAGCGCAAGGCGCCTCCAAACGGGGAGAAAGCGTACTCTCCCATCCGCGTCCCACTTTCAAGCTGAATGACGCAGCATGTTTCTCGGAAGGCTCTGCCGAGCTATCTAGCACAAGGGAGAGAGTGCCTGCCTCTGCCGAGAAAGGTTTTGACGTGGGGATTGCTGGACGTGCGGAAAAGCGTTCCCCAGGCCGTGCCAAGTTTAGGCTTTGGTGATTCTGGATGGTCCCAAGGGGGCAGAATTGTCCCTGGGAAAGCTGTCCTTTTTCTCTTTCTCCGGCTGGAAGTAAACATCTGGCAACCGACTGCCGTACGCAGACGTCCTGGGGGAGCCTCCCGGTTCCTTTGGGACGCACATTGGTGTTTCACAGAAGAGCCCCAATTCCTAATTGGGGGCACAGCAGCCGGGAATGTAAGGCTGTTTAGAACTGCGTACCTTGAGGCCGTGTGAAGGCCGTACAAACGAGAGCTTTCGAGGGAACAGGGCAGCGCTTCGCCATCATCGTTGCACATTCACGGAGCTTAATCAAACGAACGCGTTTCCTTCCTGTGGCTCAAACACAGCCGAGGAGTTGGAAGGCATACAGTGCCCTTTGACAGTTGTTACAACGAACGTGAGTGCACAGTGTCTCGTGAAATACCTTACACGGTTGAAGCGTTCCGTTAACGCATGCCCCTCCGCTCCCTCTGGCACTCCGAGGTGTTCCTAACGGGGGCAACCTGGACTTTTGCTTGAGGCCGGGGTGGGGCGGGGGGACTCACAGTTCTTTTGCCGGCGGGCTCCAGAGCGCTCCTGCTGAAGCTCCCAGCAAGGAACTGAGAGAGAGCCGCAGGCCTCACACGAATAAACTCAGACTTCTTCTGTCACGGGTAAACGCAGACTTCTTATGTGAGGCCTTCGGGCAGCAAAGAGAAGGTGGGCGCGAGGAGTGTGCTTCAGGCAGCTTAGGACCCGCCCCTGTCTCGTCTGCCACGGAGGGGAATAAGGGTCGGCCAGGGTCGCCCAGCTTCAAACCTGAGCTCACATAGGGATCCGCAGCGGTTTCTGATTACCTCAAGGAAACACAACGGGAGGAACAGGGCCCTTCCGTGGAGGCACTTTTGGGCACAGGGACCTCTGCGTGGGATCTACTGGGTAAGTATGGCAGTACCTTAGGTAGGCCTCAGTGACCAAGGCTCTCTGGCTCATGCCTAGCTGTGTAAAGAAGTGTGGCAAACGTACGTACTGCTCCTCAGGCTGGGCGCACAGCCTAGCTTTCGCTTCTATGAGAGTGCTGTCCCGAGTCTCTTCCTGGAGCCCGTCGTCAGCACGGTGTCTTTTGGCACTGCAGTTGTCTTTCAGTCAAGGAGGCCGTTCGACCGGCAAAGGGAATCCGCCCAGCGCTGCTTTCGCGAGTCTCTTTGACGACGGAGGCTCTCCACCTAGGCAACCCAGAGAGGAGTACACTGCCCTAGCTACGAATGTGAAGAGCTGTCTCCAGGGGCCTGCTTACACGAAGGTTCCTCAGAAGCCAGAGGCCGCCGTTCCGGCACGGAGAGAGGTCATCATGCGAACCTGGTGAATGGGCTCCTATCCTGTGTGTCCCCAGGAGCGTCGCAGCGTTAAGGCACTCCGTGGTGGAGTATGGCCTCATTGGAGACCCCTGCACACCCAACTCCCCTGACGTGAAACACTGGAACTCAACCTTGAGGTCCGAGGTCACCTGTCACTTGGCCGCAGCTGAACCTGGGGTGCCGTGGGAGGAGTTCCTAGAAAGGGATTGCCAGCACGGTTTTCGCTTTGGGAGAACACGCAGCCTTGGCCCACAACGACAATCCTGCCGTGCAGAGACGTCGGGCCGCTAGTGCTGTTCGGGCCGCTTTGAAGCCAAGCGCAAGGCGCCTCCAAACGGGGAGAAAGCGTACTCTCCCATCCGCGTCCCACTTTCAAGCTGAATGACGCAGCATGTTTCTCGGAAGGCTCTGCCGAGCTATCTAGCACAAGGGAGAGAGTGCCTGCCTCTGCCGAGAAAGGTTTTGACGTGGGGATTGCTGGACATGCGGAAGAGCGTTCCCCAGGCCGTGCCAAGTTTAGGCTTTGGTGATTCTGGATGGTCCCAAGGGGGCAGAATTGTTCCTGGGAAAGCTGTCCTTTTTCTCTTTCTCCGGCTCGAAGTAAACATCTGGCAACCGACTGCCGTACGCAGACGTCCTGGGGGAGCCTCCCGGTTCCTTTGGGACGCACATTGGTGTTTCACAGAAGAGCCCCAATTCCTAATTGGGGGCACAGCAGCCGGGAATGTAAGGCTGTTTTGAACTGCGTACCTTGAGGCCGTGGGAAGGCCGTACAAACGAGAGCTTTCGAGGGAACAGGGCAGCGCTTCGCCATCATCGTTGCACATTCACGGAGCTTAATCAAACGAACGCGTTTCCTTCCTGTGGCTCAAACACAGCCGAGGAGTTGGAAGGCATACAGTGCCCTTTGACAGTTGTTACAACGAACGTGAGTGCACAGTGTCTCGTGAAATACCTTACACGGTTGAAGCGTTCCGTTAACGCATGCCCCTCCGCTCCCTCTGGCACTCCGAGGTGTTCCTAACGGGGGCAACCTGGACTTTTGCTTGAGGCCGGGGTGGGGCGGGGGGACTCACAGTTCTTTTGCCGGCGGGCTCCAGAGCGCTCCTGCTGAAGCTCCCAGCAAGGAACTGAGAGAGAGCCGCAGGCCTCACACGAATAAACTCAGACTTCTTCTGTCACGAGTAAACTCAGACTTCTTATGTGAGGCCTTCGGGCAGCAAAGAGAAGGTGGGCGCGAGGAGTGTGCTTCAGGCAGCTTAGGACCCGCCCCTGTCTCGTCTGCCACGGAGGGGAATAAGGGTCGGCCAGGGTCGCCCAGCTTCAAACCTGAGCTCACATAGGGATCCTCAGCGGTTTCTGATTACCGCAAGGAAACACAAAGGGAGGAACAGGGCCCTTCCGTGGAGGCACTTTTGGGCACAGGGACCTCTGCGTGGGATCTACTGGGTAAGTATGGCAGTACCTTAGGTAGGCCTCAGTGACCAAGGCTCTCTGGCTCATGCCTAGCTGTGTAAAGAAGTGTGGCAAACGTACGTACTGCTCCTCAGGCTGGGCGCACAGTCTAGCTTTCGCTTCTATGAGAGTGCTGTCCCGAGTCTCTTCCTGGAGCCCGTCGTCAGCACGGTGTCTTTTGGCACTGCAGTTGTCTTTCAGTCAAGGAGGCCGTTCGACCGGCAAAGGGAATCCGCCCAGCGCTGCTTTCGCGAGTCTCTGACGACGGAGGCACTCCACCTAGGCAACCCAGAGAGGAGTACACTGCCCTAGCTACGAATGTGAAGAGCTGTCTCCAGGGGCCTGCTTACACGAAGGTTCCTCAGAAGCCAGAGGCCGCCGTTCCGGCACGGAGAGAGGTCATCATGCGAACCTGGTGAATGGGCTCCTATCCTGTGTGTCCCCAGGAGCGTCGCAGCGTTAAGGCACTCCGTGGTGGAGTATGGCCTCATTGGAGACCCCTGCACACCCAACTCCCCTGACGTGAAACACTGGAACTCAACCTTGAGGTCCGAGGTCACCTGTCACTTGGCCGCAGCTGAACCTGGGGTGCCGTGGGAGGAGTTCCTAGAAAGGGATTGCCAGCACGGTTTTCGCTTTGGGAGAACACGCAGCCTTGGCCCACAACGACAATCCTGCCGTGCAGAGACGTCGGGCCGCTAGTGCTGTTCGGGCCGCTTTGAAGCCAAGCGCAAGGCGCCTCCAAACGGGGAGAAAGCGTACTCTCCCATCCGCGTCCCACTTTCAAGCTGAATGACGCAGCATGTTTCTCGGAAGGCTCTGCCGAGCTATCTAGCACAAGGGAGAGAGTGCCTGCCTCTGCCGAGAAAGGTTTTGACGTGGGGATTGCTGGACATGCGGAAGAGCGTTCCCCAGGCCGTGCCAAGTTTAGGCTTTGGTGATTCTGGATGGTCCCAAGGGGGCAGAATTGTTCCTGGGAAAGCTGTCCTTTTTCTCTTTCTCCGGCTCGAAGTAAACATCTGGCAACCGACTGCCGTACGCAGACGTCCTGGGGGAGCCTCAGGGTTCCTTTGGGACGCACATTGGTATTTCACAGAACAGCCCCAATTCCTAATTGGGGGCACAGCAGCTGGGAATGTAAGGCTGTTTAGAACTGCGTACTTTGAGGCCGTGTGAAGGCCGTACAAACGAGAGCTTTCGAGGGAACAGGGCAGAGCTTCGCCATCATCGTTGCACATTCACGGAGCTTAATCAAACGAACGCGTTTCCTTCCTGTGGCTCAAACACAGCCGAGGAGTTGGAAGGCATACAGTGCCCTTTGACAGTTGTTACAACGAACATGAGTGCACAGTGTCTCGTGAAATACCTTACACGGTTGAAGCATTCCGTTAACGCATGCCCCTCCTCTCCCTCTGGCACTCCGAGGTGTTCCTAACGAGGGAAACCTGCACTTTTGCTGGAGGCCGGGGTGGGGCGGGGGGACTCACAGTTCTTTTGCCGGCGGGCTCCAGAGCGCTCCTGCTGAAGCTCCCAGCAAGGAACTGAGAGAGAGCCGCAGGCCTCACACGAATAAACTCAGACTTCTTCTGTCACGAGTAAACTCAGACTTCTTATGTGAGGCCTTCGGGCAGCAAAGAGAAGGTGGGCGCGAGGAGTGTGCTTCAGGCAGCTTAGGACCCGCCCCTGTCTCGTCTGCCACGGAGGGGAATAAGGGTCGGCCAGGGTCGCCCAGCTTCAAACCTGAGCTCACATAGGGATCCTCAGCGGTTTCTGATTACCGCAAGGAAACACAAAGGGAGGAACAGGGCCCTTCCGTGGAGGCACTTTTGGGCACAGGGACCTCTGCGTGGGATCTACTGGGTAAGTATGGCAGTACCTTAGGTAGGCCTCAGTGACCAAGGCTCTCTGGCTCATGCCTAGCTGTGTAAAGAAGTGTGGCAAACGTACGTACTGCTCCTCAGGCTGGGCGCACAGTCTAGCTTTCGCTTCTATGAGAGTGCTGTCCCGAGTCTCTTCCTGGAGCCCGTCGTCAGCACGGTGTCTTTTGGCACTGCAGTTGTCTTTCAGTCAAGGAGGCCGTTCGACCGGCAAAGGGAGTCCGCCCAGTGCTGCTTTCGCGAGTCTCTGACGACGGAGGCACTCCACCTAGGCAACCCAGAGAGGAGTACACTGCCCTAGCTACGAATGTGAAGAGCTGTCTCCAGGGGCCTGCTTACACGAAGGTTCCTCAGAAGGCAGAGGCCGCCGTTCCGGCACGGAGAGAGGTCATCATGCGAAACTGGTGAATGGGCTCCTACCCTGTGTGTCCCGAGGAGCGTCGCAGGGTTAAGGCACTCCGTGGTGGAGTATGGCCTCATTGGAGACCCCTGCACACCCAACTCCCCTGACGTGAAACACTGGAACTCAACCTTGAGGCCCGAGGTCACCTGTCACTTGGCCGCAGCTGAACCTGAGGTGTCGTGGGAGGAGTTCCTAGAAAGGGATTGACAGCACGGTTTTCGCTTTGGGAGAACACGCAGCCTTGGCCCACAACGACAATCCTGCCGTGCAGAGACGTCGGGCCGCTAGTGCTGTTCGGGCCGCTTTGAAGCCAAGCGCAAGGCGCCTCCAAACGGGGAGAAAGCGTACTCTCCCATCCGCGTCCCACTTTCAAGCTGAATGACGCAGCATGTTTCTCGGAAGGCTCTGCCGAGCTATCTAGCACAAGGGAGAGAGTGCCTGCCTCTGCCGAGAAAGGTTTTGACGTGGGGATTGCTGGACATGCGGAAGAGCGTTCCCCAGGCCGTGCCAAGTTTAGGCTTTGGTGATTCTGGATGGTCCCAAGGGGGCAGAATTGTTCCTGGGAAAGCTGTCCTTTTTCTCTTTCTCCGGCTCGAAGTAAACATCTGGCAACCGACTGCCGTACGCAGACGTCCTGGGGGAGCCTCCCGGTTCCTTTGGGACGCACATTGGTGTTTCACAGAAGAGCCCCAATTCCTAATTGGGGGCACAGCAGCCGGGAATGTAAGGCTGTTTAGAACTGCGTACCTTGAGGCCGTGTGAAGGCCGTACAAACGAGAGCTTTCGAGGGAACAGGGCAGCGCTTCGCCATCATCGTTGCACATTCACGGAGCTTAATCAAACGAACGCGTTTCCTTCCTGTGGCTCAAACACAGCCGAGGAGTTGGAAGGCATACAGTGCCCTTTGACAGTTGTTACAACGAACGTGAGTGCACAGTGTCTCGTGAAATACCTTACACGGTTGAAGCGTTCCGTTAACGCATGCCCCTCCGCTCCCTCTGGCACTCCGAGGTGTTCCTAAGGAGGGAAACCTGCACTTTTGCTTGAGGCCGGGGTGGGGCGGGGGGACTCACAGTTCTTTTGCCGGCGGGCTCCAGAGCGCTCCTGCTGAAGCTCCCAGCAAGGAACTGAGAGAGAGCCGCAGGCCTCACACGAATAAACTCAGACTTCTTCTGTCACGAGTAAACTCAGACTTCTTATGTGAGGCCTTCGGGCAGCAAAGAGAAGGTGGGCGCGAGGAGTGTGCTTCAGGCAGCTTAGGACCCGCCCCTGTCTCGTCTGCCACGGAGGGGAATAAGGGTCGGCCAGGGTCGCCCAGCTTCAAACCTGAGCTCACATAGGGATCCTCAGCGGTTTCTGATTACCGCAAGGAAACACAAAGGGAGGAACAGGGCCCTTCCGTGGAGGCACTTTTGGGCACAGGGACCTCTGCGTGGGATCTACTGGGTAAGTATGGCAGTACCTTAGGTAGGCCTCAGTGATCAAGGCTCTCTGGCTCATGCCTAGCTGTGTAAAGAAGTGTGGCAAACGTACGTACTGCTCCTCAGGCTGGGCGCACAGCTAGCTTTCGCTTCTATGAGAGTGCTGTCCCGAGTCTCTTCCTGGAGCCCGTCGTCAGCACGGTGTCTTTTGGCACTGCAGTTGTCTTTCAGTCAAGGAGGCCGTTCGACCGGCAAAGGGAGTCCGCCCAGCGCTGCTTTCGCGAGTCTCTTTGACGACGGGGGCACTCCACCTAGGCAACCCAGAGAGGAGTACACTGCCCTAGCTACGAATGTGAAGAGCTGTCTCCAGGGACCTGCTTAAACGAAGGTTCCTCAGAAGGCAGAGGCCGCCGTTCCGGCACGGAGAGAGGTCATCATGCGAACCTGGTGAATGGGCTCCTATCCTGTGTGTCCCCAGGAGCGTCGCAGGGTTAAGGCACTCCGTGGTGGAGTATGGCCTCATTGGAGACCCCTGCACACCCAACTCCCCTGACGTGAAACACTGGAACTCAACCTTGAGGCCCGAGGTCACCTTTCACTTGGCCGCAGCTGAACCTGGGGTGCCGTGGTAGGAGTTCCTAGAAAGGGATTGCCAGCACGGTTTTCGCTTTGGGAGAACACGCAGCCTTGGCCCACAACGACAATCCTGCCGTGCAGAGACGTCGGGCCGCTAGTGCTGTTCGGGCCGCTTTGAAGCCAAGCGCAAGGCGCCTCCAAACGGGGAGAAAGCGTACTCTCCCATCCGCGTCCCACTTTCAAGCTGAATGACGCAGCATGTTTCTCGGAAGGCTCTGCCGAGCTATCTAGCACAAGGGAGAGAGTGCCTGCCTCTGCCGAGAAAGGTTTTGACGTGGGGATTGCTGGACATGCGGAAGAGCGTTCCCCAGGCCGTGCCAAGTTTAGGCTTTGGTGATTCTGGATGGTCCCAAGGGGGCAGAATTGTTCCTGGGAAAGCTGTCCTTTTTCTCTTTCTCCAGCTCGAAGTAAACATCTGGCAACCGACTGCCGTACGCAGACGTCCTGGGGGAGCCTCCCGGTTCCTTTGGGACGCACATTGGTGTTTCACAGAAGAGCCCCAATTCCTAATTGGGGGCACAGCAGCCGGGAATGTAAGGCTGTTTAGAACTGCGTACCTTGAGACCGTGTGAAGGCCGTACAAACGAGAGCTTTCGAGGGAACAGGGCAGCGCTTCGCCATCATCGTTGCACATTCACGGAGCTTAATCAAACGAACGCGTTTCCTTCCTGTGGCTCAAACACAGCCGAGGAGTTGGAAGGCATACAGTGCCCTTTGACAGTTGTTACAACGAACGTGAGTGCACAGTGTCTCGTGAAATACCTTACACGGTTGAAGCGTTCCGTTAACGCATGCCCCTCCGCTCCCTCTGGCACTCCGAGGTGTTCCTAAGGAGGGAAACCTGCACTTTTGCTTGAGGCCGGGGTGGGGCGGGGGGACTCACAGTTCTTTTGCCGGCGGGCTCCAGAGCGCTTCTGCTGAAGCTCCCAGCAAGGAACTGAGAGAGAGCCGCAGGCCTCACACGAATAAACTCAGACTTCTTCTGTCACGAGTAAACTCAGACTTCTTATGTGAGGCCTTCGGGCAGCAAAGAGAAGGTGGGCGCGAGGAGTGTGCTTCAGGCAGCTTAGGACCCGCCCCTGTCTCGTCTGCCACGGAGGGGAATAAGGGTCGGCCAGGGTCGCCCAGCTTCAAACCTGAGCTCACATAAGGATCCTCAGCGGTTTCTGATTACTGCAAGGAAACACAAAGGGAGGAACAGGGCCCTTCCGTGGAGGCACTTTTGGGCACAGGGACCTCTGCGTGAGATCTACTGGGTAAGTATGGCAGTACCTTAGGTAGGCCTCAGTGACCAAGGCTCTCTGGCTCATGCCTAGCTGTGTAAAGAAGTGTGGCAAACGTACGTACTGCTCCTCAGGCTGGGCGCACAGCTAGCTTTCGCTTCTATGAGAGTGCTGTCCCGAGTCTCTTCCTGGAGCCCGTCGTCAGCACGGTGTCTTTTGGCACTGCAGTTGTCTTTCAGTCAAGGAGGCCGTTCGACCGGCAAAGGGAGTCCGCCCAGCGCTGCTTTCGCGAGTCTCTTTGACGACGGGGGCACTCCACCTAGGCAACCCAGAGAGGAGTACACTGCCCTAGCTACGAATGTGAAGAGCTGTCTCCAGGGACCTGCTTACACGAAGGTTCCTCAGAAGGCAGAGGCCGCCGTTCCGGCACGGAGAGAGGTCATCATGCGAACCTGGTGAATGGGCTCCTATCCTGTGTGTCCCCAGGAGCGTCGCAGGGTTAAGGCACTCCGTGGTGGAGTATGGCCTCATTGGAGACCCCTGCACACCCAACTCCCCTGACGTGAAACACTGGAACTCAACCTTGAGGCCCGAGGTCACCTGTCACTTGGCCGCAGCTGAACCTGAGGTGTCGTGGGAGGAGTTCCTAGAAAGGGATTGCCAGCACGGTTTTCGCTTTGGGAGAACACGCAGCCTTGGCCCACAACGACAATCCTGCCGTGCAGAGACGTCGGGCCGCTAGTGCTGTTCGGGCCGCTTTGAAGCCAAGCGCAAGGCGCCTCCAAACGGGGAGAAAGCGTACTCTCCCATCCGCGTCCCACTTTCAAGCTGAATGACGCAGCATGTTTCTCGGAAGGCTCTGCCGAGCTATCTAGCACAAGGGAGAGAGTGCCTGCCTCTGCCGAGAAAGGTTTTGACGTGGGGATTGCTGGACGTGCGGAAAAGCGTTCCCCAGGCCGTGCCAAGTTTAGGCTTTGGTGATTCTGGATGGTCCCAAGGGGGCAGAATTGTCCCTGGGAAAGCTGTCCTTTTTCTCTTTCTCCGGCTGGAAGTAAACATCTGGCAACCGACTGCCGTACGCAGACGTCCTGGGGGAGCCTCCCGGTTCCTTTGGGACGCACATTGGTGTTTCACAGAAGAGCCCCAATTCCTAATTGGGGGCACAGCAGCCGGGAATGTAAGGCTGTTTAGAACTGCGTACCTTGAGGCCGTGTGAAGGCCGTACAAACGAGAGCTTTCGAGGGAACAGGGCAGCGCTTCGCCATCATCGTTGCACATTCACGGAGCTTAATCAAACGAACGCGTTTCCTTCCTGTGGCTCAAACACAGCCGAGGAGTTGGAAGGCATACAGTGCCCTTTGACAGTTGTTACAACGAACGTGAGTGCACAGTGTCTCGTGAAATACCTTACACGGTTGAAGCGTTCCGTTAACGCATGCCCCTCCGCTCCCTCTGGCACTCCGAGGTGTTCCTAACGGGGGCAACCTGGACTTTTGCTTGAGGCCGGGGTGGGGCGGGGGGACTCACAGTTCTTTTGCCGGCGGGCTCCAGAGCGCTCCTGCTGAAGCTCCCAGCAAGGAACTGAGAGAGAGCCGCAGGCCTCACACGAATAAACTCAGACTTCTTCTGTCACGGGTAAACGCAGACTTCTTATGTGAGGCCTTCGGGCAGCAAAGAGAAGGTGGGCGCGAGGAGTGTGCTTCAGGCAGCTTAGGACCCGCCCCTGTCTCGTCTGCCACGGAGGGGAATAAGGGTCGGCCAGGGTCGCCCAGCTTCAAACCTGAGCTCACATAGGGATCCGCAGCGGTTTCTGATTACCTCAAGGAAACACAACGGGAGGAACAGGGCCCTTCCGTGGAGGCACTTTTGGGCACAGGGACCTCTGCGTGGGATCTACTGGGTAAGTATGGCAGTACCTTAGGTAGGCCTCAGTGACCAAGGCTCTCTGGCTCATGCCTAGCTGTGTAAAGAAGTGTGGCAAACGTACGTACTGCTCCTCAGGCTGGGCGCACAGCCTAGCTTTCGCTTCTATGAGAGTGCTGTCCCGAGTCTCTTCCTGGAGCCCGTCGTCAGCACGGTGTCTTTTGGCACTGCAGTTGTCTTTCAGTCAAGGAGGCCGTTCGACCGGCAAAGGGAATCCGCCCAGCGCTGCTTTCGCGAGTCTCTTTGACGACGGAGGCTCTCCACCTAGGCAACCCAGAGAGGAGTACACTGCCCTAGCTACGAATGTGAAGAGCTGTCTCCAGGGGCCTGCTTACACGAAGGTTCCTCAGAAGCCAGAGGCCGCCGTTCCGGCACGGAGAGAGGTCATCATGCGAACCTGGTGAATGGGCTCCTATCCTGTGTGTCCCCAGGAGCGTCGCAGCGTTAAGGCACTCCGTGGTGGAGTATGGCCTCATTGGAGACCCCTGCACACCCAACTCCCCTGACGTGAAACACTGGAACTCAACCTTGAGGTCCGAGGTCACCTGTCACTTGGCCGCAGCTGAACCTGGGGTGCCGTGGGAGGAGTTCCTAGAAAGGGATTGCCAGCACGGTTTTCGCTTTGGGAGAACACGCAGCCTTGGCCCACAACGACAATCCTGCCGTGCAGAGACGTCGGGCCGCTAGTGCTGTTCGGGCCGCTTTGAAGCCAAGCGCAAGGCGCCTCCAAACGGGGAGAAAGCGTACTCTCCCATCCGCGTCCCACTTTCAAGCTGAATGACGCAGCATGTTTCTCGGAAGGCTCTGCCGAGCTATCTAGCACAAGGGAGAGAGTGCCTGCCTCTGCCGAGAAAGGTTTTGACGTGGGGATTGCTGGACATGCGGAAGAGCGTTCCCCAGGCCGTGCCAAGTTTAGGCTTTGGTGATTCTGGATGGTCCCAAGGGGGCAGAATTGTTCCTGGGAAAGCTGTCCTTTTTCTCTTTCTCCGGCTCGAAGTAAACATCTGGCAACCGACTGCCGTACGCAGACGTCCTGGGGGAGCCTCCCGGTTCCTTTGGGACGCACATTGGTGTTTCACAGAAGAGCCCCAATTCCTAATTGGGGGCACAGCAGCCGGGAATGTAAGGCTGTTTTGAACTGCGTACCTTGAGGCCGTGGGAAGGCCGTACAAACGAGAGCTTTCGAGGGAACAGGGCAGCGCTTCGCCATCATCGTTGCACATTCACGGAGCTTAATCAAACGAACGCGTTTCCTTCCTGTGGCTCAAACACAGCCGAGGAGTTGGAAGGCATACAGTGCCCTTTGACAGTTGTTACAACGAACGTGAGTGCACAGTGTCTCGTGAAATACCTTACACGGTTGAAGCGTTCCGTTAACGCATGCCCCTCCGCTCCCTCTGGCACTCCGAGGTGTTCCTAACGGGGGCAACCTGGACTTTTGCTTGAGGCCGGGGTGGGGCGGGGGGACTCACAGTTCTTTTGCCGGCGGGCTCCAGAGCGCTCCTGCTGAAGCTCCCAGCAAGGAACTGAGAGAGAGCCGCAGGCCTCACACGAATAAACTCAGACTTCTTCTGTCACGAGTAAACTCAGACTTCTTATGTGAGGCCTTCGGGCAGCAAAGAGAAGGTGGGCGCGAGGAGTGTGCTTCAGGCAGCTTAGGACCCGCCCCTGTCTCGTCTGCCACGGAGGGGAATAAGGGTCGGCCAGGGTCGCCCAGCTTCAAACCTGAGCTCACATAGGGATCCTCAGCGGTTTCTGATTACCGCAAGGAAACACAAAGGGAGGAACAGGGCCCTTCCGTGGAGGCACTTTTGGGCACAGGGACCTCTGCGTGGGATCTACTGGGTAAGTATGGCAGTACCTTAGGTAGGCCTCAGTGACCAAGGCTCTCTGGCTCATGCCTAGCTGTGTAAAGAAGTGTGGCAAACGTACGTACTGCTCCTCAGGCTGGGCGCACAGTCTAGCTTTCGCTTCTATGAGAGTGCTGTCCCGAGTCTCTTCCTGGAGCCCGTCGTCAGCACGGTGTCTTTTGGCACTGCAGTTGTCTTTCAGTCAAGGAGGCCGTTCGACCGGCAAAGGGAATCCGCCCAGCGCTGCTTTCGCGAGTCTCTGACGACGGAGGCACTCCACCTAGGCAACCCAGAGAGGAGTACACTGCCCTAGCTACGAATGTGAAGAGCTGTCTCCAGGGGCCTGCTTACACGAAGGTTCCTCAGAAGCCAGAGGCCGCCGTTCCGGCACGGAGAGAGGTCATCATGCGAACCTGGTGAATGGGCTCCTATCCTGTGTGTCCCCAGGAGCGTCGCAGCGTTAAGGCACTCCGTGGTGGAGTATGGCCTCATTGGAGACCCCTGCACACCCAACTCCCCTGACGTGAAACACTGGAACTCAACCTTGAGGTCCGAGGTCACCTGTCACTTGGCCGCAGCTGAACCTGGGGTGCCGTGGGAGGAGTTCCTAGAAAGGGATTGCCAGCACGGTTTTCGCTTTGGGAGAACACGCAGCCTTGGCCCACAACGACAATCCTGCCGTGCAGAGACGTCGGGCCGCTAGTGCTGTTCGGGCCGCTTTGAAGCCAAGCGCAAGGCGCCTCCAAACGGGGAGAAAGCGTACTCTCCCATCCGCGTCCCACTTTCAAGCTGAATGACGCAGCATGTTTCTCGGAAGGCTCTGCCGAGCTATCTAGCACAAGGGAGAGAGTGCCTGCCTCTGCCGAGAAAGGTTTTGACGTGGGGATTGCTGGACATGCGGAAGAGCGTTCCCCAGGCCGTGCCAAGTTTAGGCTTTGGTGATTCTGGATGGTCCCAAGGGGGCAGAATTGTTCCTGGGAAAGCTGTCCTTTTTCTCTTTCTCCGGCTCGAAGTAAACATCTGGCAACCGACTGCCGTACGCAGACGTCCTGGGGGAGCCTCAGGGTTCCTTTGGGACGCACATTGGTATTTCACAGAACAGCCCCAATTCCTAATTGGGGGCACAGCAGCTGGGAATGTAAGGCTGTTTAGAACTGCGTACTTTGAGGCCGTGTGAAGGCCGTACAAACGAGAGCTTTCGAGGGAACAGGGCAGAGCTTCGCCATCATCGTTGCACATTCACGGAGCTTAATCAAACGAACGCGTTTCCTTCCTGTGGCTCAAACACAGCCGAGGAGTTGGAAGGCATACAGTGCCCTTTGACAGTTGTTACAACGAACATGAGTGCACAGTGTCTCGTGAAATACCTTACACGGTTGAAGCATTCCGTTAACGCATGCCCCTCCTCTCCCTCTGGCACTCCGAGGTGTTCCTAACGAGGGAAACCTGCACTTTTGCTGGAGGCCGGGGTGGGGCGGGGGGACTCACAGTTCTTTTGCCGGCGGGCTCCAGAGCGCTCCTGCTGAAGCTCCCAGCAAGGAACTGAGAGAGAGCCGCAGGCCTCACACGAATAAACTCAGACTTCTTCTGTCACGAGTAAACTCAGACTTCTTATGTGAGGCCTTCGGGCAGCAAAGAGAAGGTGGGCGCGAGGAGTGTGCTTCAGGCAGCTTAGGACCCGCCCCTGTCTCGTCTGCCACGGAGGGGAATAAGGGTCGGCCAGGGTCGCCCAGCTTCAAACCTGAGCTCACATAGGGATCCTCAGCGGTTTCTGATTACCGCAAGGAAACACAAAGGGAGGAACAGGGCCCTTCCGTGGAGGCACTTTTGGGCACAGGGACCTCTGCGTGGGATCTACTGGGTAAGTATGGCAGTACCTTAGGTAGGCCTCAGTGACCAAGGCTCTCTGGCTCATGCCTAGCTGTGTAAAGAAGTGTGGCAAACGTACGTACTGCTCCTCAGGCTGGGCGCACAGTCTAGCTTTCGCTTCTATGAGAGTGCTGTCCCGAGTCTCTTCCTGGAGCCCGTCGTCAGCACGGTGTCTTTTGGCACTGCAGTTGTCTTTCAGTCAAGGAGGCCGTTCGACCGGCAAAGGGAGTCCGCCCAGTGCTGCTTTCGCGAGTCTCTGACGACGGAGGCACTCCACCTAGGCAACCCAGAGAGGAGTACACTGCCCTAGCTACGAATGTGAAGAGCTGTCTCCAGGGGCCTGCTTACACGAAGGTTCCTCAGAAGGCAGAGGCCGCCGTTCCGGCACGGAGAGAGGTCATCATGCGAAACTGGTGAATGGGCTCCTACCCTGTGTGTCCCGAGGAGCGTCGCAGGGTTAAGGCACTCCGTGGTGGAGTATGGCCTCATTGGAGACCCCTGCACACCCAACTCCCCTGACGTGAAACACTGGAACTCAACCTTGAGGCCCGAGGTCACCTGTCACTTGGCCGCAGCTGAACCTGAGGTGTCGTGGGAGGAGTTCCTAGAAAGGGATTGACAGCACGGTTTTCGCTTTGGGAGAACACGCAGCCTTGGCCCACAACGACAATCCTGCCGTGCAGAGACGTCGGGCCGCTAGTGCTGTTCGGGCCGCTTTGAAGCCAAGCGCAAGGCGCCTCCAAACGGGGAGAAAGCGTACTCTCCCATCCGCGTCCCACTTTCAAGCTGAATGACGCAGCATGTTTCTCGGAAGGCTCTGCCGAGCTATCTAGCACAAGGGAGAGAGTGCCTGCCTCTGCCGAGAAAGGTTTTGACGTGGGGATTGCTGGACATGCGGAAGAGCGTTCCCCAGGCCGTGCCAAGTTTAGGCTTTGGTGATTCTGGATGGTCCCAAGGGGGCAGAATTGTTCCTGGGAAAGCTGTCCTTTTTCTCTTTCTCCGGCTCGAAGTAAACATCTGGCAACCGACTGCCGTACGCAGACGTCCTGGGGGAGCCTCCCGGTTCCTTTGGGACGCACATTGGTGTTTCACAGAAGAGCCCCAATTCCTAATTGGGGGCACAGCAGCCGGGAATGTAAGGCTGTTTAGAACTGCGTACCTTGAGGCCGTGTGAAGGCCGTACAAACGAGAGCTTTCGAGGGAACAGGGCAGCGCTTCGCCATCATCGTTGCACATTCACGGAGCTTAATCAAACGAACGCGTTTCCTTCCTGTGGCTCAAACACAGCCGAGGAGTTGGAAGGCATACAGTGCCCTTTGACAGTTGTTACAACGAACGTGAGTGCACAGTGTCTCGTGAAATACCTTACACGGTTGAAGCGTTCCGTTAACGCATGCCCCTCCGCTCCCTCTGGCACTCCGAGGTGTTCCTAAGGAGGGAAACCTGCACTTTTGCTTGAGGCCGGGGTGGGGCGGGGGGACTCACAGTTCTTTTGCCGGCGGGCTCCAGAGCGCTCCTGCTGAAGCTCCCAGCAAGGAACTGAGAGAGAGCCGCAGGCCTCACACGAATAAACTCAGACTTCTTCTGTCACGAGTAAACTCAGACTTCTTATGTGAGGCCTTC
This sequence comes from Grampus griseus, assembly GCF_964374135.1. Taxonomy (NCBI): domain Eukaryota; kingdom Metazoa; phylum Chordata; class Mammalia; order Artiodactyla; family Delphinidae; genus Grampus; species Grampus griseus. The sequence goes on along the minus strand of NW_028133172.1, from coordinate 335,316 downwards.
GGGCAGCAAAGAGAAGGTGGGCGCGAGGAGTGTGCTTCAGGCAGCTTAGGACCCGCCCCTGTCTCGTCTGCCACGGAGGGGAATAAGGGTCGGCCAGGGTCGCCCAGCTTCAAACCTGAGCTCACATAGGGATCCTCAGCGGTTTCTGATTACCGCAAGGAAACACAAAGGGAGGAACAGGGCCCTTCCGTGGAGGCACTTTTGGGCACAGGGACCTCTGCGTGGGATCTACTGGGTAAGTATGGCAGTACCTTAGGTAGGCCTCAGTGATCAAGGCTCTCTGGCTCATGCCTAGCTGTGTAAAGAAGTGTGGCAAACGTACGTACTGCTCCTCAGGCTGGGCGCACAGCTAGCTTTCGCTTCTATGAGAGTGCTGTCCCGAGTCTCTTCCTGGAGCCCGTCGTCAGCACGGTGTCTTTTGGCACTGCAGTTGTCTTTCAGTCAAGGAGGCCGTTCGACCGGCAAAGGGAGTCCGCCCAGCGCTGCTTTCGCGAGTCTCTTTGACGACGGGGGCACTCCACCTAGGCAACCCAGAGAGGAGTACACTGCCCTAGCTACGAATGTGAAGAGCTGTCTCCAGGGACCTGCTTAAACGAAGGTTCCTCAGAAGGCAGAGGCCGCCGTTCCGGCACGGAGAGAGGTCATCATGCGAACCTGGTGAATGGGCTCCTATCCTGTGTGTCCCCAGGAGCGTCGCAGGGTTAAGGCACTCCGTGGTGGAGTATGGCCTCATTGGAGACCCCTGCACACCCAACTCCCCTGACGTGAAACACTGGAACTCAACCTTGAGGCCCGAGGTCACCTGTCACTTGGCCGCAGCTGAACCTGAGGTGTCGTGGGAGGAGTTCCTAGAAAGGGATTGCCAGCACGGTTTTCGCTTTGGGAGAACACGCAGCCTTGGCCCACAACGACAATCCTGCCGTGCAGAGACGTCGGGCCGCTAGTGCTGTTCGGGCCGCTTTGAAGCCAAGCGCAAGGCGCCTCCAAACGGGGAGAAAGCGTACTCTCCCATCCGCGTCCCACTTTCAAGCTGAATGACGCAGCATGTTTCTCGGAAGGCTCTGCCGAGCTATCTAGCACAAGGGAGAGAGTGCCTGCCTCTGCCGAGAAAGGTTTTGACGTGGGGATTGCTGGACATGCGGAAGAGCGTTCCCCAGGCCGTGCCAAGTTTAGGCTTTGGTGATTCTGGATGGTCCCAAGGGGGCAGAATTGTTCCTGGGAAAGCTGTCCTTTTTCTCTTTCTCCAGCTCGAAGTAAACATCTGGCAACCGACTGCCGTACGCAGACGTCCTGGGGGAGCCTCCCGGTTCCTTTGGGACGCACATTGGTGTTTCACAGAAGAGCCCCAATTCCTAATTGGGGGCACAGCAGCCGGGAATGTAAGGCTGTTTAGAACTGCGTACCTTGAGACCGTGTGAAGGCCGTACAAACGAGAGCTTTCGAGGGAACAGGGCAGCGCTTCGCCATCATCGTTGCACATTCACGGAGCTTAATCAAACGAACGCGTTTCCTTCCTGTGGCTCAAACACAGCCGAGGAGTTGGAAGGCATACAGTGCCCTTTGACAGTTGTTACAACGAACGTGAGTGCACAGTGTCTCGTGAAATACCTTACACGGTTGAAGCGTTCCGTTAACGCATGCCCCTCCGCTCCCTCTGGCACTCCGAGGTGTTCCTAAGGAGGGAAACCTGCACTTTTGCTTGAGGCCGGGGTGGGGCGGGGGGACTCACAGTTCTTTTGCCGGCGGGCTCCAGAGCGCTTCTGCTGAAGCTCCCAGCAAGGAACTGAGAGAGAGCCGCAGGCCTCACACGAATAAACTCAGACTTCTTCTGTCACGAGTAAACTCAGACTTCTTATGTGAGGCCTTCGGGCAGCAAAGAGAAGGTGGGCGCGAGGAGTGTGCTTCAGGCAGCTTAGGACCCGCCCCTGTCTCGTCTGCCACGGAGGGGAATAAGGGTCGGCCAGGGTCGCCCAGCTTCAAACCTGAGCTCACATAAGGATCCTCAGCGGTTTCTGATTACTGCAAGGAAACACAAAGGGAGGAACAGGGCCCTTCCGTGGAGGCACTTTTGGGCACAGGGACCTCTGCGTGAGATCTACTGGGTAAGTATGGCAGTACCTTAGGTAGGCCTCAGTGACCAAGGCTCTCTGGCTCATGCCTAGCTGTGTAAAGAAGTGTGGCAAACGTACGTACTGCTCCTCAGGCTGGGCGCACAGCTAGCTTTCGCTTCTATGAGAGTGCTGTCCCGAGTCTCTTCCTGGAGCCCGTCGTCAGCACGGTGTCTTTTGGCACTGCAGTTGTCTTTCAGTCAAGGAGGCCGTTCGACCGGCAAAGGGAGTCCGCCCAGCGCTGCTTTCGCGAGTCTCTTTGACGACGGGGGCACTCCACCTAGGCAACCCAGAGAGGAGTACACTGCCCTAGCTACGAATGTGAAGAGCTGTCTCCAGGGACCTGCTTACACGAAGGTTCCTCAGAAGGCAGAGGCCGCCGTTCCGGCACGGAGAGAGGTCATCATGCGAACCTGGTGAATGGGCTCCTATCCTGTGTGTCCCCAGGAGCGTCGCAGGGTTAAGGCACTCCGTGGTGGAGTATGGCCTCATTGGAGACCCCTGCACACCCAACTCCCCTGACGTGAAACACTGGAACTCAACCTTGAGGCCCGAGGTCACCTGTCACTTGGCCGCAGCTGAACCTGAGGTGTCGTGGGAGGAGTTCCTAGAAAGGGATTGCCAGCACGGTTTTCGCTTTGGGAGAACACGCAGCCTTGGCCCACAACGACAATCCTGCCGTGCAGAGACGTCGGGCCGCTAGTGCTGTTCGGGCCGCTTTGAAGCCAAGCGCAAGGCGCCTCCAAACGGGGAGAAAGCGTACTCTCCCATCCGCGTCCCACTTTCAAGCTGAATGACGCAGCATGTTTCTCGGAAGGCTCTGCCGAGCTATCTAGCACAAGGGAGAGAGTGCCTGCCTCTGCCGAGAAAGGTTTTGACGTGGGGATTGCTGGACATGCGGAAGAGCGTTCCCCAGGCCGTGCCAAGTTTAGGCTTTGGTGATTCTGGATGGTCCCAAGGGGGCAGAATTGTTCCTGGGAAAGCTGTCCTTTTTCTCTTTCTCCAGCTCGAAGTAAACATCTGGCAACCGACTGCCGTACGCAGACGTCCTGGGGGAGCCTCCCGGTTCCTTTGGGACGCACATTGGTGTTTCACAGAAGAGCCCCAATTCCTAATTGGGGGCACAGCAGCCGGGAATGTAAGGCTGTTTAGAACTGCGTACCTTGAGGCCGTGTGAAGGCCGTACAAACGAGAGCTTTCGAGGGAACAGGGCAGCGCTTCGCCATCATCGTTGCACATTCACGGAGCTTAATCAAACGAACGCGTTTCCTTCCTGTGGCTCAAACACAGCCGAGGAGTTGGAAGGCATACAGTGCCCTTTGACAGTTGTTACAACGAACGTGAGTGCACAGTGTCTCGTGAAATACCTTACACGGTTGAAGCGTTCCGTTAACGCATGCCCCTCCGCTCCCTCTGGCACTCCGAGGTGTTCCTAACGGGGGCAACCTGGACTTTTGCTTGAGGCCGGGGTGGGGCGGGGGGACTCACAGTTCTTTTGCCGGCGGGCTCCAGAGCGCTCCTGCTGAAGCTCCCAGCAAGAAACTGAGAGAGAGCCGCAGGCCTCACACGAATAAACTCAGACTTCTTCTGTCACGGGTAAACGCAGACTTCTTATGTGAGGCCTTCGGGCAGCAAAGAGAAGGTGGGCGCGAGGAGTGTGCTTCAGGCAGCTTAGGACCCGCCCCTGTCTCGTCTGCCACGGAGGGGAATAAGGGTCGGCCAGGGTCGCCCAGCTTCAAACCTGAGCTCACATAGGGATCCGCAGCGGTTTCTGATTACCTCAAGGAAACACAACGGGAGGAACAGGGCCCTTCCGTGGAGGCACTTTTGGGCACAGGGACCTCTGCGTGGAATCTACTGGGTAAGTATGGCAGTACCTTAGGTAGGCCTCAGTGATCAAGGCTCTCTGGCTCATGCCTAGCTGTGTAAAGAAGTGTGGCAAACGTACGTACTGCTCCTCAGGCTGGGCGCACAGCCTAGCTTTCGCTTCTATGAGAGTGCTGTCCCGAGTCTCTTCCTGGAGCCCGTCGTCAGCACGGTGTCTTTTGGCACTGCAGTTGTCTTTCAGTCAAGGAGGCCGTTCGACCGGCAAAGGGAATCCGCCCAGCGCTGCTTTCGCGAGTCTCTTTGACGACGGAGGCACTCCACCTAGGCAACCCAGAGAGGAGTACACTGCCCTAGCTACGAATGTGAAGAGCTGTCTCCAGGGGCCTGCTTACACGAAGGTTCCTCAGAAGCCAGAGGCCGCCGTTCCGGCACGGAGAGAGGTCATCATGCGAACCTGGTGAATGGGCTCCTATCCTGTGTGTCCCCAGGAGCGTCGCAGGGTTAAGGCACTCCGTGGTGGAGTATGGCCTCATTGGAGACCCCTGCACACCCAACTCCCCTGACGTGAAACACTGGAACTCAACCTTGAGGTCCGAGGTCACCTGTCACTTGGCCGCAGCTGAACCTGGGGTGCCGTGGGAGGAGTTCCTAGAAAGGGATTGCCAGCACGGTTTTCGCTTTGGGAGAACACGCAGCTTTGGCCCACAACGACAATCCTGCCGTGCAGAGACGTCGGGCCGCTAGTGCTGTTCGGGCCGCTTTGAAGCCAAGCGCAAGGCGCCTCCAAACGGGGAGAAAGCGTACTCTCCCATCCGCGTCCCACTTTCAAGCTGAATGACGCAGCATGTTTCTCGGAAGGCTCTGCCGAGCTATCTAGCACAAGGGAGAGAGTGCCTGCCTCTGCCGAGAAAGGTTTTGACGTGGGGATTGCTGGACATGCGGAAGAGCGTTCCCCAGGCCGTGCCAAGTTTAGGCTTTGGTGATTCTGGATGGTCCCAAGGGGGCAGAATTGTTCCTGGGAAAGCTGTCCTTTTTCTCTTTCTCCGGCTCGAAGTAAACATCTGGCAACCGACTGCCGTACGCAGACGTCCTGGGGGAGCCTCCCGGTTCCTTTGGGACGCACATTGGTGTTTCACAGAAGAGCCCCAATTCCTAATTTTGGGCACAGCAGCCGGGAATGTAAGGCTGTTTAGAACTGCGTACCTTGAGGCCGTGTGAAGGCCGTACAAACGAGAGCTTTCGAGGGAACAGGGCAGCGCTTCGCCATCATCGTTGCACATTCACGGAGCTTAATCAAACGAACGCGTTTCCTTCCTGTGGCTCAAACACAGCCGAGGAGTTGGAAGGCATACAGTGCCCTTTGACAGTTGTTACAACGAACGTGAGTGCACAGTGTCTCGTGAAATACCTTACACGGTTGAAGCGTTCCGTTAACGCATGCCCCTCCGCTCCCTCTGGCACTCCGAGGTGTTCCTAAGGAGGGAAACCTGCACTTTTGCTTGAGGCCGGGGTGGGGCGGGGGGACTCACAGTTCTTTTGCCGGCGGGCTCCAGAGCGCTCCTGCTGAAGCTCCCAGCAAGGAACTGAGAGAGAGCCGCAGGCCTCACACGAATAAACTCAGACTTCTTCTGTCACGAGTAAACTCAGACTTCTTATGTGAGGCCTTCGGGCAGCAAAGAGAAGGTGGGCGCGAGGAGTGTGCTTCAGGCAGCTTAGGACCCGCCCCTGTCTCGTCTGCCACGGAGGGGAATAAGGGTCGGCCAGGGTCGCCCAGCTTCAAACCTGAGCTCACATAGGGATCCTCAGCGGTTTCTGATTACCGCAAGGAAACACAAAGGGAGGAACAGGGCCCTTCCGTGGAGGCACTTTTGGGCACAGGGACCTCTGCGTGGGATCTACTGGGTAAGTATGGCAGTACCTTAGGTAGGCCTCAGTGATCAAGGCTCTCTGGCTCATGCCTAGCTGTGTAAAGAAGTGTGGCAAACGTACGTACTGCTCCTCAGGCTGGGCGCACAGCCTAGCTTTCGCTTCTATGAGAGTGCTGTCCCGAGTCTCTTCCTGGAGCCCGTCGTCAGCACGGTGTCTTTTGGCACTGCAGTTGTCTTTCAGTCAAGGAGGCCGTTCGACCGGCAAAGGGAGTCCGCCCAGCGCTGCTTTCGCGAGTCTCTTTGACGACGGGGGCACTCCACCTAGGCAACCCAGAGAGGAGTACACTGCCCTAGCTACGAATGTGAAGAGCTGTCTCCAGGGGCCTGCTTACACGAAGGTTCCTCAGAAGGCAGAGGCCGCCGTTCCGGCACGGAGAGAGGTCATCATGCGAACCTGGTGAATGGGCTCCTATCCAGTGTGTCCCCAGGAGCGTCGCAGGCTTAAGGCACTCCGTGGTGGAGTATGGCCTCATTGGAGACCCCTGCACACCCAACTCCCCTGACGTGAAACACTGGAACTCAACCTTGAGGCCCGAGGTCACCTTTCACTTGGCCGCAGCTGAACCTGGGGTGCCGTGGTAGGAGTTCCTAGAAAGGGATTGCCAGCACGGTTTTCGCTTTGGGAGAACACACAGCCTTGGCCCACAACGACAATCCTGCCGTGCAGAGACGTCGGGCCGCTAGTGCTGTTCGGGCCGCTTTGAAGCCAAGCGCAAGGCGCCTCCAAACGGGGAGAAAGCATACTCTCCCATCCGCGTCCCACTTTCAAGCTGAATGACGCAGCATGTTTCTCGGAAGGCTCTGCCGAGCTATCTAGCACAAGGGAGAGAGTGCCTGCCTCTGCCGAGAAAGGTTTTGACGTGGGGATTGCTGGACATGCGGAAGAGCGTTCCCCAGGCCGTGCCAAGTTTAGGCTTTGGTGATTCTGGATGGTCCCAAGGGGGCAGAATTGTTCCTGGGAAAGCTGTCCTTTTTCTCTTTCTCCGGCTCGAAGTAAACATCTGGCAACCGACTGCCGTACGCAGACGTCCTGGGGGAGCCTCCCAGTTCCTTTGGGACGCACATTGGTGTTTCACAGAAGAGCCCCAATTCCTAATTGGGGGCACAGCAGCCGGGAATGTAAGGCTGTTTAGAACTGCGTACCTTGAGGCCGTGTGAAGGCCGTACAAACGAGAGCTTTCGAGGGAACAGGGCAGCGCTTCGCCATCATCGTTGCACATTCACGGAGCTTAATCAAACGAACGCGTTTCCTTCCTGTGGCTCAAACACAGCCGAGGAGTTGGAAGGCATACAGTGCCCTTTGACAGTTGTTACAACGAACGTGAGTGCACAGTGTCTCGTGAAATACCTTACACGGTTGAAGCGTTCCGTTAACGCATGCCCCTCTGCTCCCTCTGGCACTCCGAGGTGTTCCTAACGAGGGAAACCTGCACTTTTGCTTGAGGCCGGGGTGGGGCGGGGGGACTCACAGTTCTTTTGCCGGCGGGCTCCAGAGCGCTCCTGCTGAAGCTCCCAGCAAGGAACTGAGAGAGAGCCGCAGGCCTCACACGAATAAACCCAGACTTCTTCTGTCACGGGTAAACTCAGACTTCTTATGTGAGGCCTTCAGGCAGCAAAGAGAAGGTGGGCGCGAGGAGTGTGCTTCAGGCAGCTTAGGACCCGCCCCTGTCTCGTCTGCCACGGAGGGGAATAAGGGTCGTCCAGGGTCGCCCAGCTTCAAACCTGAGCTCACATAGGGATCCTCAGCGGTTTCTGATTACCTCAAGGAAACACAACGGGAGGAACAGGGCCCTTCCGTGGAGGCACTTTTGGGCACAGGGACCTCTGCGTGGGATCTACTGGGTAAGTATGGCAGTACCTTAGGTAGGCCTCAGTGACCAAGGCTCTCTGGCTCATGCCTAGCTGTGTAAAGAAGTGTGGCAAACGTACGTACTGCTCCTCAGGCTGGGCGCACAGCTAGCTTTCGCTTCTATGAGAGTGCTGTCCCGAGTCTCTTCCTGGAGCCCGTCGTCAGCACGGTGTCTTTTGGCACTGCAGTTGTCTTTCAGTCAAGGAGGCCGTTCGACCGGCAAAGGGAGTCCGCCCAGCGCTACTTTCGCGAGTCTCTTTGACGACGGGGGCACTCCACCTAGGCAACCCAGAGAGGAGTACACTGCCCTAGCTACGAATGTGAAGAGTTGTCTCCAGGGACCTGCTTACACGAAGTTTCCTCAGAAGGCAGAGGTCGCCGTTCCGGCACGGAGAGAGGTCATCATGCGAACCTGGTGAATGGGCTCCTATCCTGTGTGTCCCCAGGAGCGTCGCAGGGTTAAGGCACTCCGTGGTGGAGTATGGCCTCATTGGAGACCCCTGCACACCCAACTCCCCTGACGTGAAACACTGGAACTCAACCTTGAGGCCCGAGGTCACCTGTCACTTGGCCGCAGCTGAACCTGAGGTGTCGTGGGAGGAGTTCCTAGAAAGGGATTGCCAGCACGGTTTTCGCTTTGGGAGAACACGCAGCCTTGGCCCACAACGACAATCCTGCCGTGCAGAGACGTCGGGCCGCTAGTGCTGTTCGGGCCGCTTTGAAGCCAAGCGCAAGGCGCCTCCAAACGGGGAGAAAGCGTACTCTCCCATCCGCGTCCCACTTTCAAGCTGAATGACGCAGCATGTTTCTCGGAAGGCTCTGCCGAGCTATCTAGCACAAGGGAGAGAGTGCCTGCCTCTGCCGAGAAAGGTTTTGACGTGGGGATTGCTGGACATGCGGAAGAGCGTTCCACAGGCCGTGCCAAGTTTAGGCTTTGGTGATTCTGGATGGTCCCAAGGGGGCAGAATTGTCCCTGGGAAAGCTGTCCTTTTTCTCTTTCTCCGGCTGGAAGTAAACATCTGGCAACCGACTGCCGTACGCAGACGTCCTGGGGGAGCCTCCCGGTTCCTTTGGGACGCACATTGGTGTTTCACAGAAGAGCCCCAATTCCTAATTGGGGGCACAGCAGCCGGGAATGTAAGGCTGTTTAGAACTGCGTACCTTGAGGCCGTGTGAAGGCCGTACAAACGAGAGCTTTCGAGGGAACAGGGCAGCGCTTCGCCATCATCGTTGCACATTCACGGAGCTTAATCAAACGAACGCGTTTCCTTCCTGTGGCTCAAACACAGCCGAGGAGTTGGAAGGCATACAGTGCCCTTTGACAGTTGTTACAACGAACGTGAGTGCACAGTGTCTCGTGAAATACCTTACACGGTTGAAGCGTTCCGTTAACGCATGCCCCTCCGCTCCCTCTGGCACTCCGAGGTGTTCCTAACGGGGGCAACCTGGACTTTTGCTTGAGGCCGGGGTGGGGCGGGGGGACTCACAGTTCTTTTGCCGGCGGGCTCCAGAGCGCTCCTGCTGAAGCTCCCAGCAAGGAACTGAGAGAGAGCCGCAGGCCTCACACGAATAAACTCAGACTTCTTCTGTCACGGGTAAACTCAGACTTCTTATGGGAGGCCTTCGGGCAGCAAAGAGAAGGTGGGCGCGAGGAGTGTGCTTCAGGCAGCTTAGGACCCGCCCCTGTCTCGTCTGCCACGGAGGGGAATAAGGGTCGGCCAGGGTCGCCCAGCTTCAAACCTGAGCTCACATAGGGATCCGCAGCGGTTTCTGATTACCTCAAGGAAACACAACGGGAGGAACAGGGCCCTTCCGTGGAGGCACTTTTGGGCACAGGGACCTCTGCGTGGGATCTACTGGGTAAGTATGGCAGTACCTTAGGTAGGCCTCAGTGACCAAGGCTCTCTGGCTCATGCCTAGCTGTGTAAAGAAGTGTGGCAAACGTACGTACTGCTCCTCAGGCTGGGCGCACAGCCTAGCTTTCGCTTCTATGAGAGTGCTGTCCCGAGTCTCTTCCTGGAGCCCGTCGTCAGCACGGTGTCTTTTGGCACTGCAGTTGTCTTTCAGTCAAGGAGGCCGTTCGACCGGCAAAGGGAGTCCGCCCAGCGCTGCTTTCGCGAGTCTCTTTGACGACGGGGGCACTCCACCTAGGCAACCCAGAGAGGAGTACACTGCCCTAGCTACGAATGTGAAGAGCTGTCTCCAGGGGCCTGCTTACACGAAGGTTCCTCAGAAGCCAGAGGCCGCCGTTCCGGCACGGAGAGAGGTCATCATGCGAACCTGGTGAATGGGCTCCTATCCTGTGTGTCCCCAGGAGCGTCGCAGGGTTAAGGCACTCCGTGGTGGAGTATGGCCTCATTGGAGACCCCTGCACACCCAACTCCCCTGACGTGAAACACTGGAACTCAACCTTGAGGCCCGAGGTCACCTGTCACTTGGCCGCAGCTGAACCTGGGGTGCCGTGGGAGGAGTTCCTAGAAAGGGATTGCCAGCACGGTTTTCGCTTTGGGAGAACACGCAGCCTTGGCCCACAACGACAATCCTGCCGTGCAGAGACGTCGGGCCGCTAGTGCTGTTCGGGCCGCTTTGAAGCCAAGCGCAAGGCGCCTCCAAACGGGGAGAAAGCGTACTCTCCCATCCGCGTCCCACTTTCAAGCTGAATGACGCAGCATGTTTCTCGGAAGGCTCTGCCGAGCTATCTAGCACAAGGGAGAGAGTGCCTGCCTCTGCCGAGAAAGGTTTTGACGTGGGGATTTCTGGACGTGCGGAAGAGCGTTCCCCAGGCCGTGCCAAGTTTAGGCTTTGGTGATTCTGGATGGTCCCAAGGGGGCAGAATTGTCCCTGGGAAAGCTGTCCTTTTTCTCTTTCTCCGGCTCGAAGTAAACATCTGGCAACCGACTGCCGTACGCAGACGTCCTGGGGGAGCCTCCCGGTTCCTTTGGGACGCACATTGGTGTTTCACAGAAGAGCCCCAATTCCTAATTGGGGGCACAGCAGCCGGGAATGTAAGGCTGTTTAGAACTGCGTACCTTGAGGCCGTGTGAAGGCCGTACAAACGAGAGCTTTCGAGGGAACAGGGCAGCGCTTCGCCATCATCGTTGCACATTCACGGAGCTTAATCAAACGAACGCGTTTCCTTCCTGTGGCTCAAACACAGCCGAGGAGTTGGAAGGCATACAGTGCCCTTTGACAGTTGTTACAACGAACGTGAGTGCACAGTGTCTCGTGAAATACCTTACACGGTTGAAGCGTTCCGTTAACGCATGCCCCTCCGCTCCCTCTGGCACTCCGAGGTGTTCCTAACGGGGGCAACCTGGACTTTTGCTTGAGGCCGGGGTGGGGCGGGGGGACTCACAGTTCTTTTGCCGGCGGGCTCCAGAGCGCTCCTGCTGAAGCTCCCAGCAAGGAACTGAGAGAGAGCCGCAGGCCTCACACGAATAAACTCAGACTTCTTCTGTCACGGGTAAACGCAGACTTCTTATGTGAGGCCTTCGGGCAGCAAAGAGAAGGTGGGCGCGAGGAGTGTGCTTCAGGCAGCTTAGGACCCGCCCCTGTCTCGTCTGCCACGGAGGGGAATAAGGGTCGGCCAGGGTCGCCCAGCTTCAAACCTGAGCTCACATAGGGATCCGCAGCGGTTTCTGATTACCTCAAGGAAACACAACGGGAGGAACAGGGCCCTTCCGTGGAGGCACTTTTGGGCACAGGGACCTCTGCGTGGGATCTACTGGGTAAGTATGGCAGTACCTTAGGTAGGCCTCAGTGACCAAGGCTCTCTGGCTCATGCCTAGCTGTGTAAAGAAGTGTGGCAAACGTACGTACTGCTCCTCAGGCTGGGCGCACAGCCTAGCTTTCGCTTCTATGAGAGTGCTGTCCCGAGTCTCTTCCTGGAGCCCGTCGTCAGCACGGTGTCTTTTGGCACTGCAGTTGTCTTTCAGTCAAGGAGGCCGTTCGACCGGCAAAGGGAGTCCGCCCAGCGCTGCTTTCGCGAGTCTCTTTGACGACGGGGGCACTCCACCTAGGCAACCCAGAGAGGAGTACACTGCCCTAGCTACGAATGTGAAGAGCTGTCTCCAGGGGCCTGCTTACACGAAGGTTCCTCAGAAGCCAGAGGCCGCCGTTCCGGCACGGAGAGAGGTCATCATGCGAACCTGGTGAATGGGCTCCTATCCTGTGTGTCCCCAGGAGCGTCGCAGGGTTAAGGCACTCCGTGGTGGAGTATGGCCTCATTGGAGACCCCTGCACACCCAACTCCCCTGACGTGAAACACTGGAACTCAACCTTGAGGCCCGAGGTCACCTGTCACTTGGCCGCAGCTGAACCTGGGGTGCCGTGGGAGGAGTTCCTAGAAAGGGATTGCCAGCACGGTTTTCGCTTTGGGAGAACACGCAGCCTTGGCCCACAACGACAATCCTGCCGTGCAGAGACGTCGGGCCGCTAGTGCTGTTCGGGCCGCTTTGAAGCCAAGCGCAAGGCGCCTCCAAACGGGGAGAAAGCGTACTCTCCCATCCGCGTCCCACTTTCAAGCTGAATGACGCAGCATGTTTCTCGGAAGGCTCTGCCGAGCTATCTAGCACAAGGGAGAGAGTGCCTGCCTCTGCCGAGAAAGGTTTTGACGTGGGGATTGCTGGACGTGCGGAAGAGCGTTCCCCAGGCCGTGCCAAGTTTAGGCTTTGGTGATTCTGGATGGTCCCAAGGGGGCAGAATTGTCCCTGGGAAAGCTGTCCTTTTTCTCTTTCTCCGGCTGGAAGTAAACATCTGGCAACCGACTGCCGTACGCAGACGTCCTGGGGGAGCCTCCCGGTTCCTTTGGGACGCACATTGGTGTTTCACAGAAGAGCCCCAATTCCTAATTGGGGGCACAGCAGCCGGGAATGTAAGGCTGTTTAGAACTGCGTACCTTGAGGCCGTGTGAAGGCCGTACAAACGAGAGCTTTCGAGGGAACAGGGCAGCGCTTCGCCATCATCGTTGCACATTCACGGAGCTTAATCAAACGAACGCGTTTCCTTCCTGTGGCTCAAACACAGCCGAGGAGTTGGAAGGCATACAGTGCCCTTTGACAGTTGTTACAACGAACGTGAGTGCACAGTGTCTCGTGAAATACCTTACACGGTTGAAGCGTTCCGTTAACGCATGCCCCTCCGCTCCCTCTGGCACTCCGAGGTGTTCCTAACGGGGGCAACCTGGACTTTTGCTTGAGGCCGGGGTGGGGCGGGGGGACTCACAGTTCTTTTGCCGGCGGGCTCCAGAGCGCTCCTGCTGAAGCTCCCAGCAAGGAACTGAGAGAGAGCCGCAGGCCTCACACGAATAAACTCAGACTTCTTCTGTCACGGGTAAACGCAGACTTCTTATGTGAGGCCTTCGGGCAGCAAAGAGAAGGTGGGCGCGAGGAGTGTGCTTCAGGCAGCTTAGGACCCGCCCCTGTCTCGTCTGCCACGGAGGGGAATAAGGGTCGGCCAGGGTCGCCCAGCTTCAAACCTGAGCTCACATAGGGATCCGCAGCGGTTTCTGATTACCTCAAGGAAACACAACGGGAGGAACAGGGCCCTTCCGTGGAGGCACTTTTGGGCACAGGGACCTCTGCGTGGGATCTACTGGGTAAGTATGGCAGTACCTTAGGTAGGCCTCAGTGACCAAGGCTCTCTGGCTCATGCCTAGCTGTGTAAAGAAGTGTGGCAAACGTACGTACTGCTCCTCAGGCTGGGCGCACAGCCTAGCTTTCGCTTCTATGAGAGTGCTGTCCCGAGTCTCTTCCTGGAGCCCGTCGTCAGCACGGTGTCTTTTGGCACTGCAGTTGTCTTTCAGTCAAGGAGGCCGTTCGACCGGCAAAGGGAGTCCGCCCAGCGCTGCTTTCGCGAGTCTCTGACGACGGAGGCACTCCACCTAGGCAACCCAGAGAGGAGTACACTGCCCTAGCTACGAATGTGAAGAGCTGTCTCCAGGGGCCTGCTTACACGAAGGTTCCTCAGAAGCCAGAGGCCGCCGTTCCGGCACGGAGAGAGGTCATCATGCGAACCTGGTGAATGGGCTCCTATCCTGTGTGTCCCCAGGAGCGTCGCAGGGTTAAGGCACTCCGTGGTGGAGTATGGCCTCATTGGAGACCCCTGCACACCCAACTCCCCTGACGTGAAACACTGGAACTCAACCTTGAGGCCCGAGGTCACCTGTCACTTGGCCGCAGCTGAACCTGGGGTGCCGTGGGAGGAGTTCCTAGAAAGGGATTGCCAGCACGGTTTTCGCTTTGGGAGAACACGCAGCCTTGGCCCACAACGACAATCCTGCCGTGCAGAGACGTCGGGCCGCTAGTGCTGTTCGGGCCGCTTTGAAGCCAAGCGCAAGGCGCCTCCAAACGGGGAGAAAGCGTACTCTCCCATCCGCGTCCCACTTTCAAGCTGAATGACGCAGCATGTTTCTCGGAAGGCTCTGCCGAGCTATCTAGCACAAGGGAGAGAGTGCCTGCCTCTGCCGAGAAAGGTTTTGACGTGGGGATTGCTGGACGTGCGGAAGAGCGTTCCCCAGGCCGTGCCAAGTTTAGGCTTTGGTGATTCTGGATGGTCCCAAGGGGGCAGAATTGTCCCTGGGAAAGCTGTCCTTTTTCTCTTTCTCCGGCTGGAAGTAAACATCTGGCAACCGACTGCCGTACGCAGACGTCCTGGGGGAGCCTCCCGGTTCCTTTGGGACGCACATTGGTGTTTCACAGAAGAGCCCCAATTCCTAATTGGGGGCACAGCAGCCGGGAATGTAAGGCTGTTTAGAACTGCGTACCTTGAGGCCGTGTGAAGGCCGTACAAACGAGAGCTTTCGAGCGAACAGGGCAGCGCTTCGCCATCGTCGTTGCACGTTCACGGAGCTTAATCAAACGAATGCATTTACTTCCTGTGGCTCAAACGCAAGAGAGGAGTTGGAAGGCATCCAGTACCCTTTGACAGTTGTTACAACGAACGTGAGTGCACGGTGTCTCGTGAAATAAAGCCCTAGCACTGTTGAAGCCCTCCTTTAACGCATGCTTCTTCGCTCCTATGGCACTCTGACGGGGGAAATCTGGACTTTTGCTTGAGGCCGGGGTGGGGCGAGGGCACTCACAGTTCTTGTGCCGGCGAGCTCCCGAGCGCTCCTGCTGAAGCTCCCAGCAAGGAACTGAGAGCAGCAGGCCTCACACGCGTAAACTCAGACTTCTGCTGTCACGAGTAAACTCAGACTTCTTGTGGGAGGCCTTCCGGCAGCAAAGAGAAGGTGGGCGCGAGCAGTGTACTTCAGGCAGCTTAGGACCCGCCACTGTCTCGTTTACCACGGAGGGGAATAAGGTTTAGCCAGGGTCGCCCAGCTTCAAACCGGAGCTCCTATAGGGATCCTCAGCGGTTTCTGATTACCTCAAGGAAACACAACGGGAGGAACAGGGCCCTTCTGTGGAGGCCCTTTTGTGCACAGGGACCTCTGCGTGGGAGCTACTGGGTAAGTGTGGCAGTCCCTTAGGTAGGCCTCAGTGACCGAGGCTCTCTGGCTCATGCCTAGCTGTGTAAAGAAGTGTGGCAAACGTACGTACTGCTCCTCAGGCTGGGCGCACAGCCTAGCTTTCGCTTCTATGAGAGTGCTGTCCCGAGTCTCTTCCTGGAGCCAGTCGTCAGCACGGTGCCTTTTGGCACTGCAGTTCTCTTTCAGTCAAGGAGGCCGTTCGACTGGCAAAGGGAGTCTGCGCAGAACTGCTTTCGCGAGGCTCTTTGACGACTGGGGCACTCAACCCAGGCAAGCCAGAGAGCAGTACGTTGCCCTTGCTCTGAAAGTGAAGAGCTTCCTCCAGGGGCCTGTTTAGGCTAAGGTTCCTCTAGAAGCCAGGAGCCGCCGTTCCGGCACGGAGAGAAGTCATCCTGCGAAATTGGCGAACGAGCTCCTATCCTGTGTGCCCCCAGGAGCGTCGCAGAGTTAAGGCACTCCGTGGTGGAGTCTGGCCTCATGGAAACCACTGCACACCCAACTCCCCCGACGTGAAACGCTGGAACTTACCTTGAGGCCTGAGGTCACCTTTCGTTTGGCCGGAGCTGAACATGTAGTGCCGTGGGAGGAGTTTCTAGCAAGGTATTGCCAGCACGGTTTTCCGCTTTGAGAGAACACGCAGCCTCGGCCCACAACGACAATCCTGCCGTGCAGAGACGTCGGGCCGCTAGTGCTGTTCGGGCAGCTTTGAAGCCAAGCGCACGGCGCCTCCAAACGGGGAGAAAGCGTACTCTCCCATCCGCGTCCCACTTTCAAGCTGAATGACGCAGCATGTTTCTCGGAAGGTTCTGCCGAGCTATCTAGTACAAGGGAGAGAGTGCCTGCCTCTGCCGAGAAAGGTTTTGACGTGGGGATTGCTGGACGTGCGGAAGAGCGTTCCCCAGGCCGTGCCAAGTTTAGGCTTTGGTGATTCTGGATGTTCCCAAGGGTCCAGAATTGTCCCTGGGAAAGCTGTCCTTTTTCTCTTTCTCCGGCTCGAAGTAAACATCTGGCAACCGACTGCCGTACGCAGGCGTCCTGGAGGAGCCCCCCCCCCCCATTTCCTTTGGGACGCACATTGGTGTCTCACAGAAGAGCCCACATTCCCAATTGGGGGCACACCAGCGTGGAGCGTAAGGCTGTTTAGGACGGCGTACCTTGAGGCCGTGTGAAGGCCGTACAAACGAGAGCTTTCGAGCGAACAGGGCAGCGCTTCACCATCGTTGTTGCACGTTCACGGAGCTTAATCAAACGAATGCATTTCCTTCCTGTGGCTCAAACGCAAGAGAGGAGTTGGAAGGCATCCAGTGCCCTTTGACAGTTGTTACAACGAACGTGAGTGCACAGTGTCTCGTGAAATACCTTACACGGTTGAAGCGTTCCGTTAACGCATGCCCCTCCGCTCCCTCTGGCACTCCGAGGTGTTCCTAACGGGGGCAACCTGGACTTTTGCTTGAGGCCGGGGTGGGGCGGGGGGACTCACAGTTCTTTTGCCGGCGGGCTCCAGAGCGCTCCTGCTGAAGCTCCCAGCAAGGAACTGAGAGAGAGCCGCAGGCCTCACACGAATAAACTCAGACTTCTTCTGTCACGAGTAAACTCAGACTTCTTATGTGAGGCCTTCGGGCAGCAAAGAGAAGGTGGGCGCGAGGAGTGTGCTTCAGGCAGCTTAGGACCCGCCCCTGTCTCGTCTGCCACGGAGGGGAATAAGGGTCGGCCAGGGTCGCCCAGCTTCAAACCTGAGCTCACATAGGGATCCGCAGCGGTTTCTGATTACCTCAAGGAAACACAACGGGAGGAACAGGGCCCTTCCGTGGAGGCACTTTTGGGCACAGGGACCTCTGCGTGGGATCTACTGGGTAAGTATGGCAGTACCTTAGGTAGGCCTCAGTGACCAAGGCTCTCTGGCTCATGCCTAGCTGTGTAAAGAAGTGTGGCAAACGTACGTACTGCTCCTCAGGCTGGGCGCACAGCCTAGCTTTCGCTTCTATGAGAGTGCTGTCCCGAGTCTCTTCCTGGAGCCCGTCGTCAGCACGGTGTCTTTTGGCACTGCAGTTGTCTTTCAGTCAAGGAGGCCGTTCGACCGGCAAAGGGAGACCGCCCAGCGCTGCTTTCGCGAGTCTCTTTGACGACGGGGGCACTCCACCTAGGCAACCCAGAGAGGAGTACACTGCCCTAGCTACGAATGTGAAGAGCTGTCTCCAGGGGCCTGCTTACACGAAGGTTCCTCAGAAGGCAGAGGCCGCCGTTCCGGCACGGAGAGAGGTCATCATGCGAAACTGGTGAATGGGCTCCTACCCTGTGTGTCCCGAGGAGCGTCGCAGGGTTAAGGCACTCCGTGGTGGAGTATGGCCTCATTGGAGACCCCTGCACACCCAACTCCCCTGACGTGAAACACTGGAACTCAACCTTGAGGCCCGAGGTCACCTGTCACTTGGCCGCAGCTGAACCTGAGGTGTCGTGGGAGGAGTTCCTAGAAAGGGATTGACAGCACGGTTTTCGCTTTGGGAGAACACGCAGCCTTGGCCCACAACGACAATCCTGCCGTGCAGAGACGTCGGGCCGCTAGTGCTGTTCGGGCCGCTTTGAAGCCAAGCGCAAGGCGCCTCCAAACGGGGAGAAAGCGTACTCTCCCATCCGCGTCCCACTTTCAAGCTGAATGACGCAGCATGTTTCTCGGAAGGCTCTGCCGAGCTATCTAGCACAAGGGAGAGAGTGCCTGCCTCTGCCGAGAAAGGTTTTGACGTGGGGATTGCTGGACGTGCGGAAGAGCGTTCCCCAGGCCGTGCCAAGTTTAGGCTTTGGTGATTCTGGATGGTCCCAAGGGGGCAGAATTGTCCCTGGGAAAGCTGTCCTTTTTCTCTTTCTCCGGCTGGAAGTAAACATCTGGCAACCGACTGCCGTACGCAGACGTCCTGGGGGAGCCTCCCGGTTCCTTTGGGACGCACATTGGTGTTTCACAGAAGAGCCCCAATTCCTAATTGGGGGCACAGCAGCCGGGAATGTAAGGCTGTTTAGAACTGCGTACCTTGAGGCCGTGTGAAGGCCGTACAAACGAGAGCTTTCGAGGGAACAGGGCAGCGCTTCGCCATCATCGTTGCACATTCACGGAGCTTAATCAAACGAACGCGTTTCCTTCCTGTGGCTCAAACACAGCCGAGGAGTTGGAAGGCATACAGTGCCCTTTGACAGTTGTTACAACGAACGTGAGTGCACAGTGTCTCGTGAAATACCTTACACGGTTGAAGCGTTCCGTTAACGCATGCCCCTCCGCTCCCTCTGGCACTCCGAGGTGTTCCTAACGGGGGCAACCTGGACTTTTGCTTGAGGCCGGGGTGGGGCGGGGGGACTCACAGTTCTTTTGCCGGCGGGCTCCAGAGCGCTCCTGCTGAAGCTCCCAGCAAGGAACTGAGAGAGAGCCGCAGGCCTCACACGAATATACTCAGACTTCTTCTGTCACGAGTAAACTCAGACTTCTTATGTGAGGCCTTCGGGCAGCAAAGAGAAGGTGGGCGCGAGGAGTGTGCTTCAGGCAGCTTAGGACCCGCCCCTGTCTCGTCTGCCACGGAGGGGAATAAGGGTCGGCCAGGGTCGCCCAGCTTCAAACCTGAGCTCACATAGGGATCCGCAGCGGTTTCTGATTACCTCAAGGAAACACAACGGGAGGAACAGGGCCCTTCCGTGGAGGCACTTTTGGGCACAGGGACCTCTGCGTGGGATCTACTGGGTAAGTATGGCAGTACCTTAGGTAGGCCTCAGTGACCAAGGCTCTCTGGCTCATGCCTAGCTGTGTAAAGAAGTGTGGCAAACGTACGTACTGCTCCTCAGGCTGGGCGCACAGCCTAGCTTTCGCTTCTATGAGAGTGCTGTCCCGAGTCTCTTCCTGGAGCCCGTCGTCAGCACGGTGTCTTTTGGCACTGCAGTTGTCTTTCAGTCAAGGAGGCCGTTCGACCGGCAAAGGGAGTCCGCCCAGCGCTGCTTTCGCGAGTCTCTGACGACGGAGGCACTCCACCTAGGCAACCCAGAGAGGAGTACACTGCCCTAGCTACGAATGTGAAGAGCTGTCTCCAGGGGCCTGCTTACACGAAGGTTCCTCAGAAGCCAGAGGCCGCCGTTCCGGCACGGAGAGAGGTCATCATGCGAACCTGGTGAATGGGCTCCTATCCTGTGTGTCCCCAGGAGCGTCGCAGGGTTAAGGCACTCCGTGGTGGAGTATGGCCTCATTGGAGACCCCTGCACACCCAACTCCCCTGACGTGAAACACTGGAACTCAACCTTGAGGCCCGAGGTCACCTGTCACTTGGCCGCAGCTGAACCTGGGGTGCCGTGGGAGGAGTTCCTAGAAAGGGATTGCCAGCACGGTTTTCGCTTTGGGAGAACACGCAGCCTTGGCCCACAACGACAATCCTGCCGTGCAGAGACGTCGGGCCGCTAGTGCTGTTCGGGCCGCTTTGAAGCCAAGCGCAAGGCGCCTCCAAACGGGGAGAAAGCGTACTCTCCCATCCGCGTCCCACTTTCAAGCTGAATGACGCAGCATGTTTCTCGGAAGGCTCTGCCGAGCTATCTAGCACAAGGGAGAGAGTGCCTGCCTCTGCCGAGAAAGGTTTTGACGTGGGGATTGCTGGACGTGCGGAAGAGCGTTCCCCAGGCCGTGCCAAGTTTAGGCTTTGGTGATTCTGGATGGTCCCAAGGGGGCAGAATTGTCCCTGGGAAAGCTGTCCTTTTTCTCTTTCTCCGGCTGGAAGTAAACATCTGGCAACCGACTGCCGTACGCAGACGTCCTGGGGGAGCCTCCCGGTTCCTTTGGGACGCACATTGGTGTTTCACAGAAGAGCCCCAATTCCTAATTGGGGGCACAGCAGCCGGGAATGTAAGGCTGTTTAGAACTGCGTACCTTGAGGCCGTGTGAAGGCCGTACAAACGAGAGCTTTCGAGCGAACAGGGCAGCGCTTCGCCATCGTCGTTGCACGTTCACGGAGCGTAATCAAACGAATGCATTTACTTCCTGTGGCTCAAACGCAAGAGAGGAGTTGGAAGGCATCCAGTACCCTTTGACAGTTGTTACAACGAACGTGAGTGCACGGTGTCTCGTGAAATAAAGCCCTAGCACTGTTGAAGCCCTCCTTTAACGCATGCTTCTTCGCTCCTATGGCACTCTGACGGGGGAAATCTGGACTTTTGCTTGAGGCCGGGGTGGGGCGAGGGCACTCACAGTTCTTGTGCCGGCGAGCTCCCGAGCGCTCCTGCTGAAGCTCCCAGCAAGGAACTGAGAGCAGCAGGCCTCACACGCGTAAACTCAGACTTCTGCTGTCACGAGTAAACTCAGACTTCTTGTGGGAGGCCTTCCGGCAGCAAAGAGAAGGTGGGCGCGAGCAGTGTACTTCAGGCAGCTTAGGACCCGCCACTGTCTCGTTTACCACGGAGGGGAATAAGGTTTAGCCAGGGTCGCCCAGCTTCAAACCGGAGCTCCTATAGGGATCCTCAGCGGTTTCTGATTACCTCAAGGAAACACAACGGGAGGAACAGGGCCCTTCTGTGGAGGCCCTTTTGTGCACAGGGACCTCTGCGTGGGAGCTACTGGGTAAGTGTGGCAGTCCCTTAGGTAGGCCTCAGTGACCGAGGCTCTCTGGCTCATGCCTAGCTGTGTAAAGAAGTGTGGCAAACGTACGTACTGCTCCTCAGGCTGGGCGCACAGCCTAGCTTTCGCTTCTATGAGAGTGCTGTCCCGAGTCTCTTCCTGGAGCCAGTCGTCAGCACGGTGCCTTTTGGCACTGCAGTTCTCTTTCAGTCAAGGAGGCCGTTCGACTGGCAAAGGGAGTCTGCGCAGAACTGCTTTCGCGAGGCTCTTTGACGACTGGGGCACTCAACCCAGGCAAGCCAGAGAGCAGTACGTTGCCCTTGCTCTGAAAGTGAAGAGCTTCCTCCAGGGGCCTGTTTAGGCTAAGGTTCCTCTAGAAGCCAGGAGCCGCCGTTCCGGCACGGAGAGAAGTCATCCTGCGAAATTGGCGAACGAGCTCCTATCCTGTGTGCCCCCAGGAGCGTCGCAGAGTTAAGGCACTCCGTGGTGGAGTCTGGCCTCATGGAAACCACTGCACACCCAACTCCCCCGACGTGAAACGCTGGAACTTACCTTGAGGCCTGAGGTCACCTTTCGTTTGGCCGGAGCTGAACATGTAGTGCCGTGGGAGGAGTTTCTAGCAAGGTATTGCCAGCACGGTTTTCCGCTTTGAGAGAACACGCAGCCTCGGCCCACAACGACAATCCTGCCGTGCAGAGACGTCGGGCCGCTAGTGCTGTTCGGGCAGCTTTGAAGCCAAGCGCACGGCGCCTCCAAACGGGGAGAAAGCGTACTCTCCCATCCGCGTCCCACTTTCAAGCTGAATGACGCAGCATGTTTCTCGGAAGGTTCTGCCGAGCTATCTAGTACAAGGGAGAGAGTGCCTGCCTCTGCCGAGAAAGGTTTTGACGTGGGGATTGCTGGACGTGCGGAAGAGCGTTCCCCAGGCCGTGCCAAGTTTAGGCTTTGGTGATTCTGGATGTTCCCAAGGGTCCAGAATTGTCCCTGGGAAAGCTGTCCTTTTTCTCTTTCTCCGGCTCGAAGTAAACATCTGGCAACCGACTGCCGTACGCAGGCGTCCTGGAGGAGCCCCCCCCCCCCATTTCCTTTGGGACGCACATTGGTGTCTCACAGAAGAGCCCACATTCCCAATTGGGGGCACACCAGCGTGGAGCGTAAGGCTGTTTAGGACGGCGTACCTTGAGGCCGTGTGAAGGCCGTACAAACGAGAGCTTTCGAGCGAACAGGGCAGCGCTTCGCCATCGTTGTTGCACGTTCACGGAGCTTAATCAAACGAATGCATTTACTTCCTGTGGCTCAAACGCAAGAGAGGAGTTGGAAGGCATCCAGTGCCCTTTGACAGTTGTTACAACGAACGTGAGTGCACAGTGTCTCGTGAAATACCTTACACGGTTGAAGCGTTCCGTTAACGCATGCCCCTCCGCTCCCTCTGGCACTCCGAGGTGTTCCTAACGGGGGCAACCTGGACTTTTGCTTGAGGCCGGGGTGGGGCGGGGGGACTCACAGTTCTTTTGCCGGCGGGCTCCAGAGCGCTCCTGCTGAAGCTCCCAGCAAGGAACTGAGAGAGAGCCGCAGGCCTCACACGAATAAACTCAGACTTCTTCTGTCACGAGTAAACTCAGACTTCTTATGTGAGGCCTTCGGGCAGCAAAGAGAAGGTGGGCGCGAGGAGTGTGCTTCAGGCAGCTTAGGACCCGCCCCTGTCTCGTCTGCCACGGAGGGGAATAAGGGTCGGCCAGGGTCGCCCAGCTTCAAACCTGAGCTCACATAGGGATCCGCAGCGGTTTCTGATTACCTCAAGGAAACACAACGGGAGGAACAGGGCCCTTCCGTGGAGGCACTTTTGGGCACAGGGACCTCTGCGTGGGATCTACTGGGTAAGTATGGCAGTACCTTAGGTAGGCCTCAGTGACCAAGGCTCTCTGGCTCATGCCTAGCTGTGTAAAGAAGTGTGGCAAACGTACGTACTGCTCCTCAGGCTGGGCGCACAGCCTAGCTTTCGCTTCTATGAGAGTGCTGTCCCGAGTCTCTTCCTGGAGCCCGTCGTCAGCACGGTGTCTTTTGGCACTGCAGTTGTCTTTCAGTCAAGGAGGCCGTTCGACCGGCAAAGGGAGTCCGCCCAGCGCTGCTTTCGCGAGTCTCTGACGACGGAGGCACTCCACCTAGGCAACCCAGAGAGGAGTACACTGCCCTAGCTACGAATGTGAAGAGCTGTCTCCAGGGGCCTGCTTACACGAAGGTTCCTCAGAAGCCAGAGGCCGCCGTTCCGGCACGGAGAGAGGTCATCATGCGAACCTGGTGAATGGGCTCCTATCCTGTGTGTCCCCAGGAGCGTCGCAGGGTTAAGGCACTCCGTGGTGGAGTATGGCCTCATTGGAGACCCCTGCACACCCAACTCCCCTGACGTGAAACACTGGAACTCAACCTTGAGGCCCGAGGTCACCTGTCACTTGGCCGCAGCTGAACCTGGGGTGCCGTGGGAGGAGTTCCTAGAAAGGGATTGCCAGCACGGTTTTCGCTTTGGGAGAACACGCAGCCTTGGCCCACAACGACAATCCTGCCGTGCAGAGACGTCGGGCCGCTATTGCTGTTCGGGCCGCTTTGAAGCCAAGCGCAAGGCGCCTCCAAACGGGGAGAAAGCGTACTCTCCCATCCGCGTCCCACTTTCAAGCTGAATGACGCAGCATGTTTCTCGGAAGGCTCTGCCGAGCTATCTAGCACAAGGGAGAGAGTGCCTGCCTCTGCCGAGAAAGGTTTTGACGTGGGGATTGCTGGACGTGCGGAAGAGCGTTCCCCAGGCCGTGCCAAGTTTAGGCTTTGGTGATTCTGGATGGTCCCAAGGGGGCAGAATTGTCCCTGGGAAAGCTGTCCTTTTTCTCTTTCTCCGGCTGGAAGTAAACATCTGGCAACCGACTGCCGTACGCAGACGTCCTGGGGGAGCCTCCCGGTTCCTTTGGGACGCACATTGGTGTTTCACAGAAGAGCCCCAATTCCTAATTGGGGGCACAGCAGCCGGGAATGTAAGGCTGTTTAGAACTGCGTACCTTGAGGCCGTGTGAAGGCCGTACAAACGAGAGCTTTCGAGGGAACAGGGCAGCGCTTCGCCATCATCGTTGCACATTCACGGAGCTTAATCAAACGAACGCGTTTCCTTCCTGTGGCTCAAACACAGCCGAGGAGTTGGAAGGCATACAGTGCCCTTTGACAGTTGTTACAACGAACGTGAGTGCACAGTGTCTCGTGAAATACCTTACACGGTTGAAGCGTTCCGTTAACGCATGCCCCTCCGCTCCCTCTGGCACTCCGAGGTGTTCCTAACGGGGGCAACCTGGACTTTTGCTTGAGGCCGGGGTGGGGCGGGGGGACTCACAGTTCTTTTGCCGGCGGGCTCCAGAGCGCTCCTGCTGAAGCTCCCAGCAAGGAACTGAGAGAGAGCCGCAGGCCTCACACGAATAAACCCAGACTTCTTCTGTCACGGGTAAACTCAGAATTCTTATGTGAGGCCTTCGGGCAGCAAAGAGAAGGTGGGCACGAGGAGTGTGCTTCAGGCAGCTTAGGACCCGCCCCTGTCTCGTCTGCCACGGAGGGGAATAAGGGTCGGCCAGGGTCGCCCAGCTTCAAACCTGAGCTCACATAGGGATCCGCAGCGGTTTCTGATTACCTCAAGGAAACACAACGGGAGGAACAGGGCCCTTCCGTGGAGGCACTTTTGGGCACAGGGACCTCTGCGTGGGATCTACTGGGTAAGTATGGCAGTACCTTAGGTAGGCCTCAGTGACCAAGGCTCTCTGGCTCATGCCTAGCTGTGTAAAGAAGTGTGGCAAACGTACGTACTGCTCCTCAGGCTGGGCGCACAGCCTAGCTTTCGCTTCTATGAGAGTGCTGTCCCGAGTCTCTTCCTGGAGCCCGTCGTCAGCACGGTGTCTTTTGGCACTGCAGTTGTCTTTCAGTCAAGGAGGCCGTTCGACCGGCAAAGGGAGACCGCCCAGCGCTGCTTTCGCGAGTCTCTTTGACGACGGGGGCACTCCACCTAGGCAACCCAGAGAGGAGTACACTGCCCTAGCTACGAATGTGAAGAGCTGTCTCCAGGGGCCTGCTTACACGAAGGTTCCTCAGAAGCCAGAGGCCGCCGTTCCGGCACGGAGAGAGGTCATCATGCGAACCTGGTGAATGGGCTCCTATCCTGTGTGTCCCCAGGAGCGTCGCAGGGTTAAGGCACTCCGTGGTGGAGTATGGCCTCATTGGAGACCCCTGCACACCCAACTCCCCTGACGTGAAACACTGGAACTCAACCTTGAGGCCCGAGGTCACCTGTCACTTGGCCGCAGCTGAACCTGGGGTGCCGTGGGAGGAGTTCCTAGAAAGGGATTGCCAGCACGGTTTTCGCTTTGGGAGAACACGCAGCCTTGGCCCACAACGACAATCCTGCCGTGCAGAGACGTCGGGCCGCTAGTGCTGTTCGGGCCGCTTTGAAGCCAAGCGCAAGGCGCCTCCAAACGGGGAGAAAGCGTACTCTCCCATCCGCGTCCCACTTTCAAGCTGAATGACGCAGCATGTTTCTCGGAAGGCTCTGCCGAGCTATCTAGCACAAGGGAGAGAGTGCCTGCCTCTGCCGAGAAAGGTTTTGACGTGGGGATTGCTGGACGTGCGGAAGAGCGTTCCCCAGGCCGTGCCAAGTTTAGGCTTTGGTGATTCTGGATGGTCCCAAGGGGGCAGAATTGTCCCTGGGAAAGCTGTCCTTTTTCTCTTTCTCCGGCTGGAAGTAAACATCTGGCAACCGACTGCCGTACGCAGACGTCCTGGGGGAGCCTCCCGGTTCCTTTGGGACGCACATTGGTGTTTCACAGAAGAGCCCCAATTCCTAATTGGGGGCACAGCAGCCGGGAATGTAAGGCTGTTTAGAACTGCGTACCTTGAGGCCGTGTGAAGGCCGTACAAACGAGAGCTTTCGAGGGAACAGGGCAGCGCTTCGCCATCATCGTTGCACATTCACGGAGCTTAATCAAACGAACGCGTTTCCTTCCTGTGGCTCAAACACAGCCGAGGAGTTGGAAGGCATACAGTGCCCTTTGACAGTTGTTACAACGAACGTGAGTGCACAGTGTCTCGTGAAATACCTTACACGGTTGAAGCGTTCCGTTAACGCATGCCCCTCCGCTCCCTCTGGCACTCCGAGGTGTTCCTAACGGGGGCAACCTGGACTTTTGCTTGAGGCCGGGGTGGGGCGGGGGGACTCACAGTTCTTTTGCCGGCGGGCTCCAGAGCGCTCCTGCTGAAGCTCCCAGCAAGGAACTGAGAGAGAGCCGCAGGCCTCACACGAATAAACCCAGACTTCTTCTGTCACGGGTAAACTCAGAATTCTTATGTGAGGCCTTCGGGCAGCAAAGAGAAGGTGGGCACGAGGAGTGTGCTTCAGGCAGCTTAGGACCCGCCCCTGTCTCGTCTGCCACGGAGGGGAATAAGGGTCGGCCAGGGTCGCCCAGCTTCAAACCTGAGCTCACATAGGGATCCGCAGCGGTTTCTGATTACCTCAAGGAAACACAACGGGAGGAACAGGGCCCTTCCGTGGAGGCACTTTTGGGCACAGGGACCTCTGCGTGGGATCTACTGGGTAAGTATGGCAGTACCTTAGGTAGGCCTCAGTGACCAAGGCTCTCTGGCTCATGCCTAGCTGTGTAAAGAAGTGTGGCAAACGTACGTACTGCTCCTCAGGCTGGGCGCACAGCCTAGCTTTCGCTTCTATGAGAGTGCTGTCCCGAGTCTCTTCCTGGAGCCCGTCGTCAGCACGGTGTCTTTTGGCACTGCAGTTGTCTTTCAGTCAAGGAGGCCGTTCGACCGGCAAAGGGAGACCGCCCAGCGCTGCTTTCGCGAGTCTCTTTGACGACGGGGGCACTCCACCTAGGCAACCCAGAGAGGAGTACACTGCCCTAGCTACGAATGTGAAGAGCTGTCTCCAGGGGCCTGCTTACACGAAGGTTCCTCAGAAGCCAGAGGCCGCCGTTCCGGCACGGAGAGAGGTCATCATGCGAACCTGGTGAATGGGCTCCTATCCTGTGTGTCCCCAGGAGCGTCGCAGGGTTAAGGCACTCCGTGGTGGAGTATGGCCTCATTGGAGACCCCTGCACACCCAACTCCCCTGACGTGAAACACTGGAACTCAACCTTGAGGCCCGAGGTCACCTGTCACTTGGCCGCAGCTGAACCTGGGGTGCCGTGGGAGGAGTTCCTAGAAAGGGATTGCCAGCACGGTTTTCGCTTTGGGAGAACACGCAGCCTTGGCCCACAACGACAATCCTGCCGTGCAGAGACGTCGGGCCGCTAGTGCTGTTCGGGCCGCTTTGAAGCCAAGCGCAAGGCGCCTCCAAACGGGGAGAAAGCGTACTCTCCCATCCGCGTCCCACTTTCAAGCTGAATGACGCAGCATGTTTCTCGGAAGGCTCTGCCGAGCTATCTAGCACAAGGGAGAGAGTGCCTGCCTCTGCCGAGAAAGGTTTTGACGTGGGGATTGCTGGACGTGCGGAAGAGCGTTCCCCAGGCCGTGCCAAGTTTAGGCTTTGGTGATTCTGGATGGTCCCAAGGGGGCAGAATTGTCCCTGGGAAAGCTGTCCTTTTTCTCTTTCTCCGGCTGGAAGTAAACATCTGGCAACCGACTGCCGTACGCAGACGTCCTGGGGGAGCCTCCCGGTTCCTTTGGGACGCACATTGGTGTTTCACAGAAGAGCCCCAATTCCTAATTGGGGGCACAGCAGCCGGGAATGTAAGGCTGTTTAGAACGGCGTACCTTGAGGCCGTGTGAAGGCCGTACAAACGAGAGCTTTCGAGGGAACAGGGCAGCCCTTCGCCATCATCGTTGCACATTCACGGAGCTTAATCAAACGAACGCGTTTCCTTCCTGTGGCTCAAACACAGCCGAGGAGTTGGAAGGCATACAGTGCCCTTTGACAGTTGTTACAACGAACGTGAGTGCACAGTGTCTCGTGAAATACCTTACACGGTTGAAGCGTTCCGTTAACGCATGCCCCTCCGCTCCCTCTGGCACTCCGAGGTGTTCCTAACGGGGGCAACCTGGACTTTTGCTTGAGGCCGGGGTGGGGCTGGGGGACTCACAGTTCTTTTGCCGGCGGGCTCCAGAGCGCTCCTGCTGAAGCTCCCAGCAAGGAACTGAGAGAGAGCCGCAGGCCTCACACGAATAAACTCAGACTTCTTCTGTCACGGGTAAACGCAGACTTCTTATGTGAGGCCTTCGGGCAGCAAAGAGAAGGTGGGCGCGAGGAGTGTGCTTCAGGCAGCTTAGGACCCGCCCCTGTCTCGTCTGCCACGGAGGGGAATAAGGGTCGGCCAGGGTCGCCCAGCTTCAAACCTGAGCTCACATAGGGATCCTCAGCGGTTTCTGATTACCTCAAGGAAACACAACGGGAGGAACAGGGCCCTTCCGTGGAGGCACTTTTGGGCACAGGGACCTCTGCGTGGGATCTACTGGGTAAGTATGGCAGTACCTTAGGTAGGCCTCAGTGACCAAGGCTCTCTGGCTCATGCCTAGCTGTGTAAAGAAGTGTGGCAAACGTACGTACTGCTCCTCAGGCTGGGCGCACAGCCTAGCTTTCGCTTCTATGAGAGTGCTGTCCCGAGTCTCTTCCTGGAGCCCGTCGTCAGCACGGTGTCTTTTGGCACTGCAGTTGTCTTTCAGTCAAGGAGGCCGTTCGACCGGCAAAGGGAGTCCGCCCAGCGTTGCTTTCGCGAGTCTCTTTGACGACGGGGCACTCCACCTAGGCAACCCAGAGAGGAGTACACTGCCCTAGCTACGAATGTGAAGAGCTCTCTCCAGGGTCCTGCTTACACGAAGGTTCCTCAGAAGCCAGAGGCCGCCGTTCCGGCACGGAGAGAGGTCATCATGCGAACCTGGTGAATGGGCTCCTATCCTGTGTGTCCCCAGGAACGTCGCAGGGTTAAGGCACTCCGTGGTGGAGTATGGCCTCATTGGAGACCCCTGCACACCCAACTCCCCTGACGTGAAACACTGGAACTCAACCTTGAGGCCCGAGGTCACCTGTCACTTGGCCGCAGCTGAACCTGGGGTGCCGTGGGAGGAGTTCCTAGAAAGGGATTGCCAGCACGGTTTTCGCTTTGGGAGAACACGCAGCCTTGGCCCACAACGACAATCCTGCCGTGCAGAGACGTCGGGCCGCTAGTGCTGTTCGGGCCGCTTTGAAGCCAAGCGCAAGGCGCCTCCAAACGGGGAGAAAGCGTACTCTCCCATCCGCGTCCCACTTTCAAGCTGAATGACGCAGCATGTTTCTCGGAAGGCTCTGCCGAGCTATCTAGCACAAGGGAGAGAGTGCCTGCCTCTGCCGAGAAAGGTTTTGACGTGGGGATTGCTGGACATGCGGAAGAGCGTTCCCCAGGCCGTGCCAAGTTTAGGCTTTGGTGATTCTGGATGGTCCCAAGGGGGCAGAATTGTCCCTGGGAAAGCTGTCCTTTTTCTCTTTCTCCGGCTGGAAGTAAACATCTGGCAACCGACTGCCGTACGCAGACGTCCTGGGGGAGCCTCCCGGTTCCTTTGGGACGCACATTGGTGTTTCACAGAAGAGCCCCAATTCCTAATTGGGGGCACAGCAGCCGGGAATGTAAGGCTGTTTAGAACTGCGTACCTTGAGGCCGTGTGAAGGCCGTACAAACGAGAGCTTTCGAGGGAACAGGGCAGCGCTTCGCCATCATCGTTGCACATTCACGGAGCTTAATCAAACGAACGCGTTTCCTTCCTGTGGCTCAAACACAGCCGAGGAGTTGGAAGGCATACAGTGCCCTTTGACAGTTGTTACAACGAACGTGAGTGCACAGTGTCTCGTGAAATACCTTACACGGTTGAAGCGTTCCGTTAACGCATGCCCCTCCGCTCCCTCTGGCACTCCGAGGTGTTCCTAACGGGGGCAACCTGGACTTTTGCTTGAGGCCGGGGTGGGGCGGGGGGACTCACAGTTCTTTTGCCGGCGGGCTCCAGAGCGCTCCTGCTGAAGCTCCCAGCAAGGAACTGAGAGAGAGCCGCAGGCCTCACACGAATAAACTCAGACTTCTTCTGTCACGAGTAAACTCAGACTTCTTATGTGAGGCCTTCGGGCAGCAAAGAGAAGGTGGGCGCGAGGAGTGTGCTTCAGGCAGCTTAGGACCCGCCCCTGTCTCGTCTGCCACGGAGGGGAATAAGGGTCGGCCAGGGTCGCCCAGCTTCAAACCTGAGCTCACATAGGGATCCGCAGCGGTTTCTGATTACCTCAAGGAAACACAACGGGAGGAACAGGGCCCTTCCGTGGAGGCACTTTTGGGCACAGGGACCTCTGCGTGGGATCTACTGGGTAAGTATGGCAGTACCTTAGGTAGGCCTCAGTGACCAAGGCTCTCTGGCTCATGCCTAGCTGTGTAAAGAAGTGTGGCAAACGTACGTACTGCTCCTCAGGCTGGGCGCACAGCCTAGCTTTCGCTTCTATGAGAGTGCTGTCCCGAGTCTCTTCCTGGAGCCCGTCGTCAGCACGGTGTCTTTTGGCACTGCAGTTGTCTTTCAGTCAAGGAGGCCGTTCGACCGGCAAAGGGAGACCGCCCAGCGCTGCTTTCGCGAGTCTCTTTGACGACGGGGGCACTCCACCTAGGCAACCCAGAGAGGAGTACACTGCCCTAGCTACGAATGTGAAGAGCTGTCTCCAGGGGCCTGCTTACACGAAGGTTCCTCAGAAGCCAGAGGCCGCCGTTCCGGCACGGAGAGAGGTCATCATGCGAACCTGGTGAATGGGCTCCTACCCTGTGTGTCCCGAGGAGCGTCGCAGGGTTAAGGCACTCCGTGGTGGAGTATGGCCTCATTGGAGACCACTGCACACCCAACTCCCCTGACGTGAAACACTGGAACTGAACCTTGAGGCTCGAGGTCACCTTTCACTTGGCCGCAGCTGAACCTGGGGTGCCTTGGGAGGAGTTCCTAGAAAGGGATTGCCAGCACGGTTTTCGCTTTGGGAGAACACGCAGCCTTGGCCCACAACGACAATCCTGCCGTGCAGAGACGTCGGGCCGCTAGTGCTGTTCGGGCCGCTTTGAAGCCAAGCGCAAGGCGCCTCCAAACGGGGAGAAAGCGTACTCTCCCATCCGCGTCCCACTTTCAAGCTGAATGACGCAGCATGTTTCTCGGAAGGCTCTGCCGAGCTATCTAGCACAAGGGAGAGAGTGCCTGCCTCTGCCGAGAAAGGTTTTGACGTGGGGATTGCTGGACGTGCGGAAGAGCGTTCCCCAGGCCGTGCCAAGTTTAGGCTTTGGTGATTCTGGATGGTCCCAAGGGGGCAGAATTGTTTCTGGGAAAGCTGTCCTTTTTCTCTTTCTCCAGCTCGAAGTAAACATCTGGCAACCGACTGCCGTACGCAGACGTCCTGGGGGAGCCTCCCGGTTCCTTTGGGACGCACATTGGTGTTTCACAGAAGAGCCCCAATTCCTAATTGGGGGCACAGCAGCCGGGAATGTAAGGCTGTTTAGAACTGCGTACCTTGAGGCCGTGTGAAGGCCGTACAAACGAGAGCTTTCGAGGGAACAGGGCAGCGCTTCGCCATCATCGTTGCACATTCACGGAGCTTAATCAAACGAACGCGTTTCCTTCCTGTGCCTCAAACACAGCCGAGGAGTTGGAAGGCATACAGTGCCCTTTGACAGTTGTTACAACGAACGTGAGTGCACAGTGTCTCGTGAAATACCTTACACGGTTGAAGCGTTCCGTTAACGCATGCCCCTCCGCTCCCTCTGGCACTCCGAGGTGTTCCTAACGGGGGCAACCTGGACTTTTGCTTGAGGCCGGGGTGGGGCGGGGGGACTCACAGTTCTTTTGCCGGCGGGCTCCAGAGCGCTCCTGCTGAAGCTCCCAGCAAGGAACTGAGAGAGAGCCGCAGGCCTCACACGAATAAACTCAGACTTCTTCTGTCACGGGTAAACGCAGACTTCTTATGTGAGGCCTTCGGGCAGCAAAGAGAAGGTGGGCGCGAGGAGTGTGCTTCAGGCAGCTTAGGACCCGCCCCTGTCTCGTCTGCCACGGAGGGGAATAAGGGTCGGCCAGGGTCGCCCAGCTTCAAACCTGAGCTCACATAGGGATCCGCAGCGGTTTCTGATTACCTCAAGGAAACACAACGGGAGGAACAGGGCCCTTCCGTGGAGGCACTTTTGGGCACAGGGACCTCTGCGTGGGATCTACTGGGTAAGTATGGCAGTACCATAGGTAGGCCTCAGTGACCAAGGCTCTCTGGCTCATGCTTAGCTGTGTAAAGAAGTGTGGCAAACGTACGTACTGCTCCTCAGGCTGGGCGCACAGTCTAGCTTTCGCTTCTATGAGAGTGCTGTCCCGAGTCTCTTCCTGGAGCCCGTCGTCAGCACGGTGTCTTTTGGCACTGCAGTTGTCTTTCAGTCAAGGAGGCCGTTCGACCGGCAAAGGGAGTCCGCCCAGCGCTGCTTTCGCGAGTCTCTTTGACGACGGGGGCACTCCACCTAGGCAACCCAGAGAGGAGTACACTGCCCTAGCTACGAATGTGAAGAGCTGTCTCCAGGGGCCTGCTTACACGAAGGTTCCTCAGAAGCCAGAGGCCGCCGTTCCGGCACGGAGAGAGGTCATCATGCGAACCTGGTGAATGGGCTCCTATCCTGTGTGTCCCCAGGAGCGTCGCAGGGTTAAGGCACTCCGTGGTGGAGTATGGCCTCATTGGAGACCCCTGCACACCCAACTCCCCTGACGTGAAACACTGGAACTCAACCTTGAGGCCCGAGGTCACCTGTCACTTGGCCGCAGCTGAACCTGGGGTGCCGTGGGAGGAGTTCCTAGAAAGGGATTGCCAGCACGGTTTTCGCTTTGGGAGAACACGCAGCCTTGGCCCACAACGACAATCCTGCCGTGCAGAGACGTCGGGCCGCTAGTGCTGTTCGGGCCGCTTTGAAGCCAAGCGCAAGGCGCCTCCAAACGGGGAGAAAGCGTACTCTCCCATCCGCGTCCCACTTTCAAGCTGAATGACGCAGCATGTTTCTCGGAAGGCTCTGCCGAGCTATCTAGCACAAGGGAGAGAGTGCCTGCCTCTGCCGAGAAAGGTTTTGACGTGGGGATTGCTGGACGTGCGGAAGAGCGTTCCCCAGGCCGTGCCAAGTTTAGGCTTTGGTGATTCTGGATGGTCCCAAGGGGGCAGAATTGTCCCTGGGAAAGCTGTCCTTTTTCTCTTTCTCCGGCTGGAAGTAAACATCTGGCAACCGACTGCCGTACGCAGACGTCCTGGGGGAGCCTCCCGGTTCCTTTGGGACGCACATTGGTGTTTCACAGAAGAGCCCCAATTCCTAATTGGGGGCACAGCAGCCGGGAATGTAAGGCTGTTTAGAACGGCGTACCTTGAGGCCGTGTGAAGGCCGTACAAACGAGAGCTTTCGAGGGAACAGGGCAGCGCTTCGCCATCATCGTTGCACATTCACGGAGCTTAATCAAACGAACGCGTTTCCTTCCTGTGGCTCAAACACAGCCGAGGAGTTGGAAGGCATACAGTGCCCTTTGACAGTTGTTACAATGAACGTGAGTGCACAGTGTCTCGTGAAATACCTTACACGGTTGAAGCGTTCCGTTAACGCATGCCCCTCCGCTCCCTCTGGCACTCCGAGGTGTTCCTAACGGGGGCAACCTGGACTTTTGCTTGAGGCCGGGGTGGGGCGGGGGGACTCACAGTTCTTTTGCCGGCGGGCTCCAGAGCGCTCCTGCTGAAGCTCCCAGCAAGGAACTGAGAGAGAGCCGCAGGCCTCACACGAATAAACTCAGACTTCTTCTGTCACGGGTAAACGCAGACTTCTTATGTGAGGCCTTCGGGCAGCAAAGAGAAGGTGGGCGAGAGGAGTGTGCTTCAGGCAGCTTAGGACCCGCCCCTGTCTCGTCTGCCACGGAGGGGAATAAGGGTCGGCCAGGGTCGCCCAGCTTCAAACCTGAGCTCACATAGGGATCCGCAGCGGTTTCTGATTACCTCAAGGAAACACAACGGGAGGAACAGGGCCCTTCCGTGGAGGCACTTTTGGGCACAGGGACCTCTGCGTGGGATCTACTGGGTAAGTATGGCAGTACCTTAGGTAGGCCTCAGTGACCAAGGCTCTCTGGCTCATGCCTAGCTGTGTAAAGAAGTGTGGCAAACGTACGTACTGCTCCTCAGGCTGGGCGCACAGCCTAGCTTTCGCTTCTATGAGAGTGCTGTCCCGAGTCTCTTCCTGGAGCCCGTCGTCAGCACGGTGTCTTTTGGCACTGCAGTTGTCTTTCAGTCAAGGAGGCCGTTCGACCGGCAAAGGGAGTCCGCCCAGCGTTGCTTTCGCGAGTCTCTTTGACGACGGGGGCACTCCACCTAGGCAACCCAGAGAGGAGTACACTGCCCTAGCTACGAATGTGAAGAGCTGTCTCCAGGGGCCTGCTTACACGAAGGTTCCTCAGAAGCCAGAGGCCGCCGTTCCGGCACGGAGAGAGGTCATCATGCGAACCTGGTGAATGGGCTCCTATCCTGTGTGTCCCCAGGAGCGTCGCAGGGTTAAGGCACTCCGTGGTGGAGTATGGCCTCATTGGAGACCCCTGCACACCCAACTCCCCTGACGTGAAACACTGGAACTCAACCTTGAGGCCCGAGGTCACCTGTCACTTGGCCGGAGCTGAACCTGGGGTGCCGTGGGAGGAGTTCCTAGAAAGGGATTGCCAGCACGGTTTTCGCTTTGGGAGAACACGCAGCCTTGGCCCACAACGACAATCCTGCCGTGCAGAGACGTCGGGCCGCTAGTGCTGTTCGGGCCGCTTTGAAGCCAAGCGCAAGGCGCCTCCAAACGGGGAGAAAGCGTACTCTCCCATCCGCGTCCCACTTTCAAGCTGAATGACGCAGCATGTTTCTCGGAAGGCTCTGCCGAGCTATCTAGCACAAGGGAGAGAGTGCCTGCCTCTGCCGAGAAAGGTTTTGACGTGGGGATTGCTGGACGTGCGGAAGAGCGTTCCCCAGGCCGTGCCAAGTTTAGGCTTTGGTGATTCTGGATGGTCCCAAGGGGGCAGAATTGTCCCTGGGAAAGCTGTCCTTTTTCTCTTTCTCCGGCTGGAAGTAAACATCTGGCAACCGACTGCCGTACGCAGACGTCCTGGGGGAGCCTCCCGGTTCCTTTGGGACGCACATTGGTGTTTCACAGAAGAGCCCCAATTCCTAATTGGGGGCACAGCAGCCGGGAATGTAAGGCTGTTTAGAACTGCGTACCTTGAGGCCGTGTGAAGGCCGTACAAACGAGAGCTTTCGAGGGAACAGGGCAGCGCTTCGCCATCATCGTTGCACATTCACGGAGCTTAATCAAACGAACGCGTTTCCTTCCTGTGGCTCAAACACAGCCGAGGAGTTGGAAGGCATACAGTGCCCTTTGACAGTTGTTACAACGAACGTGAGTGCACAGTGTCTCGTGAAATACCTTACACGGTTGAAGCGTTCCGTTAACGCATGCCCCTCCGCTCCCTCTGGCACTCCGAGGTGTTCCTAACGGGGGCAACCTGGACTTTTGCTTGAGGCCGGGGTGGGGCGGGGGGACTCACAGTTCTTTTGCCGGCGGGCTCCAGAGCGCTCCTGCTGAAGCTCCCAGCAAGGAACTGAGAGAGAGCCGCAGGCCTCACACGAATAAACTCAGACTTCTTCTGTCACGAGTAAACTCAGACTTCTTATGTGAGGCCTTCGGGCAGCAAAGAGAAGGTGGGCGCGAGGAGTGTGCTTCAGGCAGCTTAGGACCCGCCCCTGTCTCGTCTGCCACGGAGGGGAATAAGGGTCGGCCAGGGTCGCCCAGCTTCAAACCTGAGCTCACATAGGGATCCGCAGCGGTTTCTGATTACCTCAAGGAAACACAACGGGAGGAACAGGGCCCTTCCGTGGAGGCACTTTTGGGCACAGGGACCTCTGCGTGGGATCTACTGGGTAAGTATGGCAGTACCTTAGGTAGGCCTCAGTGACCAAGGCTCTCTGGCTCATGCCTAGCTGTGTAAAGAAGTGTGGCAAACGTACGTACTGCTCCTCAGGCTGGGCGCACAGCCTAGCTTTCGCTTCTATGAGAGTGCTGTCCCGAGTCTCTTCCTGGAGCCCGTCGTCAGCACGGTGTCTTTTGGCACTGCAGTTGTCTTTCAGTCAAGGAGGCCGTTCGACCGGCAAAGGGAGTCCGCCCAGCGCTGCTTTCGCGAGTCTCTGACGACGGAGGCACTCCACCTAGGCAACCCCGAGAGGAGTACACTGCCCTAGCTACGAATGTGAAGAGCTGTCTCCAGGGGCCTGCTTACACGAAGGTTCCTCAGAAGCCAGAGGCCGCCGTTCCGGCACGGAGAGAGGTCATCATGCGAACCTGGTGAATGGGCTCCTATCCTGTGTGTCCCCAGGAGCGTCGCAGGGTTAAGGCACTCCGTGGTGGAGTATGGCCTCATTGGAGACCCCTGCACACCCAACTCCCCTGACGTGAAACACTGGAACTCAACCTTGAGGCCCGAGGTCACCTGTCACTTGGCCGCAGCTGAACCTGGGGTGCCGTGGGAGGAGTTCCTAGAAAGGGATTGCCAGCACGGTTTTCGCTTTGGGAGAACACGCAGCTTTGGCCCACAACGACAATCCTGCCGTGCAGAGACGTCGGGCCGTTAGTGCTGTTCGGGCCGCTTTGAAGACAAGCGCAAGGCGCCTCCAAACGGGGAGAAAGCGTACTCTCCCATCCGCGTCCCACTTTCAAGCTGAATGACGCAGCATGTTTCTCGGAAGGCTCTGCCGAGCTATCTAGCACAAGGGAGAGAGTGCCTGCCTCTGCCGAGAAAGGTTTTGACGTGGGGATTGCTGGACGTGCGGAAGAGCGTTCCCCAGGCCGTGCCAAGTTTAGGCTTTGGTGATTCTGGATGGTCCCAAGGGGGCAGAATTGTCCCTGGGAAAGCTGTCCTTTTTCTCTTTCTCCGGCTGGAAGTAAACATCTGGCAACCGACTGCCGTACGCAGACGTCCTGGGGGAGCCTCCCGGTTCCTTTGGGACGCACATTGGTGTTTCACAGAAGAGCCCCAATTCCTAATTGGGGGCACAGCAGCCGGGAATGTAAGGCTGTTTAGAACTGCGTACCTTGAGGCCGTGTGAAGGCCGTACAAACGAGAGCTTTCGAGGGAACAGGGCAGCGCTTCGCCATCATCGTTGCACATTCACGGAGCTTAATCAAACGAACGCGTTTCCTTCCTGTGGCTCAAACACAGCCGAGGAGTTGGAAGGCATACAGTGCCCTTTGACAGTTGTTACAACGAACGTGAGTGCACAGTGTCTCGTGAAATACCTTACACGGTTGAAGCGTTCCGTTAACGCATGCCCCTCCGCTCCCTCTGGCACTCCGAGGTGTTCCTAACGGGGGCAACCTGGACTTTTGC
Organism: Grampus griseus; assembly: GCF_964374135.1. NCBI lineage: Eukaryota > Metazoa > Chordata > Mammalia > Artiodactyla > Delphinidae > Grampus > Grampus griseus. Next base: position 298,148 of record NW_028133172.1, on the reverse strand, counting down.
TTGAGGCCGGGGTGGGGCGGGGGGACTCACAGTTCTTTTGCCGGCGGGCTCCAGAGCGCTCCTGCTGAAGCTCCCAGCAAGGAACTGAGAGAGAGCCGCAGGCCTCACACGAATAAACTCAGACTTCTTCTGTCACGAGTAAACTCAGACTTCTTATGTGAGGCCTTCGGGCAGCAAAGAGAAGGTGGGCGCGAGGAGTGTGCTTCAGGCAGCTTAGGACCCGCCCCTGTCTCGTCTGCCACGGAGGGGAATAAGGGTCGGCCAGGGTCGCCCAGCTTCAAACCTGAGCTCACATAGGGATCCGCAGCGGTTTCTGATTACCTCAAGGAAACACAACGGGAGGAACAGGGCCCTTCCGTGGAGGCACTTTTGGGCACAGGGACCTCTGCGTGGGATCTACTGGGTAAGTATGGCAGTACCTTAGGTAGGCCTCAGTGACCAAGGCTCTCTGGCTCATGCCTAGCTGTGTAAAGAAGTGTGGCAAACGTACGTACTGCTCCTCAGGCTGGGCGCACAGCCTAGCTTTCGCTTCTATGAGAGTGCTGTCCCGAGTCTCTTCCTGGAGCCCGTCGTCAGCACGGTGTCTTTTGGCACTGCAGTTGTCTTTCAGTCAAGGAGGCCGTTCGACCGGCAAAGGGAGTCCGCCCAGCGCTGCTTTCGCGAGTCTCTGACGACGGAGGCACTCCACCTAGGCAACCCCGAGAGGAGTACACTGCCCTAGCTACGAATGTGAAGAGCTGTCTCCAGGGGCCTGCTTACACGAAGGTTCCTCAGAAGCCAGAGGCCGCCGTTCCGGCACGGAGAGAGGTCATCATGCGAACCTGGTGAATGGGCTCCTATCCTGTGTGTCCCCAGGAGCGTCGCAGGGTTAAGGCACTCCGTGGTGGAGTATGGCCTCATTGGAGACCCCTGCACACCCAACTCCCCTGACGTGAAACACTGGAACTCAACCTTGAGGCCCGAGGTCACCTGTCACTTGGCCGCAGCTGAACCTGGGGTGCCGTGGGAGGAGTTCCTAGAAAGGGATTGCCAGCACGGTTTTCGCTTTGGGAGAACACGCAGCCTTGGCCCACAACGACAATCCTGCCGTGCAGAGACGTCGGGCCGTTAGTGCTGTTCGGGCCGCTTTGAAGACAAGCGCAAGGCGCCTCCAAACGGGGAGAAAGCGTACTCTCCCATCCGCGTCCCACTTTCAAGCTGAATGACGCAGCATGTTTCTCGGAAGGCTCTGCCGAGCTATCTAGCACAAGGGAGAGAGTGCCTGCCTCTGCCGAGAAAGGTTTTGACGTGGGGATTGCTGGACGTGCGGAAGAGCGTTCCCCAGGCCGTGCCAAGTTTAGGCTTTGGTGATTCTGGATGGTCCCAAGGGGGCAGAATTGTCCCTGGGAAAGCTGTCCTTTTTCTCTTTCTCCGGCTGGAAGTAAACATCTGGCAACCGACTGCCGTACGCAGACGTCCTGGGGGAGCCTCCCGGTTCCTTTGGGACGCACATTGGTGTTTCACAGAAGAGCCCCAATTCCTAATTGGGGGCACAGCAGCCGGGAATGTAAGGCTGTTTAGAACTGCGTACCTTGAGGCCGTGTGAAGGCCGTACAAACGAGAGCTTTCGAGGGAACAGGGCAGCGCTTCGCCATCATCGTTGCACATTCACGGAGCTTAATCAAACGAACGCGTTTCCTTCCTGTGGCTCAAACACAGCCGAGGAGTTGGAAGGCATACAGTGCCCTTTGACAGTTGTTACAACGAACGTGAGTGCACAGTGTCTCGTGAAATACCTTACACGGTTGAAGCGTTCCGTTAACGCATGCCCCTCCGCTCCCTCTGGCACTCCGAGGTGTTCCTAACGGGGGCAACCTGGACTTTTGCTTGAGGCCGGGGTGGGGCGGGGGGACTCACAGTTCTTTTGCCGGCGGGCTCCAGAGCGCTCCTGCTGAAGCTCCCAGCAAGGAACTGAGAGAGAGCCGCAGGCCTCACACGAATATACTCAGACTTCTTCTGTCACGAGTAAACTCAGACTTCTTATGTGAGGCCTTCGGGCAGCAAAGAGAAGGTGGGCGCGAGGAGTGTGCTTCAGGCAGCTTAGGACCCGCCCCTGTCTCGTCTGCCACGGAGGGGAATAAGGGTCGGCCAGGGTCGCCCAGCTTCAAACCTGAGCTCACATAGGGATCCGCAGCGGTTTCTGATTACCTCAAGGAAACACAACGGGAGGAACAGGGCCCTTCCGTGGAGGCACTTTTGGGCACAGGGACCTCTGCGTGGGATCTACTGGGTAAGTATGGCAGTACCTTAGGTAGGCCTCAGTGACCAAGGCTCTCTGGCTCATGCCTAGCTGTGTAAAGAAGTGTGGCAAACGTACGTACTGCTCCTCAGGCTGGGCGCACAGCCTAGCTTTCGCTTCTATGAGAGTGCTGTCCCGAGTCTCTTCCTGGAGCCCGTCGTCAGCACGGTGTCTTTTGGCACTGCAGTTGTCTTTCAGTCAAGGAGGCCGTTCGACCGGCAAAGGGAGTCCGCCCAGCGCTGCTTTCGCGAGTCTCTGACGACGGAGGCACTCCACCTAGGCAACCCAGAGAGGAGTACACTGCCCTAGCTACGAATGTGAAGAGCTGTCTCCAGGGGCCTGCTTACACGAAGGTTCCTCAGAAGCCAGAGGCCGCCGTTCCGGCACGGAGCGAGGTCATCATGCGAACCTGGTGAATGGGCTCCTATCCTGTGTGTCCCCAGGAGCGTCGCAGGGTTAAGGTACTCCGTGGTGGAGTATGGCCTCATTGGAGACCCCTGCACACCCAACTCCCCTGACGTGAAACACTGGAACTCAACCTTGAGGCCCGAGGTCACCTGTCACTTGGCCGCAGCTGAACCTGGGGTGCCGTGGGAGGAGTTCCTAGAAAGGGATTGCCAGCACGGTTTTCGCTTTGGGAGAACACGCAGCCTTGGCCCACAACGACAATCCTGCCGTGCAGAGACGTCGGGCCGCTAGTGCTGTTCGGGCCGCTTTGAAGCCAAGCGCAAGGCGCCTCCAAACGGGGAGAAAGCGTACTCTCCCATCCGCGTCCCACTTTCAAGCTGAATGACGCAGCATGTTTCTCGGAAGGCTCTGCCGAGCTATCTAGCACAAGGGAGAGAGTGCCTGCCTCTGCCGAGAAAGGTTTTGACGTGGGGATTGCTGGACGTGCGGAAGAGCGTTCCCCAGGCCGTGCCAAGTTTAGGCTTTGGTGATTCTGGATGGTCCCAAGGGGGCAGAATTGTCCCTGGGAAAGCTGTCCTTTTTCTCTTTCTCCGGCTGGAAGTAAACATCTGGCAACCGACTGCCGTACGCAGACGTCCTGGGGGAGCCTCCCGGTTCCTTTGGGACGCACATTGGTGTTTCACAGAAGAGCCCCAATTCCTAATTGGGGGCACAGCAGCCGGGAATGTAAGGCTGTTTAGAACTGCGTACCTTGAGGCCGTGTGAAGGCCGTACAAACGAGAGCTTTCGAGGGAACAGGGCAGCGCTTCGCCATCATCGTTGCACATTCACGGAGCTTAATCAAACGAACGCGTTTCCTTCCTGTGGCTCAAACACAGCCGAGGAGTTGGAAGGCATACAGTGCCCTTTGACAGTTGTTACAACGAACGTGAGTGCACAGTGTCTCGTGAAATACCTTACACGGTTGAAGCGTTCCGTTAACGCATGCCCCTCCGCTCCCTCTGGCACTCCGAGGTGTTCCTAACGGGGGCAACCTGGACTTTTGCTTGAGGCCGGGGTGGGGCGGGGGGACTCACAGTTCTTTTGCCGGCGGGCTCCAGAGCGCTCCTGCTGAAGCTCCCAGCAAGGAACTGAGAGAGAGCCGCAGGCCTCACACGAATAAACTCAGACTTCTTCTGTCACGAGTAAACTCAGACTTCTTATGTGAGGCCTTCGGGCAGCAAAGAGAAGGTGGGCGCGAGGAGTGTGCTTCAGGCAGCTTAGGACCCGCCCCTGTCTCGTCTGCCACGGAGGGGAATAAGGGTCGGCCAGGGTCGCCCAGCTTCAAACCTGAGCTCACATAGGGATCCGCAGCGGTTTCTGATTACCTCAAGGAAACACAACGGGAGGAACAGGACCCTTCCGTGGAGGCACTTTTGGGCACAGGGACCTCTGCGTGGGATCTACTGGGTAAGTATGGCAGTACCTTAGGTAGGCCTCAGTGACCAAGGCTCTCTGGCTCATGCCTAGCTGTGTAAAGAAGTGTGGCAAACGTACGTACTGCTCCTCAGGCTGGGCGCACAGCCTAGCTTTCGCTTCTATGAGAGTGCTGTCCCGAGTCTCTTCCTGGAGCCCGTCGTCAGCACGGTGTCTTTTGGCACTGCAGTTGTCTTTCAGTCAAGGAGGCCGTTCGACCGGCAAAGGGAGACCGCCCAGCGCTACTTTCGCGAGTCTCTTTGACGACGGGGGCACTCCACCTAGGCAACCCAGAGAGGAGTACACTGCCCTAGCTACGAATGTGAAGAGCTGTCTCCAGGGGCCTGCTTACACGAAGGTTCCTCAGAAGCCAGAGGCCGCCGTTCCGGCACGGAGAGAGGTCATCATGCGAACCTGGTGAATGGGCTCCTACCCTGTGTGTCCCGAGGAGCGTCGCAGGGTTAAGGCACTCCGTGGTGGAGTATGGCCTCATTGGAGACCCCTGCACACCCAACTCCCCTGACGTGAAACACTGGAACTCAACCTTGAGGCCCGAGGTCACCTTTCACTTGGCCGGAGCTGAACCTGAGGTGTCGTGGGAGGAGTTCATAGAAAGGGATTGACAGCACGGTTTTCGCTTTGGAAGAACACGCAGCCTTGGCCCACAGCGACAATCCTGCCGTGCAGAGACGTCGGGCCGCTAGTGCTGTTCGGGCCGCTTTGAAGCCAAGCGCAAGGCGCCTCCAAACGGCGAGAAAGCGTACTCTCCCATCCGCGTCCCACTTTCAAGCTGAATGACGCAGCATGTTTCTCGGAAGGCTCTGCCGAGCTATCTAGCACAAGGGAGAGAGTGCCTGCCTCTGCCGAGAAAGGTTTTGACGTGGGGATTGCTGGACATGCGGAAGAGCGTTCCCCAGGCCGTGCCAAGTTTAGGCTTTGGTGATTCTGGATGGTCCCAAGGGGGCAGAATTGTACCTGGGAAAGCTGTCCTTTTTCTCTTTCTCCGGCTGGAAGTAAACATCTGGCAACCGACTGCCGTACGCAGACGTCCTGGGGGAGCCTCCCGGTTCCTTTGGGACGCACATTGGTGTTTCACAGAAGAGCCCCAATTCCTAATTGGGGGCACAGCAGCCGGGAATGTAAGGCTGTTTAGAACTGCGTACCTTGAGGCCGTGTGAAGGCCGTACAAACGAGAGCTTTCGAGCGAACAGGGCAGCGCTTCGCCATCGTCGTTGCACGTTCACGGAGCTTAATCAAACGAATGCATTTACTTCCTGTGGCTCAAACGCAAGAGAGGAGTTGGAAGGCATCCAGTACCCTTTGACAGTTGTTACAACGAACGTGAGTGCACGGTGTCTCGTGAAATAAAGCCCTAGCACTGTTGAAGCCCTCCTTTAACGCATGCTTCTTCGCTCCTATGGCACTCTGACGGGGGAAATCTGGACTTTTGCTTGAGGCCGGGGTGGGGCGAGGGCACTCACAGTTCTTGTGCCGGCGAGCTCCCGAGCGCTCCTGCTGAAGCTCCCAGCAAGGAACTGAGAGCAGCAGGCCTCACACGCGTAAACTCAGACTTCTGCTGTCACGAGTAAACTCAGACTTCTTGTGGGAGGCCTTCCGGCAGCAAAGAGAAGGTGGGCGCGAGCAGTGTACTTCAGGCAGCTTAGGACCCGCCACTGTCTCGTTTACCACGGAGGGGAATAAGGTTTAGCCAGGGTCGCCCAGCTTCAAACCGGAGCTCCTATAGGGATCCTCAGCGGTTTCTGATTACCTCAAGGAAACACAACGGGAGGAACAGGGCCCTTCTGTGGAGGCCCTTTTGTGCACAGGGACCTCTGCGTGGGAGCTACTGGGTAAGTGTGGCAGTCCCTTAGGTAGGCCTCAGTGACCGAGGCTCTCTGGCTCATGCCTAGCTGTGTAAAGAAGTGTGGCAAACGTACGTACTGCTCCTCAGGCTGGGCGCACAGCCTAGCTTTCGCTTCTATGAGAGTGCTGTCCCGAGTCTCTTCCTGGAGCCAGTCGTCAGCACGGTGCCTTTTGGCACTGCAGTTCTCTTTCAGTCAAGGAGGCCGTTCGACTGGCAAAGGGAGTCTGCGCAGAACTGCTTTCGCGAGGCTCTTTGACGACTGGGGCACTCAACCCAGGCAAGCCAGAGAGCAGTACGTTGCCCTTGCTCTGAAAGTGAAGAGCTTCCTCCAGGGGCCTGTTTAGGCTAAGGTTCCTCTAGAAGCCAGGAGCCGCCGTTCCGGCACGGAGAGAAGTCATCCTGCGAAATTGGCGAACGAGCTCCTATCCTGTGTGCCCCCAGGAGCGTCGCAGAGTTAAGGCACTCCGTGGTGGAGTCTGGCCTCATGGAAACCACTGCACACCCAACTCCCCCGACGTGAAACGCTGGAACTTACCTTGAGGCCTGAGGTCACCTTTCGTTTGGCCGGAGCTGAACATGTAGTGCCGTGGGAGGAGTTTCTAGCAAGGTATTGCCAGCACGGTTTTCCGCTTTGAGAGAACACGCAGCCTCGGCCCACAACGACAATCCTGCCGTGCAGAGACGTCGGGCCGCTAGTGCTGTTCGGGCCGCTTTGAAGCCAAGCGCACGGCGCCTCCAAACGGGGAGAAAGCGTACTCTCCCATCCGCGTCCCACTTTCAAGCTGAATGACGCAGCATGTTTCTCGGAAGGTTCTGCCGAGCTATCTAGTACAAGGGAGAGAGTGCCTGCCTCTGCCGAGAAAGGTTTTGACGTGGGGATTGCTGGACGTGCGGAAGAGCGTTCCCCAGGCCGTGCCAAGTTTAGGCTTTGGTGATTCTGGATGTTCCCAAGGGTCCAGAATTGTCCCTGGGAAAGCTGTCCTTTTTCTCTTTCTCCGGCTCGAAGTAAACATCTGGCAACCGACTGCCGTACGCAGGCGTCCTGGAGGAGCCCCCCCCCCATTTCCTTTGGGACGCACATTGGTGTCTCACAGAAGAGCCCACATTCCCAATTGGGGGCACACCAGCGTGGAGCGTAAGGCTGTTTAGGACGGCGTACCTTGAGGCCGTGTGAAGGCCGTACAAACGAGAGCTTTCGAGCGAACAGGGCAGCGCTTCGCCATCGTTGTTGCACGTTCACGGAGCTTAATCAAACGAATGCATTTACTTCCTGTGGCTCAAACGCAAGAGAGGAGTTGGAAGGCATCCAGTGCCCTTTGACAGTTGTTACAACGAACGTGAGTGCACAGTGTCTCGTGAAATAACTTACACGGTTGAAGCGTTCCGTTAACGCATGCCCCTCCGCTCCCTCTGGCACTCCGAGGTGTTCCTAACGGGGGCAACCTGGACTTTTGCTTGAGGCCGGGGTGGGGCGGGGGGACTCACAGTTCTTTTGCCGGCGGGCTCCAGAGCGCTCCTGCTGAAGCTCCCAGCAAGGAACTGAGAGAGAGCCGCAGGCCTCACACGAATAAACTCAGACTTCTTCTGTCACGAGTAAACTCAGACTTCTTATGTGAGGCCTTCGGGCAGCAAAGAGAAGGTGGGCGCGAGGAGTGTGCTTCAGGCAGCTTAGGACCCGCCCCTGTCTCGTCTGCCACGGAGGGGAATAAGGGTCGGCCAGGGTCGCCCAGCTTCAAACCTGAGCTCACATAGGGATCCGCAGCGGTTTCTGATTACCTCAAGGAAACACAACGGGAGGAACAGGGCCCTTCCGTGGAGGCACTTTTGGGCACAGGGACCTCTGCGTGGGATCTACTGGGTAAGTATGGCAGTACCTTAGGTAGGCCTCAGTGACCAAGGCTCTCTGGCTCATGCCTAGCTGTGTAAAGAAGTGTGGCAAACGTACGTACTGCTCCTCAGGCTGGGCGCACAGCCTAGCTTTCGCTTCTATGAGAGTGCTGTCCCGAGTCTCTTCCTGGAGCCCGTCGTCAGCACGGTGTCTTTTGGCACTGCAGTTGTCTTTCAGTCAAGGAGGCCGTTCGACCGGCAAAGGGAGACCGCCCAGCGCTGCTTTCGCGAGTCTCTTTGACGACGGGGGCACTCCACCTAGGCAACCCAGAGAGGAGTACACTGCCCTAGCTACGAATGTGAAGAGCTGTCTCCAGGGGCCTGCTTACACGAAGGTTCCTCAGAAGGCAGAGGCCGCCGTTCCGGCACGGAGAGAGGTCATCATGCGAAACTGGTGAATGGGCTCCTACCCTGTGTGTCCCGAGGAGCGTCGCAGGGTTAAGGCACTCCGTGGTGGAGTATGGCCTCATTGGAGACCCCTGCACACCCAACTCCCCTGACGTGAAACACTGGAACTCAACCTTGAGGCCCGAGGTCACCTGTCACTTGGCCGCAGCTGAACCTGAGGTGTCGTGGGAGGAGTTCCTAGAAAGGGATTGACAGCACGGTTTTCGCTTTGGGAGAACACGCAGCCTTGGCCCACAACGACAATCCTGCCGTGCAGAGACGTCGGGCCGCTAGTGCTGTTCGGGCCGCTTTGAAGCCAAGCGCAAGGCGCCTCCAAACGGGGAGAAAGCGTACTCTCCCATCCGCGTCCCACTTTCAAGCTGAATGACGCAGCATGTTTCTCGGAAGGCTCTGCCGAGCTATCTAGCACAAGGGAGAGAGTGCCTGCCTCTGCCGAGAAAGGTTTTGACGTGGGGATTGCTGGACGTGCGGAAGAGCGTTCCCCAGGCCGTGCCAAGTTTAGGCTTTGGTGATTCTGGATGGTCCCAAGGGGGCAGAATTGTCCCTGGGAAAGCTGTCCTTTTTCTCTTTCTCCGGCTGGAAGTAAACATCTGGCAACCGACTGCCGTACGCAGACGTCCTGGGGGAGCCTCCCGGTTCCTTTGGGACGCACATTGGTGTTTCACAGAAGAGCCCCAATTCCTAATTGGGGGCACAGCAGCCGGGAATGTAAGGCTGTTTAGAACTGCGTACCTTGAGGCCGTGTGAAGGCCGTACAAACGAGAGCTTTCGAGGGAACAGGGCAGCGCTTCGCCATCATCGTTGCACATTCACGGAGCTTAATCAAACGAACGCGTTTCCTTCCTGTGGCTCAAACACAGCCGAGGAGTTGGAAGGCATACAGTGCCCTTTGACAGTTGTTACAACGAACGTGAGTGCACAGTGTCTCGTGAAATACCTTACACGGTTGAAGCGTTCCGTTAACGCATGCCCCTCCGCTCCCTCTGGCACTCCGAGGTGTTCCTAACGGGGGCAACCTGGACTTTTGCTTGAGGCCGGGGTGGGGCGGGGGGACTCACAGTTCTTTTGCCGGCGGGCTCCAGAGCGCTCCTGCTGAAGCTCCCAGCAAGGAACTGAGAGAGAGCCGCAGGCCTCACACGAATAAACCCAGACTTCTTCTGTCACGGGTAAACTCAGAATTCTTATGTGAGGCCTTCGGGCAGCAAAGAGAAGGTGGGCACGAGGAGTGTGCTTCAGGCAGCTTAGGACCCGCCCCTGTCTCGTCTGCCACGGAGGGGAATAAGGGTCGGCCAGGGTCGCCCAGCTTCAAACCTGAGCTCACATAGGGATCCGCAGCGGTTTCTGATTACCTCAAGGAAACACAACGGGAGGAACAGGGCCCTTCCGTGGAGGCACTTTTGGGCACAGGGACCTCTGCGTGGGATCTACTGGGTAAGTATGGCAGTACCTTAGGTAGGCCTCAGTGACCAAGGCTCTCTGGCTCATGCCTAGCTGTGTAAAGAAGTGTGGCAAACGTACGTACTGCTCCTCAGGCTGGGCGCACAGCCTAGCTTTCGCTTCTATGAGAGTGCTGTCCCGAGTCTCTTCCTGGAGCCCGTCGTCAGCACGGTGTCTTTTGGCACTACAGTTGTCTTTCAGTCAAGGAGGCCGTTCGACCGGCAAAGGGAGTCCGCCCAGCGCTGCTTTCGCGAGTCTCTTTGACGACGGGGGCACTCCACCTAGGCAACCCAGAGAGGAGTACACTGCCCTAGCTACGAATGTGAAGAGCTGTCTCCAGGGGCCTGCTTACACGAAGGTTCCTCAGAAGGCAGAGGCCGCCGTTCCGGCACGGAGAGAGGTCATCATGCGAACCTGGTGAATGGGCTCCTATCCTGTGTGTCCCCAGGAGCGTCGCAGGGTTAAGGCACTCCGTGGTGGAGTATGGCCTCATTGGAGACCCCTGCACACCCAACTCCCCTGACGTGAAACACTGGAACTCAACCTTGAGGCCCGAGGTCACCTGTCACTTGGCCGCAGCTGAACCTGGGGTGCCGTGGGAGGAGTTCCTAGAAAGGGATTGCCAGCACGGTTTTCGCTTTGGGAGAACACGCAGCCTTGGCCCACAACGACAATCCTGCCGTGCAGAGACGTCGGGCCGCTAGTGCTGTTCGGGCCGCTTTGAAGCCAAGCGCAAGGCGCCTCCAAACGGGGAGAAAGCGTACTCTCCCATCCGCGTCCCACTTTCAAGCTGAATGACGCAGCATGTTTCTCGGAAGGCTCTGCCGAGCTATCTAGCACAAGGGAGAGAGTGCCTGCCTCTGCCGAGAAAGGTTTTGACGTGGGGATTGCTGGACGTGCGGAAGAGCGTTCCCCAGGCCGTGCCAAGTTTAGGCTTTGGTGATTCTGGATGGTCCCAAGGGGGCAGAATTGTCCCTGGGAAAGCTGTCCTTTTTCTCTTTCTCCGGCTGGAAGTAAACATCTGGCAACCGACTGCCGTACGCAGACGTCCTGGGGGAGCCTCCCGGTTCCTTTGGGACGCACATTGGTGTTTCACAGAAGAGCCCCAATTCCTAATTGGGGGCACAGCAGCCGGGAATGTAAGGCTGTTTAGAACGGCGTACCTTGAGGCCGTGTGAAGGCCGTACAAACGAGAGCTTTCGAGGGAACAGGGCAGCGCTTCGCCATCATCGTTGCACATTCACGGAGCTTAATCAAACGAACGCGTTTCCTTCCTGTGGCTCAAACACAGCCGAGGAGTTGGAAGGCATACAGTGCCCTTTGACAGTTGTTACAACGAACGTGAGTGCACAGTGTCTCGTGAAATACCTTACACGGTTGAAGCGTTCCGTTAACGCATGCCCCTCCGCTCCCTCTGGCACTCCGAGGTGTTCCTAACGGGGGCAACCTGGACTTTTGCTTGAGGCCGGGGTGGGGCGGGGGGACTCACAGTTCTTTTGCCGGCGGGCTCCAGAGCGCTCCTGCTGAAGCTCCCAGCAAGGAACTGAGAGAGAGCCGCAGGCCTCACACGAATAAACTCAGACTTCTTCTGTCACGAGTAAACTCAGACTTCTTATGTGAGGCCTTCGGGCAGCAAAGAGAAGGTGGGCGCGAGGAGTGTGCTTCAGGCAGCTTAGGACCCGCCCCTGTCTCGTCTGCCACGGAGGGGAATAAGGGTCGGCCAGGGTCGCCCAGCTTCAAACCTGAGCTCACATAGGGATCCTCAGCGGTTTCTGATTACCTCAAGGAAACACAACGGGAGGAACAGGGCCCTTCCGTGGAGGCACTTTTGGGCACAGGGACCTCTGCGTGGGATCTACTGGGTAAGTATGGCAGTACCTTAGGTAGGCCTCAGTGACCAAGGCTCTCTGGCTCATGCCTAGCTGTGTAAAGAAGTGTGGCAAACGTACGTACTGCTCCTCAGGCTGGGCGCACAGCCTAGCTTTCGCTTCTATGAGAGTGCTGTCCCGAGTCTCTTCCTGGAGCCCGTCGTCAGCACGGTGTCTTTTGGCACTGCAGTTGTCTTTCAGTCAAAGAGGCCGTTCGACCGGCAAAGGGAGACCGCCCAGCGCTGCTTTCGTGAGTCTCTTTGACGACGGGGGCACTCCACCTAGGCAACCCAGAGAGGAGTACACTGCCCTAGCTACGAATGTGAAGAGCTGTCTCCAGGGGCCTGCTTACACGAAGGTTCCTCAGAAGCCAGAGGCCGCCGTTCCGGCACGGAGAGAGGTCATCATGCGAACCTGGTGAATGGGCTCCTATCCTGTGTGTCCCCAGGAGCGTCGCAGGGTTAAGGCACTCCGTGGTGGAGTATGGCCTCATTGGAGACCCCTGCACACCCAACTCCCCTGACGTGAAACACTGGAACTCAACCTTGAGGCCCGAGGTCACCTGTCACTTGGCCGCAGCTGAACCTGAGGTGTCGTGGGAGGAGTTCCTAGAAAGGGATTGCCAGCACGGTTTTCGCTTTGGGAGAACACGCAGCCTTGGCCCACAACGACAATCCTGCCGTGCAGAGACGTCGGGCCGCTAGTGCTGTTCGGGCCGCTTTGAAGCCAAGCGCAAGGCGCCTCCAAACGGGGAGAAAGCGTACTCTCCCATCCGCGTCCCACTTTCAAGCTGAATGACGCAGCATGTTTCTCGGAAGGTTCTGCCGAGCTATCTAGCACAAGGGAGAGAGTGCCTGCCTCTGCCGAGAAAGGTTTTGACGTGGGGATTGCTGGACATGCGGAAGAGCGTTCCCCAGGCCGTGCCAAGTTTAGGCTTTGGTGATTCTGGATGGTCCCAAGGGGGCAGAATTGTTCCTGGGAAAGCTGTCCTTTTTCTCTTTCTCCGGCTCGAAGTAAACATCTGGCAACCGACTGCCGTACGCAGACGTCCTGGGGGAGCCTCCCGGTTCCTTTGGGACGCACATTGGTGTTTCACAGAAGAGCCCCAATTCCTAATTGGGGGCACAGCAGCCGGGAATGTAAGGCTGTTTAGAACTGCGTACCTTGAGGCCATGTGAAGGCCGTACAAACGAGAGCTTTCGAGGGAACAGGGCAGCGCTTCGCCATCATCGTTGCACATTCACGGAGCTTAATCAAACGAACGCGTTTCCTTCCTGTGGCTCAAACACAGCCGAGGAGTTGGAAGGCATACAGTGCCCTTTGACAGTTGTTACAACGAACGTGAGTGCACAGTGTCTCGTGAAATACCTTACACGGTTGAAGCGTTCCGTTAACGCATGCCCCTCCGCTCCCTCTGGCACTCCGAGGTGTTCCTAACGGGGGCAACCTGGACTTTTGCTTGAGGCCGGGGTGGGGCGGGGGGACTCACAGTTCTTTTGCCGGCGGGCTCCAGAGCGCTCCTGCTGAAGCTCCCAGCAAGGAACTGAGAGAGAGCCGCAGGCCTCACACGAATAAACTCAGACTTCTTCTGTCACGAGTAAACTCAGACTTCTTATGTGAGGCCTTCGGGCAGCAAAGAGAAGGTGGGCGCGAGGAGTGTGCTTCAGGCAGCTTAGGACCCGCCCCTGTCTCGTCTGCCACGGAGGGGAATAAGGGTCGGCCAGGGTCGCCCAGCTTCAAACCTGAGCTCACATAGGGATCCTCAGCGGTTTCTGATTACCTCAAGGAAACACAACGGGAGGAACAGGGCCCTTCCGTGGAGGCACTTTTGGGCACAGGGACCTCTGCGTGGGATCTACTGGGTAAGTATGGCAGTACCTTAGGTAGGCCTCAGTGACCAAGGCTCTCTGGCTCATGCCTAGCTGTGTAAAGAAGTGTGGCAAACGTACGTACTGCTCCTCAGGCTGGGCGCACAGCCTAGCTTTCGCTTCTATGAGAGTGCTGTCCCGAGTCTCTTCCTGGAGCCCGTCGTCAGCACGGTGTCTTTTGGCACTGCAGTTGTCTTTCAGTCAAAGAGGCCGTTCGACCGGCAAAGGGAGACCGCCCAGCGCTGCTTTCGTGAGTCTCTTTGACGACGGGGGCACTCCACCTAGGCAACCCAGAGAGGAGTACACTGCCCTAGCTACGAATGTGAAGAGCTGTCTCCAGGGGCCTGCTTACACGAAGGTTCCTCAGAAGCCAGAGGCCGCCGTTCCGGCACGGAGAGAGGTCATCATGCGAACCTGGTGAATGGGCTCCTATCCTGTGTGTCCCCAGGAGCGTCGCAGGGTTAAGGCACTCCGTGGTGGAGTATGGCCTCATTGGAGACCCCTGCACACCCAACTCCCCTGACGTGAAACACTGGAACTCAACCTTGAGGCCCGAGGTCACCTGTCACTTGGCCGCAGCTGAACCTGAGGTGTCGTGGGAGGAGTTCCTAGAAAGGGATTGCCAGCACGGTTTTCGCTTTGGGAGAACACGCAGCCTTGGCCCACAACGACAATCCTGCCGTGCAGAGACGTCGGGCCGCTAGTGCTGTTCGGGCCGCTTTGAAGCCAAGCGCAAGGCGCCTCCAAACGGGGAGAAAGCGTACTCTCCCATCCGCGTCCCACTTTCAAGCTGAATGACGCAGCATGTTTCTCGGAAGGTTCTGCCGAGCTATCTAGCACAAGGGAGAGAGTGCCTGCCTCTGCCGAGAAAGGTTTTGACGTGGGGATTGCTGGACATGCGGAAGAGCGTTCCCCAGGCCGTGCCAAGTTTAGGCTTTGGTGATTCTGGATGGTCCCAAGGGGGCAGAATTGTTCCTGGGAAAGCTGTCCTTTTTCTCTTTCTCCGGCTCGAAGTAAACATCTGGCAACCGACTGCCGTACGCAGACGTCCTGGGGGAGCCTCCCGGTTCCTTTGGGACGCACATTGGTGTTTCACAGAAGAGCCCCAATTCCTAATTGGGGGCACAGCAGCCGGGAATGTAAGGCTGTTTAGAACTGCGTACCTTGAGGCCATGTGAAGGCCGTACAAACGAGAGCTTTCGAGGGAACAGGGCAGCGCTTCGCCATCATCGTTGCACATTCACGGAGCTTAATCAAACGAACGCGTTTCCTTCCTGTGGCTCAAACACAGCCGAGGAGTTGGAAGGCATACAGTGCCCTTTGACAGTTGTTACAACGAACGTGAGTGCACAGTGTCTCGTGAAATACCTTACACGGTTGAAGCGTTCCGTTAACGCATGCCCCTCCGCTCCCTCTGGCACTCCGAGGTGTTCCTAACGGGGGCAACCTGGACTTTTGCTTGAGGCCGGGGTGGGGCGGGGGGACTCACAGTTCTTTTGCCGGCGGGCTCCAGAGCGCTCCTGCTGAAGCTCCCAGCAAGGAACTGAGAGAGAGCCGCAGGCCTCACACGAATAAACCCAGACTTCTTCTGTCACGGGTAAACTCAGACTTCTTATGTGAGGCCTTCGGGCAGCAAAGAGAAGGTGGGCGCGAGGAGTGTGCTTCAGGCAGCTTAGGACCCGCCCCTGTCTCGTCTGCCACGGAGGGGAATAAGGGTCGGCCAGGGTCGCCCAGCTTCAAACCTGAGCTCACATAGGGATCCGCAGCGGTTTCTGATTACCTCAAGGAAACACAACGGGAGGAACAGGGCCCTTCCGTGGAGGCACTTTTGGGCACAGGGACCTCTGCGTGGGATCTACTGGGTAAGTATGGCAGTACCTTAGGTAGGCCTCAGTGACCAAGGCTCTCTGGCTCATGCCTAGCTGTGTAAAGAAGTGTGGCAAACGTACGTACTGCTCCTCAGGCTGGGCGCACAGCCTAGCTTTCGCTTCTATGAGAGTGCTGTCCCGAGTCTCTTCCTGGAGCCCGTCGTCAGCACGGTGTCTTTTGGCACTGCAGTTGTCTTTCAGTCAAGGAGGCCGTTCGACCGGCAAAGGGAGACCGCCCAGCGCTGCTTTCGCGAGTCTCTTTGACGACGGGGGCACTCCACCTAGGCAACCCAGAGAGGAGTACACTGACCTAGCTACGAATGTGAAGAGCTGTCTCCAGGGGCCTGCTTACACGAAGGTTCCTCAGAAGCCAGAGGCCGCCGTTCCGGCACGGAGAGAGGTCATCATGCGAACCTGGTGAATGGGCTCCTACCCTGTGTGTCCCCAGGAGCGTCGCAGGGTTAAGGCACTCCGTGGTGGAGTATGGCCTCATTGGAGACCACTGCACACCCAACTCCCCTGACGTGAAACACTGGAACTGAACCTTGAGGCTCGAGGTCACCTTTCACTTGGCCGCAGCTGAACCTGGGGTGCCTTGGGAGGAGTTCCTAGAAAGGGATTGCCAGCACGGTTTTCGCTTTGGGAGAACACGCAGCCTTGGCCCACAACGACAATCCTGCCGTGCAGAGACGTCGGGCCGCTAGTGCTGTTCGGGCCGCTTTGAAGCCAAGCGCAAGGCGCCTCCAAACGGGGAGAAAGCGTACTCTCCCATCCGCGTCCCACTTTCAAGCTGAATGACGCAGCATGTTTCTCGGAAGGCTCTGCCGAGCTATCTAGCACAAGGGAGAGAGTGCCTGCCTCTGCCGAGAAAGGTTTTGACGTGGGGATTGCTGGACGTGCGGAAGAGCGTTCCCCAGGCCGTGCCAAGTTTAGGCTTTGGTGATTCTGGATGGTCCCAAGGGGGCAGAATTGTCCCTGGGAAAGCTGTCCTTTTTCTCTTTCTCCGGCTGGAAGTAAACATCTGGCAACCGACTGCCGTACGCAGACGTCCTGGGGGAGCCTCCCGGTTCCTTTGGGACGCACATTGGTGTTTCACAGAAGAGCCCCAATTCCTAATTGGGGGCACAGCAGCCGGGAATGTAAGGCTGTTTAGAACGGCGTACCTTGAGGCCGTGTGAAGGCCGTACAAACGAGAGCTTTCGAGGGAACAGGGCAGCGCTTCGCCATCATCGTTGCACATTCACGGAGCTTAATCAAACGAACGCGTTTCCTTCCTGTGGCTCAAACACAGCCGAGGAGTTGGAAGGCATACAGTGCCCTTTGACAGTTGTTACAACGAACGTGAGTGCACAGTGTCTCGTGAAATACCTTACACGGTTGAAGCGTTCCGTTAACGCATGCCCCTCCGCTCCCTCTGGCACTCCGAGGTGTTCCTAACGGGGGCAACCTGGACTTTTGCTTGAGGCCGGGGTGGGGCGGGGGGACTCACAGTTCTTTTGCCGGCGGGCTCCAGAGCGCTCCTGCTGAAGCTCCCAGCAAGGAACTGAGAGAGAGCCGCAGGCCTCACACGAATAAACTCAGACTTCTTCTGTCACGAGTAAACTCAGACTTCTTATGTGAGGCCTTCGGGCAGCAAAGAGAAGGTGGGCGCGAGGAGTGTGCTTCAGGCAGCTTAGGACCCGCCCCTGTCTCGTCTGCCACGGAGGGGAATAAGGGTCGGCCAGGGTCGCCCAGCTTCAAACCTGAGCTCACATAGGGATCCGCAGCGGTTTCTGATTACCTCAAGGAAACACAACGGGAGGAACAGGGCCCTTCCGTGGAGGCACTTTTGGGCACAGGGACCTCTGCGTGGGATCTACTGGGTAAGTATGGCAGTACCTTAGGTAGGCCTCAGTGACCAAGGCTCTCTGGCTCATGCCTAGCTGTGTAAAGAAGTGTGGCAAACGTACGTACTGCTCCTCAGGCTGGGCGCACAGCCTAGCTTTCGCTTCTATGAGAGTGCTGTCCCGAGTCTCTTCCTGGAGCCCGTCGTCAGCACGGTGTCTTTTGGCACTGCAGTTGTCTTTCAGTCAAGGAGGCCGTTCGACCGGCAAAGGGAGACCGCCCAGCGCTGCTTTCGCGAGTCTCTTTGACGACGGGGGCACTCCACCTAGGCAACACAGAGAGGAGTACACTGACCTAGCTACGAATGTGAAGAGCTGTCTCCAGGGGCCTGCTTACACGAAGGTTCCTCAGAAGCCAGAGGCCGCCGTTCCGGCACGGAGAGAGGTCATCATGCGAACCTGGTGAATGGGCTCCTACCCTGTGTGTCCCCAGGAGCGTCGCAGGGTTAAGGCACTCCGTGGTGGAGTATGGCCTCATTGGAGACCACTGCACACCCAACTCCCCTGACGTGAAACACTGGAACTGAACCTTGAGGCTCGAGGTCACCTTTCACTTGGCCGCAGCTGAACCTGGGGTGCCTTGGGAGGAGTTCCTAGAAAGGGATTGCCAGCACGGTTTTCGCTTTGGGAGAACACGCAGCCTTGGCCCACAACGACAATCCTGCCGTGCAGAGACGTCGGGCCGCTAGTGCTGTTCGGGCCGCTTTGAAGCCAAGCGCAAGGCGCCTCCAAACGGGGAGAAAGCGTACTCTCCCATCCGCGTCCCACTTTCAAGCTGAATGACGCAGCATGTTTCTCGGAAGGCTCTGCCGAGCTATCTAGCACAAGGGAGAGAGTGCCTGCCTCTGCCGAGAAAGGTTTTGACGTGGGGATTGCTGGACGTGCGGAAGAGCATTCCCCAGGCCGTGCCAAGTTTAGGCTTTGGTGATTCTGGATGGTCCCAAGGGGGCAGAATTGTTTCTGGGAAAGCTGTCCTTTTTCTCTTTCTCCGGCTCGAAGTAAACATCTGGCAACCGACTGCCGTACGCAGACGTCCTGGGGGAGCCTCCCGGTTCCTTTGGGACGCACATTGGTGTTTCACAGAAGAGCCCCAATTCCTAATTGGGGGCACAGCAGCCGGGAATGTAAGGCTGTTTAGAACTGCGTACCTTGAGGCCGTGTGAAGGCCGTACAAACGAGAGCTTTCGAGGGAACAGGGCAGCGCTTCGCCATCATCGTTGCACATTCACGGAGCTTAATCAAACGAACGCGTTTCCTTCCTGTGGCTCAAACACAGCCGAGGAGTTGGAAGGCATACAGTGCCCTTTGACAGTTGTTACAACGAACGTGAGTGCACAGTGTCTCGTGAAATACCTTACACGGTTGAAGCGTTCCGTTAACGCATGCCCCTCCGCTCCCTCTGGCACTCCGAGGTGTTCCTAACGGGGGCAACCTGGACTTTTGCTTGAGGCCGGGGTGGGGCGGGGGGACTCACAGTTCTTTTGCCGGCGGGCTCCAGAGCGCTCCTGCTGAAGCTCCCAGCAAGGAACTGAGAGAGAGCCGCAGGCCTCACACGAATAAACTCAGACTTCTTCTGTCACGGGTAAACGCAGACTTCTTATGTGAGGCCTTCGGGCAGCAAAGAGAAGGTGGGCGCGAGGAGTGTGCTTCAGGCAGCTTAGGACCCGCCCCTGTCTCGTCTGCCACGGAGGGGAATAAGGGTCGGCCAGGGTCGCCCAGCTTCAAACCTGAGCTCACATAGGGATCCGCAGCGGTTTCTGATTACCTCAAGGAAACACAACGGGAGGAACAGGGCCCTTCCGTGGAGGCACTTTTGGGCACAGGGAACTCTGCGTGGGATCTACTGGGTAAGTATGGCAGTACCTTAGGTAGGCCTCAGTGACCAAGGCTCTCTGGCTCATGCTTAGCTGTGTAAAGAAGTGTGGCAAACGTACGTACTGCTCCTCAGGCTGGGCGCACAGTCTAGCTTTCGCTTCTATGAGAGTGCTGTCCCGAGTCTCTTCCTGGAGCCCGTCGTCAGCACGGTGTCTTTTGGCACTGCAGTTGTCTTTCAGTCAAGGAGGCCGTTCGACCGGCAAAGGGAGTCCGCCCAGCGCTGCTTTCGCGAGTCTCTGACGACGGAGGCACTCCACCTAGGCAACCCAGAGAGGAGTACACTGCCCTAGCTACGAATGTGAAGAGCTGTCTCCAGGGGCCTGCTTACACGAAGGTTCCTCAGAAGGCAGAGGCCGCCGTTCCGGCACGGAGAGAGGTCATCATGTGAAACTGGTGAATGGGCTCCTACCCTGTGTGTCCCGAGGAGCGTCGCAGGGTTAAGGCACTCCGTGGTGGAGTATGGCCTCATTGGAGACCCCTGCACACCCAACTCCCCTGACGTGAAACACTGGAACTCAACCTTGAGGCCCGAGGTCACCTGTCACTTGGCCGCAGCTGAACCTGGGGTGCCGTGGGAGGAGTTCCTAGAAAGGGATTGACAGCACGGTTTTCGCTTTGGGAGAACACGCAGCCTTGGCCCACAACGACAATCCTGCCGTGCAGAGACGTCGGGCCGCTAGTGCTGTTCGGGCCGCTTTGAAGCCAAGCGCAAGGCGCCTCCAAACGGGGAGAAAGCGTACTCTCCCATCCGCGTCCCACTTTCAAGCTGAATGACGCAGCATGTTTCTCGGAAGGCTCTGCCGAGCTATCTAGCACAAGGGAGAGAGTGCCTGCCTCTGCCGAGAAAGGTTTTGACGTGGGGATTGCTGGACGTGCGGAAGAGCGTTCCCCAGGCCGTGCCAAGTTTAGGCTTTGGTGATTCTGGATGGTCCCAAGGGGGCAGAATTGTTCCTGGGAAAGCTGTCCTTTTTCTCTTTCTCCGGCTCGAAGTAAACATCTGGCAACCGACTGCCGTACGCAGACGTCCTGGGGGAGCCTCCCGGTTCCTTTGGGACGCACATTGGTGTTTCACAGAAGAGCCCCAATTCCTAATTGGGGGCACAGCAGCCGGGAATGTAAGGCTGTTTAGAACGGCGTACCTTGAGGCCGTGTGAAGGCCGTACAAACGAGAGCTTTCGAGGGAACAGGGCAGCGCTTCGCCATCATCGTTGCACATTCACGGAGCTTAATCAAACGAACGCGTTTCCTTCCTGTGGCTCAAACACAGCCGAGGAGTTGGAAGGCATACAGTGCCCTTTGACAGTTGTTACAACGAACGTGAGTGCACAGTGTCTCGTGAAATACCTTACACGGTTGAAGCGTTCCGTTAACGCATGCCCCTCCGCTCCCTCTGGCACTCCGAGGTGTTCCTAACGGGGGCAACCTGGACTTTTGCTTGAGGCCGGGGTGGGGCGGGGGGACTCACAGTTCTTTTGCCGGCGGGCTCCAGAGCGCTCCTGCTGAAGCTCCCAGCAAGGAACTGAGAGAGAGCCGCAGGCCTCACACGAATATACTCAGACTTCTTCTGTCACGAGTAAACTCAGACTTCTTATGTGAGGCCTTCGGGCAGCAAAGAGAAGGTGGGCGCGAGGAGTGTGCTTCAGGCAGCTTAGGACCCGCCCCTGTCTCGTCTGCCACGGAGGGGAATAAGGGTCGGCCAGGGTCGCCCAGCTTCAAACCTGAGCTCACATAGGGATCCGCAGCGGTTTCTGATTACCTCAAGGAAACACAACGGGAGGAACAGGGCCCTTCCGTGGAGGCACTTTTGGGCACAGGGACCTCTGCGTGGGATCTACTGGGTAAGTATGGCAGTACCTTAGGTAGGCCTCAGTGACCAAGGCTCTCTGGCTCATGCCTAGCTGTGTAAAGAAGTGTGGCAAACGTACGTACTGCTCCTCAGGCTGGGCGCACAGCCTAGCTTTCGCTTCTATGAGAGTGCTGTCCCGAGTCTCTTCCTGGAGCCCGTCGTCAGCACGGTGTCTTTTGGCACTGCAGTTGTCTTTCAGTCAAGGAGGCCGTTCGACCGGCAAAGGGAGTCCGCCCAGCGCTGCTTTCGCGAGTCTCTGACGACGGAGGCACTCCACCTAGGCAACCCAGAGAGGAGTACACTGCCCTAGCTACGAATGTGAAGAGCTGTCTCCAGGGGCCTGCTTACACGAAGGTTCCTCAGAAGCCAGAGGCCGCCGTTCCGGCACGGAGCGAGGTCATCATGCGAACCTGGTGAATGGGCTCCTATCCTGTGTGTCCCCAGGAGCGTCGCAGGGTTAAGGTACTCCGTGGTGGAGTATGGCCTCATTGGAGACCCCTGCACACCCAACTCCCCTGACGTGAAACACTGGAACTCAACCTTGAGGCCCGAGGTCACCTGTCACTTGGCCGCAGCTGAACCTGGGGTGCCGTGGGAGGAGTTCCTAGAAAGGGATTGCCAGCACGGTTTTCGCTTTGGGAGAACACGCAGCCTTGGCCCACAACGACAATCCTGCCGTGCAGAGACGTCGGGCCGCTAGTGCTGTTCGGGCCGCTTTGAAGCCAAGCGCAAGGCGCCTCCAAACGGGGAGAAAGCGTACTCTCCCATCCGCGTCCCACTTTCAAGCTGAATGACGCAGCATGTTTCTCGGAAGGCTCTGCCGAGCTATCTAGCACAAGGGAGAGAGTGCCTGCCTCTGCCGAGAAAGGTTTTGACGTGGGGATTGCTGGACGTGCGGAAGAGCGTTCCCCAGGCCGTGCCAAGTTTAGGCTTTGGTGATTCTGGATGGTCCCAAGGGGGCAGAATTGTCCCTGGGAAAGCTGTCCTTTTTCTCTTTCTCCGGCTGGAAGTAAACATCTGGCAACCGACTGCCGTACGCAGACGTCCTGGGGGAGCCTCCCGGTTCCTTTGGGACGCACATTGGTGTTTCACAGAAGAGCCCCAATTCCTAATTGGGGGCACAGCAGCCGGGAATGTAAGGCTGTTTAGAACTGCGTACCTTGAGGCCGTGTGAAGGCCGTACAAACGAGAGCTTTCGAGGGAACAGGGCAGCGCTTCGCCATCATCGTTGCACATTCACGGAGCTTAATCAAACGAACGCGTTTCCTTCCTGTGGCTCAAACACAGCCGAGGAGTTGGAAGGCATACAGTGCCCTTTGACAGTTGTTACAACGAACGTGAGTGCACAGTGTCTCGTGAAATACCTTACACGGTTGAAGCGTTCCGTTAACGCATGCCCCTCCGCTCCCTCTGGCACTCCGAGGTGTTCCTAACGGGGGCAACCTGGACTTTTGCTTGAGGCCGGGGTGGGGCGGGGGGACTCACAGTTCTTTTGCCGGCGGGCTCCAGAGCGCTCCTGCTGAAGCTCCCAGCAAGGAACTGAGAGAGAGCCGCAGGCCTCACACGAATAAACCCAGACTTCTTCTGTCACGGGTAAACTCAGACTTCTTATGTGAGGCCTTCGGGCAGCAAAGAGAAGGTGGGCGCGAGGAGTGTGCTTCAGGCAGCTTAGGACCCGCCCCTGTCTCGTCTGCCACGGAGGGGAATAAGGGTCGGCCAGGGTCGCCCAGCTTCAAACCTGAGCTCACATAGGGATCCTCAGCGGTTTCTGATTACCTCAAGGAAACACAACGGGAGGAACAGGGCCCTTCCGTGGAGGCACTTTTGGGCACAGGGACCTCTACGTGGGATCTACTGGGTAAGTATGGCAGTACCTTAGGTAGGCCTCAGTGACCAAGGCTCTCTGGCTCATGCCTAGCTGTGTAAAGAAGTGTGGCAAACGTACGTACTGCTCCTCAGGCTGGGCGCACAGCCTAGCTTTCGCTTCTATGAGAGTGCTGTCCCGAGTCTCTTCCTGGAGCCCGTCGTCAGCACGGTGTCTTTTGGCACTGCAGTTGTCTTTCAGTCAAGGAGGCCGTTCGACCGGCAAAGGGAGTCCGCCCAGCGCTGCTTTCGCGAGTCTCTGACGACGGAGGCACTCCACCTAGGCAACCCAGAGAGGAGTACACTGCCCTAGCTACGAATGTGAAGAGCTGTCTCCAGGGGCCTGCTTACACGAAGGTTCCTCAGAAGCCAGAGGCCGCCGTTCCGGCACGGAGAGAGGTCATCATGCGAACCTGGTGAATGGGCTCCTATCCTGTGTGTCCCCAGGAGCGTCGCAGGGTTAAGGTACTCCGTGGTGGAGTATGGCCTCATTGGAGACCCCTGCACACCCAACTCCCCTGACGTGAAACACTGGAACTCAACCTTGAGGCCCGAGGTCACCTGTCACTTGGCCGCAGCTGAACCTGGGGTGCCGTGGGAGGAGTTCCTAGAAAGGGATTGACAGCACGGTTTTCGCTTTGGGAGAACACGCAGCCTTGGCCCACAACGACAATCCTGCCGTGCAGAGACGTCGGGCCGCTAGTGCTGTTCGGGCCGCTTTGAAGCCAAGCGCAAGGCGCCTCCAAACGGGGAGAAAGCGTACTCTCCCATCCGCGTCCCACTTTCAAGCTGAATGACGCAGCATGTTTCTCGGAAGGCTCTGCCGAGCTATCTAGCACAAGGGAGAGAGTGCCTGCCTCTGCCGAGAAAGGTTTTGACGTGGGGATTGCTGGACGTGCGGAAGAGCGTTCCCCAGGCCGTGCCAAGTTTAGGCTTTGGTGATTCTGGATGGTCCCAAGGGGGCAGAATTGTCCCTGGGAAAGCTGTCCTTTTTCTCTTTCTCCGGCTGGAAGTAAACATCTGGCAACCGACTGCCGTACGCAGACGTCCTGGGGGAGCCTCCCGGTTCCTTTGGGACGCACATTGGTGTTTCACAGAAGAGCCCCAATTCCTAATTGGGGGCACAGCAGCCGGGAATGTAAGGCTGTTTAGAACTGCGTACCTTGAGGCCGTGTGAAGGCCGTACAAACGAGAGCTTTCGAGGGAACAGGGCAGCGCTTCGCCATCATCGTTGCACATTCACGGAGCTTAATCAAACGAACGCGTTTCCTTCCTGTGGCTCAAACACAGCCGAGGAGTTGGAAGGCATACAGTGCCCTTTGACAGTTGTTACAACGAACGTGAGTGCACAGTGTCTCGTGAAATACCTTACACGGTTGAAGCGTTCCGTTAACGCATGCCCCTCCGCTCCCTCTGGCACTCCGAGGTGTTCCTAACGGGGGCAACCTGGACTTTTGCTTGAGGCCGGGGTGGGGCGGGGGGACTCACAGTTCTTTTGCCGGCGGGCTCCAGAGCGCTCCTGCTGAAGCTCCCAGCAAGGAACTGAGAGAGAGCCGCAGGCCTCACACGAATATACTCAGACTTCTTCTGTCACGAGTAAACTCAGACTTCTTATGTGAGGCCTTCGGGCAGCAAAGAGAAGGTGGGCGCGAGGAGTGTGCTTCAGGCAGCTTAGGACCCGCCCCTGTCTCGTCTGCCACGGAGGGGAATAAGGGTCGGCCAGGGTCGCCCAGCTTCAAACCTGAGCTCACATAGGGATCCGCAGCGGTTTCTGATTACCTCAAGGAAACACAACGGGAGGAACAGGGCCCTTCCGTGGAGGCACTTTTGGGCACAGGGACCTCTGCGTGGGATCTACTGGGTAAGTATGGCAGTACCTTAGGTAGGCCTCAGTGACCAAGGCTCTCTGGCTCATGCCTAGCTGTGTAAAGAAGTGTGGCAAACGTACGTACTGCTCCTCAGGCTGGGCGCACAGCCTAGCTTTCGCTTCTATGAGAGTGCTGTCCCGAGTCTCTTCCTGGAGCCCGTCGTCAGCACGGTGTCTTTTGGCACTGCAGTTGTCTTTCAGTCAAGGAGGCCGTTCGACCGGCAAAGGGAGTCCGCCCAGCGCTGCTTTCGCGAGTTTCTGACGACGGAGGCACTCCACCTAGGCAACCCAGAGAGGAGTACACTGCCCTAGCTACGAATGTGAAGAGCTGTCTCCAGGGGCCTGCTTACACGAAGGTTCCTCAGAAGGCAGAGGCTGCCGTTCCGGCACGGAGAGAGGTCATCATGTGAAACTGGTGAATGGGCTCCTACCCTGTGTGTCCCGAGGAGCGTCGCAGGGTTAAGGCACTCCGTGGTGGAGTATGGCCTCATTGGAGACCCCTGCACACCCAACTCCCCTGACGTGAAACACTGGAACTCAACCTTGAGGCCCGAGGTCACCTGTCACTTGGCCGCAGCTGAACCTGAGGTGTCGTGGGAGGAGTTCCTAGAAAGGGATTGACAGCACGGTTTTCGCTTTGGGAGAACACGCAGCCTTGGCCCACAACGACAATCCTGCCGTGCAGAGACGTCGGGCCGCTAGTGCTGTTCGGGCCGCTTTGAAGCCAAGCGCAAGGCGCCTCCAAACGGGGAGAAAGCGTACTCTCCCATCCGCGTCCCACTTTCAAGCTGAATGACGCAGCATGTTTCTCGGAAGGCTCTGCCGAGCTATCTAGCACAAGGGAGAGAGTGCCTGCCTCTGCCGAGAAAGGTTTTGACGTGGGGATTGCTGGACATGCGGAAGAGCGTTCCCCAGGCCGTGCCAAGTTTAGGCTTTGGTGATTCTGGATGGTCCCAAGGGGGCAGAATTGTTCCTGGGAAAGCTGTCCTTTTTCTCTTTCTCCGGCTCGAAGTAAACATCTGGCAACCGACTGCCGTACGCAGACGTCCTGGGGGAGCCTCCCGGTTCCTTTGGGACGCACATTGGTGTTTCACAGAAGAGCCCCAATTCCTAATTGGGGGCACAGCAGCCGGGAATGTAAGGCTGTTTAGAACGGCGTACCTTGAGGCCGTGTGAAGGCCGTACAAACGAGAGCTTTCGAGGGAACAGGGCAGCGCTTCGCCATCATCGTTGCACATTCACGGAGCTTAATCAAACGAACGCGTTTCCTTCCTGTGGCTCAAACACAGCCGAGGAGTTGGAAGGCATACAGTGCCCTTTGACAGTTGTTACAACGAACGTGAGTGCACAGTGTCTCGTGAAATACCTTACACGGTTGAAGCGTTCCGTTAACGCATGCCCCTCCGCTCCCTCTGGCACTCCGAGGTGTTCCTAACGGGGGCAACCTGGACTTTTGCTTGAGGCCGGGGTGGGGCGGGGGGACTCACAGTTCTTTTGCCGGCGGGCTCCAGAGCGCTCCTGCTGAAGCTCCCAGCAAGGAACTGAGAGAGAGCCGCAGGCCTCACACGAATATACTCAGACTTCTTCTGTCACGAGTAAACTCAGACTTCTTATGTGAGGCCTTCGGGCAGCAAAGAGAAGGTGGGCGCGAGGAGTGTGCTTCAGGCAGCTTAGGACCCGCCCCTGTCTCGTCTGCCACGGAGGGGAATAAGGGTCGGCCAGGGTCGCCCAGCTTCAAACCTGAGCTCACATAGGGATCCGCAGCGGTTTCTGATTACCTCAAGGAAACACAACGGGAGGAACAGGGCCCTTCCGTGGAGGCACTTTTGGGCACAGGGACCTCTGCGTGGGATCTACTGGGTAAGTATGGCAGTACCTTAGGTAGGCCTCAGTGACCAAGGCTCTCTGGCTCATGCCTAGCTGTGTAAAGAAGTGTGGCAAACGTACGTACTGCTCCTCAGGCTGGGCGCACAGCCTAGCTTTCGCTTCTATGAGAGTGCTGTCCCGAGTCTCTTCCTGGAGCCCGTCGTCAGCACGGTGTCTTTTGGCACTGCAGTTGTCTTTCAGTCAAGGAGGCCGTTCGACCGGCAAAGGGAGTCCGCCCAGCGCTGCTTTCGCGAGTCTCTGACGACGGAGGCACTCCACCTAGGCAACCCAGAGAGGAGTACACTGCCCTAGCTACGAATGTGAAGAGCTGTCTCCAGGGGCCTGCTTACACGAAGGTTCCTCAGAAGCCAGAGGCCGCCGTTCCGGCACGGAGCGAGGTCATCATGCGAACCTGGTGAATGGGCTCCTATCCTGTGTGTCCCCAGGAGCGTCGCAGGGTTAAGGTACTCCGTGGTGGAGTATGGCCTCATTGGAGACCCCTGCACACCCAACTCCCCTGACGTGAAACACTGGAACTCAACCTTGAGGCCCGAGGTCACCTGTCACTTGGCCGCAGCTGAACCTGGGGTGCCGTGGGAGGAGTTCCTAGAAAGGGATTGCCAGCACGGTTTTCGCTTTGGGAGAACACGCAGCCTTGGCCCACAACGACAATCCTGCCGTGCAGAGACGTCGGGCCGCTAGTGCTGTTCGGGCCGCTTTGAAGCCAAGCGCAAGGCGCCTCCAAACGGGGAGAAAGCGTACTCTCCCATCCGCGTCCCACTTTCAAGCTGAATGACGCAGCATGTTTCTCGGAAGGCTCTGCCGAGCTATCTAGCACAAGGGAGAGAGTGCCTGCCTCTGCCGAGAAAGGTTTTGACGTGGGGATTGCTGGACGTGCGGAAGAGCGTTCCCCAGGCCGTGCCAAGTTTAGGCTTTGGTGATTCTGGATGGTCCCAAGGGGGCAGAATTGTCCCTGGGAAAGCTGTCCTTTTTCTCTTTCTCCGGCTGGAAGTAAACATCTGGCAACCGACTGCCGTACGCAGACGTCCTGGGGGAGCCTCCCGGTTCCTTTGGGACGCACATTGGTGTTTCACAGAAGAGCCCCAATTCCTAATTGGGGGCACAGCAGCCGGGAATGTAAGGCTGTTTAGAACTGCGTACCTTGAGGCCGTGTGAAGGCCGTACAAACGAGAGCTTTCGAGGGAACAGGGCAGCGCTTCGCCATCATCGTTGCACATTCACGGAGCTTAATCAAACGAACGCGTTTCCTTCCTGTGGCTCAAACACAGCCGAGGAGTTGGAAGGCATACAGTGCCCTTTGACAGTTGTTACAACGAACGTGAGTGCACAGTGTCTCGTGAAATACCTTACACGGTTGAAGCGTTCCGTTAACGCATGCCTCTCCGCTCCCTCTGGCACTCCGAGGTGTTCCTAACGGGGGCAACCTGGACTTTTGCTTGAGGCCGGGGTGGGGCGGAGGGACTCACAGTTCTTTTGCCAGCGGGCTCCAGAGCGCTCCTGCTGAAGCTCCCAGCAAGGAACTGAGAGAGAGCCGCAGGCCTCACACGAATAAACTCAGACTTCTTCTGTCACGGGTAAACGCAGACTTCTTATGTGAGGCCTTCGGGCAGCAAAGAGAAGGTGGGCGCGAGGAGTGTGCTTCAGGCAGCTTAGGACCCGCCCCTGTCTCGTCTGCCACGGAGGGGAATAAGGGTCGGCCAGGGTCGCCCAGCTTCAAACCTGAGCTCACATAGGGATCCGCAGCGGTTTCTGATTACCTCAAGGAAACACAACGGGAGGAACAGGGCCCTTCCGTGGAGGCACTTTTGGGCACAGGGAACTCTGCGTGGGATCTACTGGGTAAGTATGGCAGTACCTTAGGTAGGCCTCAGTGACCAAGGCTCTCTGGCTCATGCCTAGCTGTGTAAAGAAGTGTGGCAAACGTACGTACTGCTCCTCAGGCTGGGCGCACAGCCTAGCTTTCGCTTCTATGAGAGTGCTGTCCCGAGTCTCTTCCTGGAGCCCGTCGTCAGCACGGTGTCTTTTGGCACTGCAGTTGTCTTTCAGTCAAGGAGGCCGTTCGACCGGCAAAGGGAGTCCGCCCAGCGCTGCTTTCGCGAGTTTCTGACGACGGAGGCACTCCACCTAGGCAACCCAGAGAGGAGTACACTGCCCTAGCTACGAATGTGAAGAGCTGTCTCCAGGGGCCTGCTTACACGAAGGTTCCTCAGAAGGCAGAGGCTGCCGTTCCGGCACGAAGAGAGGTCATCATGTGAAACTGGTGAATGGGCTCCTACCCTGTGTGTCCCGAGGAGCGTCGCAGGGTTAAGGCACTCCGTGGTGGAGTATGGCCTCATTGGAGACCCCTGCACACCCAACTCCCCTGACGTGAAACACTGGAACTCAACCTTGAGGCCCGAGGTCACCTGTCACTTGGCCGCAGCTGAACCTGAGGTGTCGTGGGAGGAGTTCCTAGAAAGGGATTGACAGCACGGTTTTCGCTTTGGGAGAACACGCAGCCTTGGCCCACAACGACAATCCTGCCGTGCAGAGACGTCGGGCCGCTAGTGCTGTTCGGGCCGCTTTGAAGCCAAGCGCAAGGCGCCTCCAAACGGGGAGAAAGCGTACTCTCCCATCCGCGTCCCACTTTCAAGCTGAATGACGCAGCATGTTTCTCGGAAGGCTCTGCCGAGCTATCTAGCACAAGGGAGAGAGTGCCTGCCTCTGCCGAGAAAGGTTTTGACGTGGGGATTGCTGGACATGCGGAAGAGCGTTCCCCAGGCCGTGCCAAGTTTAGGCTTTGGTGATTCTGGATGGTCCCAAGGGGGCAGAATTGTTCCTGGGAAAGCTGTCCTTTTTCTCTTTCTCCGGCTCGAAGTAAACATCTGGCAACCGACTGCCGTACGCAGACGTCCTGGGGGAGCCTCCCGGTTCCTTTGGGACGCACATTGGTGTTTCACAGAAGAGCCCCAATTCCTAATTGGGGGCACAGCAGCCGGGAATGTAAGGCTGTTTAGAACGGCGTACCTTGAGGCCGTGTGAAGGCCGTACAAACGAGAGCTTTCGAGGGAACAGGGCAGCGCTTCGCCATCATCGTTGCACATTCACGGAGCTTAATCAAACGAACGCGTTTCCTTCCTGTGGCTCAAACACAGCCGAGGAGTTGGAAGGCATACAGTGCCCTTTGACAGTTGTTACAACGAACGTGAGTGCACAGTGTCTCGTGAAATACCTTACACGGTTGAAGCGTTCCGTTAACGCATGCCCCTCCGCTCCCTCTGGCACTCCGAGGTGTTCCTAACGGGGGCAACCTGGACTTTTGCTTGAGGCCGGGGTGGGGCGGGGGGACTCACAGTTCTTTTGCCGGCGGGCTCCAGAGCGCTCCTGCTGAAGCTCCCAGCAAGGAACTGAGAGAGAGCCGCAGGCCTCACACGAATATACTCAGACTTCTTCTGTCACGAGTAAACTCAGACTTCTTATGTGAGGCCTTCGGGCAGCAAAGAGAAGGTGGGCGCGAGGAGTGTGCTTCAGGCAGCTTAGGACCCGCCCCTGTCTCGTCTGCCACGGAGGGGAATAAGGGTCGGCCAGGGTCGCCCAGCTTCAAACCTGAGCTCACATAGGGATCCGCAGCGGTTTCTGATTACCTCAAGGAAACACAACGGGAGGAACAGGGCCCTTCCGTGGAGGCACTTTTGGGCACAGGGACCTCTGCGTGGGATCTACTGGGTAAGTATGGCAGTACCTTAGGTAGGCCTCAGTGACCAAGGCTCTCTGGCTCATGCCTAGCTGTGTAAAGAAGTGTGGCAAACGTACGTACTGCTCCTCAGGCTGGGCGCACAGCCTAGCTTTCGCTTCTATGAGAGTGCTGTCCCGAGTCTCTTCCTGGAGCCCGTCGTCAGCACGGTGTCTTTTGGCACTGCAGTTGTCTTTCAGTCAAGGAGGCCGTTCGACCGGCAAAGGGAGTCCGCCCAGCGCTGCTTTCGCGAGTCTCTGACGACGGAGGCACTCCACCTAGGCAACCCAGAGAGGAGTACACTGCCCTAGCTACGAATGTGAAGAGCTGTCTCCAGGGGCCTGCTTACACGAAGGTTCCTCAGAAGCCAGAGGCCGCCGTTCCGGCACGGAGCGAGGTCATCATGCGAACCTGGTGAATGGGCTCCTATCCTGTGTGTCCCCAGGAGCGTCGCAGGGTTAAGGTACTCCGTGGTGGAGTATGGCCTCATTGGAGACCCCTGCACACCCAACTCCCCTGACGTGAAACACTGGAACTCAACCTTGAGGCCCGAGGTCACCTGTCACTTGGCCGCAGCTGAACCTGGGGTGCCGTGGGAGGAGTTCCTAGAAAGGGATTGCCAGCACGGTTTTCGCTTTGGGAGAACACGCAGCCTTGGCCCACAACGACAATCCTGCCGTGCAGAGACGTCGGGCCGCTAGTGCTGTTCGGGCCGCTTTGAAGCCAAGCGCAAGGCGCCTCCAAACGGGGAGAAAGCGTACTCTCCCATCCGCGTCCCACTTTCAAGCTGAATGACGCAGCATGTTTCTCGGAAGGCTCTGCCGAGCTATCTAGCACAAGGGAGAGAGTGCCTGCCTCTGCCGAGAAAGGTTTTGACGTGGGGATTGCTGGACGTGCGGAAGAGCGTTCCCCAGGCCGTGCCAAGTTTAGGCTTTGGTGATTCTGGATGGTCCCAAGGGGGCAGAATTGTCCCTGGGAAAGCTGTCCTTTTTCTCTTTCTCCGGCTGGAAGTAAACATCTGGCAACCGACTGCCGTACGCAGACGTCCTGGGGGAGCCTCCCGGTTCCTTTGGGACGCACATTGGTGTTTCACAGAAGAGCCCCAATTCCTAATTGGGGGCACAGCAGCCGGGAATGTAAGGCTGTTTAGAACTGCGTACCTTGAGGCCGTGTGAAGGCCGTACAAACGAGAGCTTTCGAGGGAACAGGGCAGCGCTTCGCCATCATCGTTGCACATTCACGGAGCTTAATCAAACGAACGCGTTTCCTTCCTGTGGCTCAAACACAGCCGAGGAGTTGGAAGGCATACAGTGCCCTTTGACAGTTGTTACAACGAACGTGAGTGCACAGTGTCTCGTGAAATACCTTACACGGTTGAAGCGTTCCGTTAACGCATGCCCCTCCGCTCCCTCTGGCACTCCGAGGTGTTCCTAACGGGGGCAACCTGGACTTTTGCTTGAGGCCGGGGTGGGGCGGAGGGACTCACAGTTCTTTTGCCGGCGGGCTCCAGAGCGCTCCTGCTGAAGCTCCCAGCAAGGAACTGAGAGAGAGCCGCAGGCCTCACACGAATAAACTCAGACTTCTTCTGTCACGGGTAAACGCAGACTTCTTATGTGAGGCCTTCGGGCAGCAAAGAGAAGGTGGGCGCGAGGAGTGTGCTTCAGGCAGCTTAGGACCCGCCCCTGTCTCGTCTGCCACGGAGGGGAATAAGGGTCGGCCAGGGTCGCCCAGCTTCAAACCTGAGCTCACATAGGGATCCGCAGCGGTTTCTGATTACCTCAAGGAAACACAACGGGAGGAACAGGGCCCTTCCGTGGAGGCACTTTTGGGCACAGGGAACTCTGCGTGGGATCTACTGGGTAAGTATGGCAGTACCTTAGGTAGGCCTCAGTGACCAAGGCTCTCTGGCTCATGCCTAGCTGTGTAAAGAAGTGTGGCAAACGTACGTACTGCTCCTCAGGCTGGGCGCACAGCCTAGCTTTCGCTTCTATGAGAGTGCTGTCCCGAGTCTCTTCCTGGAGCCCGTCGTCAGCACGGTGTCTTTTGGCACTGCAGTTGTCTTTCAGTCAAGGAGGCCGTTCGACCGGCAAAGGGAGTCCGCCCAGCGCTGCTTTCGCGAGTTTCTGACGACGGAGGCACTCCACCTAGGCAACCCAGAGAGGAGTACACTGCCCTAGCTACGAATGTGAAGAGCTGTCTCCAGGGGCCTGCTTACACGAAGGTTCCTCAGAAGGCAGAGGCTGCCGTTCCGGCACGGAGAGAGGTCATCATGTGAAACTGGTGAATGGGCTCCTACCCTGTGTGTCCCGAGGAGCGTCGCAGGGTTAAGGCACTCCGTGGTGGAGTATGGCCTCATTGGAGACCCCTGCACACCCAACTCCCCTGACGTGAAACACTGGAACTCAACCTTGAGGCCCGAGGTCACCTGTCACTTGGCCGCAGCTGAACCTGAGGTGTCGTGGGAGGAGTTCCTAGAAAGGGATTGACAGCACGGTTTTCGCTTTGGGAGAACACGCAGCCTTGGCCCACAACGACAATCCTGCCGTGCAGAGACGTCGGGCCGCTAGTGCTGTTCGGGCCGCTTTGAAGCCAAGCGCAAGGCGCCTCCAAACGGGGAGAAAGCGTACTCTCCCATCCGCGTCCCACTTTCAAGCTGAATGACGCAGCATGTTTCTCGGAAGGCTCTGCCGAGCTATCTAGCACAAGGGAGAGAGTGCCTGCCTCTGCCGAGAAAGGTTTTGACGTGGGGATTGCTGGACATGCGGAAGAGCGTTCCCCAGGCCGTGCCAAGTTTAGGCTTTGGTGATTCTGGATGGTCCCAAGGGGGCAGAATTGTTCCTGGGAAAGCTGTCCTTTTTCTCTTTCTCCGGCTCGAAGTAAACATCTGGCAACCGACTGCCGTACGCAGACGTCCTGGGGGAGCCTCCCGGTTCCTTTGGGACGCACATTGGTGTTTCACAGAAGAGCCCCAATTCCTAATTGGGGGCACAGCAGCCGGGAATGTAAGGCTGTTTAGAACTGCGTACCTTGAGGCCGTGTGAAGGCCGTACAAACGAGAGCTTTCGAGGGAACAGGGCAGCGCTTCGCCATCATCGTTGCACATTCACGGAGCTTAATCAAACGAACGCGTTTCCTTCCTGTGGCTCAAACACAGCCGAGGAGTTGGAAGGCATACAGTGCCCTTTGACAGTTGTTACAACGAACGTGAGTGCACAGTGTCTCGTGAAATACCTTACACGGTTGAAGCGTTCCGTTAACGCATGCCCCTCCGCTCCCTCTGGCACTCCGAGGTGTTCCTAACGGGGGCAACCTGGACTTTTGCTTGAGGCCGGGGTGGGGCGGGGGGACTCACAGTTCTTTTGCCGGCGGGCTCCAGAGCGCTCCTGCTGAAGCTCCCAGCAAGGAACTGAGAGAGAGCCGCAGGCCTCACACGAATAAACCCAGACTTCTTCTGTCACGGGTAAACTCAGACTTCTTATGTGAGGCCTTCGGGCAGCAAAGAGAAGGTGGGCGCGAGGAGTGTGCTTCAGGCAGCTTAGGACCCGCCCCTGTCTCGTCTGCCACGGAGGGGAATAAGGGTCGGCCAGGGTCGCCCAGCTTCAAACCTGAGCTCACATAGGGATCCTCAGCGGTTTCTGATTACCTCAAGGAAACACAACGGGAGGAACAGGGCCCTTCCGTGGAGGCACTTTTGGGCACAGGGACCTCTGCGTGGGATCTACTGGGTAAGTATGGCAGTACCTTAGGTAGGCCTCAGTGACCAAGGCTCTCTGGCTCATGCCTAGCTGTGTAAAGAAGTGTGGCAAACGTACGTACTGCTCCTCAGGCTGGGCGCACAGCCTAGCTTTCGCTTCTATGAGAGTGCTGTCCCGAGTCTCTTCCTGGAGCCCGTCGTCAGCACGGTGTCTTTTGGCACTGCAGTTGTCTTTCAGTCAAGGAGGCCGTTCGACCGGCAAAGGGAGTCCGCCCAGCGCTGCTTTCGCGAGTCTCTGACGACGGAGGCACTCCACCTAGGCAACCCAGAGAGGAGTACACTGCCCTAGCTACGAATGTGAAGAGCTGTCTCCAGGGGCCTGCTTACACGAAGGTTCCTCAGAAGCCAGAGGCCGCCGTTCCGGCACGGAGAGAGGTCATCATGCGAACCTGGTGAATGGGCTCCTATCCTGTGTGTCCCCAGGAGCGTCGCAGGGTTAAGGTACTCCGTGGTGGAGTATGGCCTCATTGGAGACCCCTGCACACCCAACTCCCCTGACGTGAAACACTGGAACTCAACCTTGAGGCCCGAGGTCACCTGTCACTTGGCCGCAGCTGAACCTGGGGTGCCGTGGGAGGAGTTCCTAGAAAGGGATTGACAGCACGGTTTTCGCTTTGGGAGAACACGCAGCCTTGGCCCACAACGACAATCCTGCCGTGCAGAGACGTCGGGCCGCTAGTGCTGTTCGGGCCGCTTTGAAGCCAAGCGCAAGGCGCCTCCAAACGGGGAGAAAGCGTACTCTCCCATCCGCGTCCCACTTTCAAGCTGAATGACGCAGCATGTTTCTCGGAAGGCTCTGCCGAGCTATCTAGCACAAGGGAGAGAGTGCCTGCCTCTGCCGAGAAAGGTTTTGACGTGGGGATTGCTGGACGTGCGGAAGAGCGTTCCCCAGGCCGTGCCAAGTTTAGGCTTTGGTGATTCTGGATGGTCCCAAGGGGGCAGAATTGTCCCTGGGAAAGCTGTCCTTTTTCTCTTTCTCCGGCTGGAAGTAAACATCTGGCAACCGACTGCCGTACGCAGACGTCCTGGGGGAGCCTCCCGGTTCCTTTGGGACGCACATTGGTGTTTCACAGAAGAGCCCCAATTCCTAATTGGGGGCACAGCAGCCGGGAATGTAAGGCTGTTTAGAACGGCGTACCTTGAGGCCGTGTGAAGGCCGTACAAACGAGAGCTTTCGAGGGAACAGGGCAGCGCTTCGCCATCATCGTTGCACATTCACGGAGCTTAATCAAACGAACGCGTTTCCTTCCTGTGGCTCAAACACAGCCGAGGAGTTGGAAGGCATACAGTGCCCTTTGACAGTTGTTACAACGAACGTGAGTGCACAGTGTCTCGTGAAATACCTTACACGGTTGAAGCGTTCCGTTAACGCATGCCCCTCCGCTCCCTCTGGCACTCCGAGGTGTTCCTAACGGGGGCAACCTGGACTTTTGCTTGAGGCCGGGGTGGGGCGGGGGGACTCACAGTTCTTTTGCCGGCGGGCTCCAGAGCGCTCCTGCTGAAGCTCCCAGCAAGGAACTGAGAGAGAGCCGCAGGCCTCACACGAATATACTCAGACTTCTTCTGTCACGAGTAAACTCAGACTTCTTATGTGAGGCCTTCGGGCAGCAAAGAGAAGGTGGGCGCGAGGAGTGTGCTTCAGGCAGCTTAGGACCCGCCCCTGTCTCGTCTGCCACGGAGGGGAATAAGGGTCGGCCAGGGTCGCCCAGCTTCAAACCTGAGCTCACATAGGGATCCGCAGCGGTTTCTGATTACCTCAAGGAAACACAACGGGAGGAACAGGGCCCTTCCGTGGAGGCACTTTTGGGCACAGGGACCTCTGCGTGGGATCTACTGGGTAAGTATGGCAGTACCTTAGGTAGGCCTCAGTGACCAAGGCTCTCTGGCTCATGCCTAGCTGTGTAAAGAAGTGTGGCAAACGTACGTACTGCTCCTCAGGCTGGGCGCACAGCCTAGCTTTCGCTTCTATGAGAGTGCTGTCCCGAGTCTCTTCCTGGAGCCCGTCGTCAGCACGGTGTCTTTTGGCACTGCAGTTGTCTTTCAGTCAAGGAGGCCGTTCGACCGGCAAAGGGAGTCCGCCCAGCGCTGCTTTCGCGAGTCTCTGACGACGGAGGCACTCCACCTAGGCAACCCAGAGAGGAGTACACTGCCCTAGCTACGAATGTGAAGAGCTGTCTCCAGGGGCCTGCTTACACGAAGGTTCCTCAGAAGCCAGAGGCCGCCGTTCCGGCACGGAGCGAGGTCATCATGCGAACCTGGTGAATGGGCTCCTATCCTGTGTGTCCCCAGGAGCGTCGCAGGGTTAAGGTACTCCGTGGTGGAGTATGGCCTCATTGGAGACCCCTGCACACCCAACTCCCCTGACGTGAAACACTGGAACTCAACCTTGAGGCCCGAGGTCACCTGTCACTTGGCCGCAGCTGAACCTGGGGTGCCGTGGGAGGAGTTCCTAGAAAGGGATTGACAGCACGGTTTTCGCTTTGGGAGAACACGCAGCCTTGGCCCACAACGACAATCCTGCCGTGCAGAGACGTCGGGCCGCTAGTGCTGTTCGGGCCGCTTTGAAGCCAAGCGCAAGGCGCCTCCAAACGGGGAGACAGCGTACTCTCCCATCCGCGTCCCACTTTCAAGCTGAATGACGCAGCATGTTTCTCGGAAGGCTCTGCCGAGCTATCTAGCACAAGGGAGAGAGTGCCTGCCTCTGCCGAGAAAGGTTTTGACGTGGGGATTGCTGGACGTGCGGAAGAGCGTTCCCCAGGCCGTGCCAAGTTTAGGCTTTGGTGATTCTGGATGGTCCCAAGGGGGCAGAATTGTCCCTGGGAAAGCTGTCCTTTTTCTCTTTCTCCGGCTGGAAGTAAACATCTGGCAACCGACTGCCGTACGCAGACGTCCTGGGGGAGCCTCCCGGTTCCTTTGGGACGCACATTGGTGTTTCACAGAAGAGCCCCAATTCCTAATTGGGGGCACAGCAGCCGGGAATGTAAGGCTGTTTAGAACGGCGTACCTTGAGGCCGTGTGAAGGCCGTACAAACGAGAGCTTTCGAGGGAACAGGGCAGCGCTTCGCCATCATCGTTGCACATTCACGGAGCTTAATCAAACGAACGCGTTTCCTTCCTGTGGCTCAAACACAGCCGAGGAGTTGGAAGGCATACAGTGCCCTTTGACAGTTGTTACAACGAACGTGAGTGCACAGTGTCTCGTGAAATACCTTACACGGTTGAAGCGTTCCGTTAACGCATGCCCCTCCGCTCCCTCTGGCACTCCGAGGTGTTCCTAACGGGGGCAACCTGGACTTTTGCTTGAGGCCGGGGTGGGGCGGGGGGACTCACAGTTCTTTTGCCGGCGGGCTCCAGAGCGCTCCTGCTGAAGCTCCCAGCAAGGAACTGAGAGAGAGCCGCAGGCCTCACACGAATATACTCAGACTTCTTCTGTCACGAGTAAACTCAGACTTCTTATGTGAGGCCTTCGGGCAGCAAAGAGAAGGTGGGCGCGAGGAGTGTGCTTCAGGCAGCTTAGGACCCGCCCCTGTCTCGTCTGCCACGGAGGGGAATAAGGGTCGGCCAGGGTCGCCCAGCTTCAAACCTGAGCTCACATAGGGATCCGCAGCGGTTTCTGATTACCTCAAGGAAACACAACGGGAGGAACAGGGCCCTTCCGTGGAGGCACTTTTGGGCACAGGGACCTCTGCGTGGGATCTACTGGGTAAGTATGGCAGTACCTTAGGTAGGCCTCAGTGACCAAGGCTCTCTGGCTCATGCCTAGCTGTGTAAAGAAGTGTGGCAAACGTACGTACTGCTCCTCAGGCTGGGCGCACAGCCTAGCTTTCGCTTCTATGAGAGTGCTGTCCCGAGTCTCTTCCTGGAGCCCGTCGTCAGCACGGTGTCTTTTGGCACTGCAGTTGTCTTTCAGTCAAGGAGGCCGTTCGACCGGCAAAGGGAGTCCGCCCAGCGCTGCTTTCGCGAGTCTCTGACGACGGAGGCACTCCACCTAGGCAACCCAGAGAGGAGTACACTGCCCTAGCTACGAATGTGAAGAGCTGTCTCCAGGGGCCTGCTTACACGAAGGTTCCTCAGAAGCCAGAGGCCGCCGTTCCGGCACGGAGCGAGGTCATCATGCGAACCTGGTGAATGGGCTCCTATCCTGTGTGTCCCCAGGAGCGTCGCAGGGTTAAGGTACTCCGTGGTGGAGTATGGCCTCATTGGAGACCCCTGCACACCCAACTCCCCTGACGTGAAACACTGGAACTCAACCTTGAGGCCCGAGGTCACCTGTCACTTGGCCGCAGCTGAACCTGGGGTGCCGTGGGAGGAGTTCCTAGAAAGGGATTGCCAGCACGGTTTTCGCTTTGGGAGAACACGCAGCCTTGGCCCACAACGACAATCCTGCCGTGCAGAGACGTCGGGCCGCTAGTGCTGTTCGGGCCGCTTTGAAGCCAAGCGCAAGGCGCCTCCAAACGGGGAGAAAGCGTACTCTCCCATCCGCGTCCCACTTTCAAGCTGAATGACGCAGCATGTTTCTCGGAAGGCTCTGCCGAGCTATCTAGCACAAGGGAGAGAGTGCCTGCCTCTGCCGAGAAAGGTTTTGACGTGGGGATTGCTGGACGTGCGGAAGAGCGTTCCCCAGGCCGTGCCAAGTTTAGGCTTTGGTGATTCTGGATGGTCCCAAGGGGGCAGAATTGTCCCTGGGAAAGCTGTCCTTTTTCTCTTTCTCCGGCTGGAAGTAAACATCTGGCAACCGACTGCCGTACGCAGACGTCCTGGGGGAGCCTCCCGGTTCCTTTGGGACGCACATTGGTGTTTCACAGAAGAGCCCCAATTCCTAATTGGGGGCACAGCAGCCGGGAATGTAAGGCTGTTTAGAACTGCGTACCTTGAGGCCGTGTGAAGGCCGTACAAACGAGAGCTTTCGAGGGAACAGGGCAGCGCTTCGCCATCATCGTTGCACATTCACGGAGCTTAATCAAACGAACGCGTTTCCTTCCTGTGGCTCAAACACAGCCGAGGAGTTGGAAGGCATACAGTGCCCTTTGACAGTTGTTACAACGAACGTGAGTGCACAGTGTCTCGTGAAATACCTTACACGGTTGAAGCGTTCCGTTAACGCATGCCCCTCCGCTCCCTCTGGCACTCCGAGGTGTTCCTAACGGGGGCAACCTGGACTTTTGCTTGAGGCCGGGGTGGGGCGGGGGGACTCACAGTTCTTTTGCCGGCGGGCTCCAGAGCGCTCCTGCTGAAGCTCCCAGCAAGGAACTGAGAGAGAGCCGCAGGCCTCACACGAATATACTCAGACTTCTTCTGTCACGAGTAAACTCAGACTTCTTATGTGAGGCCTTCGGGCAGCAAAGAGAAGGTGGGCGCGAGGAGTGTGCTTCAGGCAGCTTAGGACCCGCCCCTGTCTCGTCTGCCACGGAGGGGAATAAGGGTCGGCCAGGGTCGCCCAGCTTCAAACCTGAGCTCACATAGGGATCCGCAGCGGTTTCTGATTACCTCAAGGAAACACAACGGGAGGAACAGGGCCCTTCCGTGGAGGCACTTTTGGGCACAGGGACCTCTGCGTGGGATCTACTGGGTAAGTATGGCAGTACCTTAGGTAGGCCTCAGTGACCAAGGCTCTCTGGCTCATGCCTAGCTGTGTAAAGAAGTGTGGCAAACGTACGTACTGCTCCTCAGGCTGGGCGCACAGCCTAGCTTTCGCTTCTATGAGAGTGCTGTCCCGAGTCTCTTCCTGGAGCCCGTCGTCAGCACGGTGTCTTTTGGCACTGCAGTTGTCTTTCAGTCAAGGAGGCCGTTCGACCGGCAAAGGGAGTCCGCCCAGCGCTGCTTTCGCGAGTCTCTGACGACGGAGGCACTCCACCTAGGCAACCCAGAGAGGAGTACACTGCCCTAGCTACGAATGTGAAGAGCTGTCTCCAGGGGCCTGCTTACACGAAGGTTCCTCAGAAGCCAGAGGCCGCCGTTCCGGCACGGAGCGAGGTCATCATGCGAACCTGGTGAATGGGCTCCTATCCTGTGTGTCCCCAGGAGCGTCGCAGGGTTAAGGTACTCCGTGGTGGAGTATGGCCTCATTGGAGACCCCTGCACACCCAACTCCCCTGACGTGAAACACTGGAACTCAACCTTGAGGCCCGAGGTCACCTGTCACTTGGCCGCAGCTGAACCTGGGGTGCCGTGGGAGGAGTTCCTAGAAAGGGATTGCCAGCACGGTTTTCGCTTTGGGAGAACACGCAGCCTTGGCCCACAACGACAATCCTGCCGTGCAGAGACGTCGGGCCGCTAGTGCTGTTCGGGCCGCTTTGAAGCCAAGCGCAAG
The DNA here is from genome assembly GCF_964374135.1 of Grampus griseus. NCBI lineage: Eukaryota > Metazoa > Chordata > Mammalia > Artiodactyla > Delphinidae > Grampus > Grampus griseus. The sequence continues at coordinate 257,810 of NW_028133172.1, read as the reverse complement.
GCGCCTCCAAACGGGGAGAAAGCGTACTCTCCCATCCGCGTCCCACTTTCAAGCTGAATGACGCAGCATGTTTCTCGGAAGGCTCTGCCGAGCTATCTAGCACAAGGGAGAGAGTGCCTGCCTCTGCCGAGAAAGGTTTTGACGTGGGGATTGCTGGACGTGCGGAAGAGCGTTCCCCAGGCCGTGCCAAGTTTAGGCTTTGGTGATTCTGGATGGTCCCAAGGGGGCAGAATTGTCCCTGGGAAAGCTGTCCTTTTTCTCTTTCTCCGGCTGGAAGTAAACATCTGGCAACCGACTGCCGTACGCAGACGTCCTGGGGGAGCCTCCCGGTTCCTTTGGGACGCACATTGGTGTTTCACAGAAGAGCCCCAATTCCTAATTGGGGGCACAGCAGCCGGGAATGTAAGGCTGTTTAGAACTGCGTACCTTGAGGCCGTGTGAAGGCCGTACAAACGAGAGCTTTCGAGGGAACAGGGCAGCGCTTCGCCATCATCGTTGCACATTCACGGAGCTTAATCAAACGAACGCGTTTCCTTCCTGTGGCTCAAACACAGCCGAGGAGTTGGAAGGCATACAGTGCCCTTTGACAGTTGTTACAACGAACGTGAGTGCACAGTGTCTCGTGAAATACCTTACACGGTTGAAGCGTTCCGTTAACGCATGCCCCTCCGCTCCCTCTGGCACTCCGAGGTGTTCCTAACGGGGGCAACCTGGACTTTTGCTTGAGGCCGGGGTGGGGCGGGGGGACTCACAGTTCTTTTGCCGGCGGGCTCCAGAGCGCTCCTGCTGAAGCTCCCAGCAAGGAACTGAGAGAGAGCCGCAGGCCTCACACGAATAAACTCAGACTTCTTCTGTCACGGGTAAACGCAGACTTCTTATGTGAGGCCTTCGGGCAGCAAAGAGAAGGTGGGCGCGAGGAGTGTGCTTCAGGCAGCTTAGGACCCGCCCCTGTCTCGTCTGCCACGGAGGGGAATAAGGGTCGGCCAGGGTCGCCCAGCTTCAAACCTGAGCTCACATAGGGATCCGCAGCGGTTTCTGATTACCTCAAGGAAACACAACGGGAGGAACAGGGCCCTTCCGTGGAGGCACTTTTGGGCACAGGGAACTCTGCGTGGGATCTACTGGGTAAGTATGGCAGTACCTTAGGTAGGCCTCAGTGACCAAGGCTCTCTGGCTCATGCCTAGCTGTGTAAAGAAATGTGGCAAACGTACGTACTGCTCCTCAGGCTGGGCGCACAGCCTAGCTTTCGCTTCTATGAGAGTGCTGTCCCGAGTCTCTTCCTGGAGCCCGTCGTCAGCACGGTGTCTTTTGGCACTGCAGTTGTCTTTCAGTCAAGGAGGCCGTTCGACCGGCAAAGGGAGTCCGCCCAGCGCTGCTTTCGCGAGTTTCTGACGACGGAGGCACTCCACCTAGGCAACCCAGAGAGGAGTACACTGCCCTAGCTACGAATGTGAAGAGCTGTCTCCAGGGGCCTGCTTACACGAAGGTTCCTCAGAAGCCAGAGGCCGCCGTTCCGGCACGGAGCGAGGTCATCATGCGAACCTGGTGAATGGGCTCCTATCCTGTGTGTCCCCAGGAGCGTCGCAGGGTTAAGGTACTCCGTGGTGGAGTATGGCCTCATTGGAGACCCCTGCACACCCAACTCCCCTGACGTGAAACACTGGAACTCAACCTTGAGGCCCGAGGTCACCTGTCACTTGGCCGCAGCTGAACCTGGGGTGCCGTGGGAGGAGTTCCTAGAAAGGGATTGCCAGCACGGTTTTCGCTTTGGGAGAACACGCAGCCTTGGCCCACAACGACAATCCTGCCGTGCAGAGACGTCGGGCCGCTAGTGCTGTTCGGGCCGCTTTGAAGCCAAGCGCAAGGCGCCTCCAAACGGGGAGAAAGCGTACTCTCCCATCCGCGTCCCACTTTCAAGCTGAATGACGCAGCATGTTTCTCGGAAGGCTCTGCCGAGCTATCTAGCACAAGGGAGAGAGTGCCTGCCTCTGCCGAGAAAGGTTTTGACGTGGGGATTGCTGGACGTGCGGAAGAGCGTTCCCCAGGCCGTGCCAAGTTTAGGCTTTGGTGATTCTGGATGGTCCCAAGGGGGCAGAATTGTCCCTGGGAAAGCTGTCCTTTTTCTCTTTCTCCGGCTGGAAGTAAACATCTGGCAACCGACTGCCGTACGCAGACGTCCTGGGGGAGCCTCCCGGTTCCTTTGGGACGCACATTGGTGTTTCACAGAAGAGCCCCAATTCCTAATTGGGGGCACAGCAGCCGGGAATGTAAGGCTGTTTAGAACTGCGTACCTTGAGGCCGTGTGAAGGCCGTACAAACGAGAGCTTTCGAGGGAACAGGGCAGCGCTTCGCCATCATCGTTGCACATTCACGGAGCTTAATCAAACGAACGCGTTTCCTTCCTGTGGCTCAAACACAGCCGAGGAGTTGGAAGGCATACAGTGCCCTTTGACAGTTGTTACAACGAACGTGAGTGCACAGTGTCTCGTGAAATACCTTACACGGTTGAAGCGTTCCGTTAACGCATGCCCCTCCGCTCCCTCTGGCACTCCGAGGTGTTCCTAACGGGGGCAACCTGGACTTTTGCTTGAGGCCGGGGTGGGGCGGGGGGACTCACAGTTCTTTTGCCGGCGGGCTCCAGAGCGCTCCTGCTGAAGCTCCCAGCAAGGAACTGAGAGAGAGCCGCAGGCCTCACACGAATATACTCAGACTTCTTCTGTCACGAGTAAACTCAGACTTCTTATGTGAGGCCTTCGGGCAGCAAAGAGAAGGTGGGCGCGAGGAGTGTGCTTCAGGCAGCTTAGGACCCGCCCCTGTCTCGTCTGCCACGGAGGGGAATAAGGGTCGGCCAGGGTCGCCCAGCTTCAAACCTGAGCTCACATAGGGATCCGCAGCGGTTTCTGATTACCTCAAGGAAACACAACGGGAGGAACAGGGCCCTTCCGTGGAGGCACTTTTGGGCACAGGGACCTCTGCGTGGGATCTACTGGGTAAGTATGGCAGTACCTTAGGTAGGCCTCAGTGACCAAGGCTCTCTGGCTCATGCCTAGCTGTGTAAAGAAGTGTGGCAAACGTACGTACTGCTCCTCAGGCTGGGCGCACAGCCTAGCTTTCGCTTCTATGAGAGTGCTGTCCCGAGTCTCTTCCTGGAGCCCGTCGTCAGCACGGTGTCTTTTGGCACTGCAGTTGTCTTTCAGTCAAGGAGGCCGTTCGACCGGCAAAGGGAGTCCGCCCAGCGCTGCTTTCGCGAGTCTCTGACGACGGAGGCACTCCACCTAGGCAACCCAGAGAGGAGTACACTGCCCTAGCTACGAATGTGAAGAGCTGTCTCCAGGGGCCTGCTTACACGAAGGTTCCTCAGAAGCCAGAGGCCGCCGTTCCGGCACGGAGCGAGGTCATCATGCGAACCTGGTGAATGGGCTCCTATCCTGTGTGTCCCCAGGAGCGTCGCAGGGTTAAGGTACTCCGTGGTGGAGTATGGCCTCATTGGAGACCCCTGCACACCCAACTCCCCTGACGTGAAACACTGGAACTCAACCTTGAGGCCCGAGGTCACCTGTCACTTGGCCGCAGCTGAACCTGGGGTGCCGTGGGAGGAGTTCCTAGAAAGGGATTGCCAGCACGGTTTTCGCTTTGGGAGAACACGCAGCCTTGGCCCACAACGACAATCCTGCCGTGCAGAGACGTCGGGCCGCTAGTGCTGTTCGGGCCGCTTTGAAGCCAAGCGCAAGGCGCCTCCAAACGGGGAGAAAGCGTACTCTCCCATCCGCGTCCCACTTTCAAGCTGAATGACGCAGCATGTTTCTCGGAAGGCTCTGCCGAGCTATCTAGCACAAGGGAGAGAGTGCCTGCCTCTGCCGAGAAAGGTTTTGACGTGGGGATTGCTGGACGTGCGGAAGAGCGTTCCCCAGGCCGTGCCAAGTTTAGGCTTTGGTGATTCTGGATGGTCCCAAGGGGGCAGAATTGTCCCTGGGAAAGCTGTCCTTTTTCTCTTTCTCCGGCTGGAAGTAAACATCTGGCAACCGACTGCCGTACGCAGACGTCCTGGGGGAGCCTCCCGGTTCCTTTGGGACGCACATTGGTGTTTCACAGAAGAGCCCCAATTCCTAATTGGGGGCACAGCAGCCGGGAATGTAAGGCTGTTTAGAACTGCGTACCTTGAGGCCGTGTGAAGGCCGTACAAACGAGAGCTTTCGAGGGAACAGGGCAGCGCTTCGCCATCATCGTTGCACATTCACGGAGCTTAATCAAACGAACGCGTTTCCTTCCTGTGGCTCAAACACAGCCGAGGAGTTGGAAGGCATACAGTGCCCTTTGACAGTTGTTACAACGAACGTGAGTGCACAGTGTCTCGTGAAATACCTTACACGGTTGAAGCGTTCCGTTAACGCATGCCCCTCCGCTCCCTCTGGCACTCCGAGGTGTTCCTAACGGGGGCAACCTGGACTTTTGCTTGAGGCCGGGGTGGGGCGGGGGGACTCACAGTTCTTTTGCCGGCGGGCTCCAGAGCGCTCCTGCTGAAGCTCCCAGCAAGGAACTGAGAGAGAGCCGCAGGCCTCACACGAATAAACTCAGACTTCTTCTGTCACGGGTAAACGCAGACTTCTTATGTGAGGCCTTCGGGCAGCAAAGAGAAGGTGGGCGCGAGGAGTGTGCTTCAGGCAGCTTAGGACCCGCCCCTGTCTCGTCTGCCACGGAGGGGAATAAGGGTCGGCCAGGGTCGCCCAGCTTCAAACCTGAGCTCACATAGGGATCCGCAGCGGTTTCTGATTACCTCAAGGAAACACAACGGGAGGAACAGGGCCCTTCCGTGGAGGCACTTTTGGGCACAGGGACCTCTGCGTGGGATCTACTGGGTAAGTATGGCAGTACCTTAGGTAGGCCTCAGTGACCAAGGCTCTCTGGCTCATGCCTAGCTGTGTAAAGAAGTGTGGCAAACGTACGTACTGCTCCTCAGGCTGGGCGCACAGCCTAGCTTTCGCTTCTATGAGAGTGCTGTCCCGAGTCTCTTCCTGGAGCCCGTCGTCAGCACGGTGTCTTTTGGCACTGCAGTTGTCTTTCAGTCAAGGAGGCCGTTCGACCGGCAAAGGGAGTCCGCCCAGCGCTGCTTTCGCGAGTCTCTGACGACGGAGGCACTCCACCTAGGCAACCCAGAGAGGAGTACACTGCCCTAGCTACGAATGTGAAGAGCTGTCTCCAGGGGCCTGCTTACACGAAGGTTCCTCAGAAGCCAGAGGCCGCCGTTCCGGCACGGAGCGAGGTCATCATGCGAACCTGGTGAATGGGCTCCTATCCTGTGTGTCCCCAGGAGCGTCGCAGGGTTAAGGTACTCCGTGGTGGAGTATGGCCTCATTGGAGACCCCTGCACACCCAACTCCCCTGACGTGAAACACTGGAACTCAACCTTGAGGCCCGAGGTCACCTGTCACTTGGCCGCAGCTGAACCTGGGGTGCCGTGGGAGGAGTTCCTAGAAAGGGATTGCCAGCACGGTTTTCGCTTTGGGAGAACACGCAGCCTTGGCCCACAACGACAATCCTGCCGTGCAGAGACGTCGGGCCGCTAGTGCTGTTCGGGCCGCTTTGAAGCCAAGCGCAAGGCGCCTCCAAACGGGGAGAAAGCGTACTCTCCCATCCGCGTCCCACTTTCAAGCTGAATGACGCAGCATGTTTCTCGGAAGGCTCTGCCGAGCTATCTAGCACAAGGGAGAGAGTGCCTGCCTCTGCCGAGAAAGGTTTTGACGTGGGGATTGCTGGACGTGCGGAAGAGCGTTCCCCAGGCCGTGCCAAGTTTAGGCTTTGGTGATTCTGGATGGTCCCAAGGGGGCAGAATTGTCCCTGGGAAAGCTGTCCTTTTTCTCTTTCTCCGGCTGGAAGTAAACATCTGGCAACCGACTGCCGTACGCAGACGTCCTGGGGGAGCCTCCCGGTTCCTTTGGGACGCACATTGGTGTTTCACAGAAGAGCCCCAATTCCTAATTGGGGGCACAGCAGCCGGGAATGTAAGGCTGTTTAGAACTGCGTACCTTGAGGCCGTGTGAAGGCCGTACAAACGAGAGCTTTCGAGGGAACAGGGCAGCGCTTCGCCATCATCGTTGCACATTCACGGAGCTTAATCAAACGAACGCGTTTCCTTCCTGTGGCTCAAACACAGCCGAGGAGTTGGAAGGCATACAGTGCCCTTTGACAGTTGTTACAACGAACGTGAGTGCACAGTGTCTCGTGAAATACCTTACACGGTTGAAGCGTTCCGTTAACGCATGCCCCTCCGCTCCCTCTGGCACTCCGAGGTGTTCCTAACGGGGGCAACCTGGACTTTTGCTTGAGGCCGGGGTGGGGCGGGGGGACTCACAGTTCTTTTGCCGGCGGGCTCCAGAGCGCTCCTGCTGAAGCTCCCAGCAAGGAACTGAGAGAGAGCCGCAGGCCTCACACGAATAAACTCAGACTTCTTCTGTCACGAGTAAACTCAGACTTCTTATGTGAGGCCTTCGGGCAGCAAAGAGAAGGTGGGCGCGAGGAGTGTGCTTCAGGCAGCTTAGGACCCGCCCCTGTCTCGTCTGCCACGGAGGGGAATAAGGGTCGGCCAGGGTCGCCCAGCTTCAAACCTGAGCTCACATAGGGATCCGCAGCGGTTTCTGATTACCTCAAGGAAACACAACGGGAGGAACAGGGCCCTTCCGTGGAGGCACTTTTGGGCACAGGGACCTCTGCGTGGGATCTACTGGGTAAGTATGGCAGTACCTTAGGTAGGCCTCAGTGACCAAGGCTCTCTGGCTCATGCCTAGCTGTGTAAAGAAGTGTGGCAAACGTACGTACTGCTCCTCAGGCTGGGCGCACAGCCTAGCTTTCGCTTCTATGAGAGTGCTGTCCCGAGTCTCTTCCTGGAGCCCGTCGTCAGCACGGTGTCTTTTGGCACTGCAGTTGTCTTTCAGTCAAGGAGGCCGTTCGACCGGCAAAGGGAGACCGCCCAGCGCTACTTTCGCGAGTCTCTTTGACGACGGGGGCACTCCACCTAGGCAACCCAGAGAGGAGTACACTGCCCTAGCTACGAATGTGAAGAGCTGTCTCCAGGGGCCTGCTTACACGAAGGCTCCTCAGAAGCCAGAGGCCGCCGTTCCGGCACGGAGAGAGGTCATCATGCGAACCTGGTGAATGGGCTCCTATCCTGTGTGTCCCCAGGAGCGTCGCAGGGTTAAGGCACTCCGTGGTGGAGTATGGCCTCATTGGAGACCCCTGCACACCCAACTCCCCTGACGTGAAACACTGGAACTCAACCTTGAGGCTCGAGGTCACCTTTCACTTGGCCGCAGCTGAACCTGGGGTGCCGTGGGAGGAGTTCCTAGAAAGGGATTGACAGCACGGTTTTCGCTTTGGGAGAACACGCAGCCTTGGCCCACAACGACAATCCTGCCGTGCAGAGACGTCGGGCCGCTAGTGCTGTTCGGGCCGCTTTGAAGCCAAGCGCAAGGCGCCTCCAAACGGGGAGAAAGCGTACTCTCCCATCCGCGTCCCACTTTCAAGCTGAATGACGCAGCATGTTTCTCGGAAGGCTCTGCCGAGCTATCTAGCACAAGGGAGAGAGTGCCTGCCTCTGCCGAGAAAGGTTTTGACGTGGGGATTGCTGGACATGCGGAAGAGCGTTCCCCAGGCCGTGCCAAGTTTAGGCTTTGGTGATTCTGGATGGTCCCAAGGGGGCAGAATTGTTCCTGGGAAAGCTGTCCTTTTTCTCTTTCTCCGGCTCGAAGTAAACATCTGGCAACCGACTGCCGTACGCAGACGTCCTGGGGGAGCCTCCCGGTTCCTTTGGGACGCACATTGGTGTTTCACAGAAGAGCCCCAATTCCTAATTGGGGGCACAGCAGCCGGGAATGTAAGGCTGTTTAGAACTGCGTACCTTGAGGCCGTGTGAAGGCCGTACAAACGAGAGCTTTCGAGCGAACAGGGCAGCGCTTCGCCATCATCGTTGCACATTCACGGAGCTTAATCAAACGAACGCGTTTCCTTCCTGTGGCTCAAACACAGCCGAGGAGTTGGAAGGCATACAGTGCCCTTTGACAGTTGTTACAACGAACGTGAGTGCACAGTGTCTCGTGAAATACCTTACACGGTTGAAGCGTTCCGTTAACGCATGCCCCTCCGCTCCCTCTGGCACTCCGAGGTGTTCCTAACGGGGGCAACCTGGACTTTTGCTTGAGGCCGGGGTGGGGCGGGGGGACTCACAGTTCTTTTGCCGGCGGGCTCCAGAGCGCTCCTGCTGAAGCTCCCAGCAAGGAACTGAGAGAGAGCCGCAGGCCTCACACGAATAAACTCAGACTTCTTCTGTCACGAGTAAACTCAGACTTCTTATGTGAGGCCTTCGGGCAGCAAAGAGAAGGTGGGCGCGAGGAGTGTGCTTCAGGCAGCTTAGGACCCGCCCCTGTCTCGTCTGCCACGGAGGGGAATAAGGGTCGGCCAGGGTCGCCCAGCTTCAAACCTGAGCTCACATAGGGATCCGCAGCGGTTTCTGATTACCTCAAGGAAACACAACGGGAGGAACAGGGCCCTTCCGTGGAGGCACTTTTGGGCACAGGGAACTCTGCGTGGGATCTACTGGGTAAGTATGGCAGTACCTTAGGTAGGCCTCAGTGACCAAGGCTCTCTGGCTCATGCTTAGCTGTGTAAAGAAGTGTGGCAAACGTACGTACTGCTCCTCAGGCTGGGCGCACAGTCTAGCTTTCGCTTCTATGAGAGTGCTGTCCCGAGTCTCTTCCTGGAGCCCGTCATCAGCACGGTGTCTTTTGGCACTGCAGTTGTCTTTCAGTCAAGGAGGCCGTTCGACCGGCAAAGGGAGTCCGCCCAGCGCTGCTTTCGCGAGTCTCTGACGATGGAGGCACTCCACCTAGGCAACCCAGAGAGGAGTACACTGCCCTAGCTACGAATGTGAAGAGCTGTCTCCAGGGGCCTGCTTACACGAAGGTTCCTCAGAAGCCAGAGGCCGCCGTTCCGGCACGGAGCGAGGTCATCATGCGAACCTGGTGAATGGGCTCCTATCCTGTGTGTCCCCAGGAGCGTCGCAGGGTTAAGGTACTCCGTGGTGGAGTATGGCCTCATTGGAGACCCCTGCACACCCAACTCCCCTGACGTGAAACACTGGAACTCAACCTTGAGGCCCGAGGTCACCTGTCACTTGGCCGCAGCTGAACCTGGGGTGCCGTGGGAGGAGTTCCTAGAAAGGGATTGCCAGCACGGTTTTCGCTTTGGGAGAACACGCAGCCTTGGCCCACAACGACAATCCTGCCGTGCAGAGACGTCGGGCCGCTAGTGCTGTTCGGGCCGCTTTGAAGCCAAGCGCAAGGCGCCTCCAAACGGGGAGAAAGCGTACTCTCCCATCCGCGTCCCACTTTCAAGCTGAATGACGCAGCATGTTTCTCGGAAGGCTCTGCCGAGCTATCTAGCACAAGGGAGAGAGTGCCTGCCTCTGCCGAGAAAGGTTTTGACGTGGGGATTGCTGGACGTGCGGAAGAGCGTTCCCCAGGCCGTGCCAAGTTTAGGCTTTGGTGATTCTGGATGGTCCCAAGGGGGCAGAATTGTCCCTGGGAAAGCTGTCCTTTTTCTCTTTCTCCGGCTGGAAGTAAACATCTGGCAACCGACTGCCGTACGCAGACGTCCTGGGGGAGCCTCCCGGTTCCTTTGGGACGCACATTGGTGTTTCACAGAAGAGCCCCAATTCCTAATTGGGGGCACAGCAGCCGGGAATGTAAGGCTGTTTAGAACTGCGTACCTTGAGGCCGTGTGAAGGCCGTACAAACGAGAGCTTTCGAGGGAACAGGGCAGCGCTTCGCCATCATCGTTGCACATTCACGGAGCTTAATCAAACGAACGCGTTTCCTTCCTGTGGCTCAAACACAGCCGAGGAGTTGGAAGGCATACAGTGCCCTTTGACAGTTGTTACAACGAACGTGAGTGCACAGTGTCTCGTGAAATACCTTACACGGTTGAAGCGTTCCGTTAACGCATGCCCCTCCGCTCCCTCTGGCACTCCGAGGTGTTCCTAACGGGGGCAACCTGGACTTTTGCTTGAGGCCGGGGTGGGGCGGGGGGACTCACAGTTCTTTTGCCGGCGGGCTCCAGAGCGCTCCTGCTGAAGCTCCCAGCAAGGAACTGAGAGAGAGCCGCAGGCCTCACACGAATATACTCAGACTTCTTCTGTCACGAGTAAACTCAGACTTCTTATGTGAGGCCTTCGGGCAGCAAAGAGAAGGTGGGCGCGAGGAGTGTGCTTCAGGCAGCTTAGGACCCGCCCCTGTCTCGTCTGCCACGGAGGGGAATAAGGGTCGGCCAGGGTCGCCCAGCTTCAAACCTGAGCTCACATAGGGATCCGCAGCGGTTTCTGATTACCTCAAGGAAACACAACGGGAGGAACAGGGCCCTTCCGTGGAGGCACTTTTGGGCACAGGGACCTCTGCGTGGGATCTACTGGGTAAGTATGGCAGTACCTTAGGTAGGCCTCAGTGACCAAGGCTCTCTGGCTCATGCCTAGCTGTGTAAAGAAGTGTGGCAAACGTACGTACTGCTCCTCAGGCTGGGCGCACAGCCTAGCTTTCGCTTCTATGAGAGTGCTGTCCCGAGTCTCTTCCTGGAGCCCGTCGTCAGCACGGTGTCTTTTGGCACTGCAGTTGTCTTTCAGTCAAGGAGGCCGTTCGACCGGCAAAGGGAGTCCGCCCAGCGCTGCTTTCGCGAGTTTCTGACGACGGAGGCACTCCACCTAGGCAACCCAGAGAGGAGTACACTGCCCTAGCTACGAATGTGAAGAGCTGTCTCCAGGGGCCTGCTTACACGAAGGTTCCTCAGAAGGCAGAGGCCGCCGTTCCGGCACGGAGAGAGGTCATCATGCGAACCTGGTGAATGGGCTCCTACCCTGTGTGTCCCGAGGAGCGTCGCAGGGTTAAGGCACTCCGTGGTGGAGTATGGCCTCATTGGAGACCCCTGCACACCCAACTCCCCTGACGTGAAACACTGGAACTCAACCTTGAGGCCCGAGGTCACCTGTCACTTGGCCGCAGCTGAACCTGGGGTGCCGTGGGAGGAGTTCCTAGAAAGGGATTGCCAGCACGGTTTTCGCTTTGGGAGAACACGCAGCCTTGGCCCACAACGACAATCCTGCCGTGCAGAGACGTCGGGCCGCTAGTGCTGTTCGGGCCGCTTTGAAGCCAAGCGCAAGGCGCCTCCAAACGGGGAGAAAGCATACTCTCCCATCCGCGTCCCACTTTCAAGCTGAATGACGCAGCATGTTTCTCGGAAGGCTCTGCCGAGCTATCTAGCACAAGGGAGAGAGTGCCTGCCTCTGCCGAGAAAGGTTTTGACGTGGGGATTGCTGGACGTGCGGAAGAGCGTTCCCCAGGCCGTGCCAAGTTTAGGCTTTGGTGATTCTGGATGGTCCCAAGGGGGCAGAATTGTCCCTGGGAAAGCTGTCCTTTTTCTCTTTCTCCGGCTGGAAGTAAACATCTGGCAACCGACTGCCGTACGCAGACGTCCTGGGGGAGCCTCCCGGTTCCTTTGGGACGCACATTGGTGTTTCACAGAAGAGCCCCAATTCCTAATTGGGGGCACAGCAGCCGGGAATGTAAGGCTGTTTAGAACTGCGTACCTTGAGGCCGTGTGAAGGCCGTACAAACGAGAGCTTTCGAGGGAACAGGGCAGCGCTTCGCCATCATCGTTGCACATTCACGGAGCTTAATCAAACGAACGCGTTTCCTTCCTGTGGCTCAAACACAGCCGAGGAGTTGGAAGGCATACAGTGCCCTTTGACAGTTGTTACAACGAACGTGAGTGCACAGTGTCTCGTGAAATACCTTACACGGTTGAAGCGTTCCGTTAACGCATGCCCCTCCGCTCCCTCTGGCACTCCGAGGTGTTCCTAACGGGGGCAACCTGGACTTTTGCTTGAGGCCGGGGTGGGGCGGGGGGACTCACAGTTCTTTTGCCGGCGGGCTCCAGAGCGCTCCTGCTGAAGCTCCCAGCAAGGAACTGAGAGAGAGCCGCAGGCCTCACACGAATAAACTCAGACTTCTTCTGTCACGAGTAAACTCAGACTTCTTATGTGAGGCCTTCGGGCAGCAAAGAGAAGGTGGGCGCGAGGAGTGTGCTTCAGGCAGCTTAGGACCCGCCCCTGTCTCGTCTGCCACGGAGGGGAATAAGGGTCGGCCAGGGTCGCCCAGCTTCAAACCTGAGCTCACATAGGGATCCTCAGCGGTTTCTGATTACCTCAAGGAAACACAACGGGAGGAACAGGGCCCTTCCGTGGAGGCACTTTTGGGCACAGGGACCTCTGCGTGGGATCTACTGGGTAAGTATGGCAGTACCTTAGGTAGGCCTCAGTGACCAAGGCTCTCTGGCTCATGCCTAGCTGTGTAAAGAAGTGTGGCAAACGTACGTACTGCTCCTCAGGCTGGGCGCACAGCCTAGCTTTCGCTTCTATGAGAGTGCTGTCCCGAGTCTCTTCCTGGAGCCCGTCGTCAGCACGGTGTCTTTTGGCACTGCAGTTGTCTTTCAGTCAAGGAGGCCGTTCGACCGGCAAAGGGAGACCGCCCAGCGCTACTTTCGCGAGTCTCTTTGACGACGGGGGCACTCCACCTAGGCAACCCAGAGAGGAGTACACTGCCCTAGCTACGAATGTGAAGAGCTGTCTCCAGGGGCCTGCTTACACGAAGGCTCCTCAGAAGCCAGAGGCCGCCGTTCCGGCACGGAGAGAGGTCATCATGCGAACCTGGTGAATGGGCTCCTATCCTGTGTGTCCCCAGGAGCGTCGCAGGGTTAAGGCACTCCGTGGTGGAGTATGGCCTCATTGGAGACCCCTGCACACCCAACTCCCCTGACGTGAAACACTGGAACTCAACCTTGAGGCTCGAGGTCACCTTTCACTTGGCCGCAGCTGAACCTGGGGTGCCGTGGGAGGAGTTCCTAGAAAGGGATTGACAGCACGGTTTTCGCTTTGGGAGAACACGCAGCCTTGGCCCACAACGACAATCCTGCCGTGCAGAGACGTCGGGCCGCTAGTGCTGTTCGGGCCGCTTTGAAGCCAAGCGCAAGGCGCCTCCAAACGGGGAGAAAGCGTACTCTCCCATCCGCGTCCCACTTTCAAGCTGAATGACGCAGCATGTTTCTCGGAAGGCTCTGCCGAGCTATCTAGCACAAGGGAGAGAGTGCCTGCCTCTGCCGAGAAAGGTTTTGACGTGGGGATTGCTGGACATGCGGAAGAGCGTTCCCCAGGCCGTGCCAAGTTTAGGCTTTGGTGATTCTGGATGGTCCCAAGGGGGCAGAATTGTTCCTGGGAAAGCTGTCCTTTTTCTCTTTCTCCGGCTCGAAGTAAACATCTGGCAACCGACTGCCGTACGCAGACGTCCTGGGGGAGCCTCCCGGTTCCTTTGGGACGCACATTGGTGTTTCACAGAAGAGCCCCAATTCCTAATTGGGGGCACAGCAGCCGGGAATGTAAGGCTGTTTAGAACTGCGTACCTTGAGGCCGTGTGAAGGCCGTACAAACGAGAGCTTTCGAGCGAACAGGGCAGCGCTTCGCCATCATCGTTGCACATTCACGGAGCTTAATCAAACGAACGCGTTTCCTTCCTGTGGCTCAAACACAGCCGAGGAGTTGGAAGGCATACAGTGCCCTTTGACAGTTGTTACAACGAACGTGAGTGCACAGTGTCTCGTGAAATACCTTACACGGTTGAAGCGTTCCGTTAACGCATGCCCCTCCGCTCCCTCTGGCACTCCGAGGTGTTCCTAACGGGGGCAACCTGGACTTTTGCTTGAGGCCGGGGTGGGGCGGGGGGACTCACAGTTCTTTTGCCGGCGGGCTCCAGAGCGCTCCTGCTGAAGCTCCCAGCAAGGAACTGAGAGAGAGCCGCAGGCCTCACACGAATAAACTCAGACTTCTTCTGTCACGGGTAAACTCAGACTTCTTATGTGAGGCCTTCGGGCAGCAAAGAGAAGGTGGGCGCGAGGAGTGTGCTTCAGGCAGCTTAGGACCCGCCCCTGTCTCGTCTGCCACGGAGGGGAATAAGGGTCGGCCAGGGTCGCCCAGCTTCAAACCTGAGCTCACATAGGGATCCGCAGCGGTTTCTGATTACCTCAAGGAAACACAACGGGAGGAACAGGGCCCTTCCGTGGAGGCACTTTTGGGCACAGGGAACTCTGCGTGGGATCTACTGGGTAAGTATGGCAGTACCTTAGGTAGGCCTCAGTGACCAAGGCTCTCTGGCTCATGCTTAGCTGTGTAAAGAAGTGTGGCAAACGTACGTACTGCTCCTCAGGCTGGGCGCACAGTCTAGCTTTCGCTTCTATGAGAGTGCTGTCCCGAGTCTCTTCCTGGAGCCCGTCATCAGCACGGTGTCTTTTGGCACTGCAGTTGTCTTTCAGTCAAGGAGGCCGTTCGACCGGCAAAGGGAGTCCGCCCAGCGCTGCTTTCGCGAGTCTCTGACGATGGAGGCACTCCACCTAGGCAACCCAGAGAGGAGTACACTGCCCTAGCTACGAATGTGAAGAGCTGTCTCCAGGGGCCTGCTTACACGAAGGTTCCTCAGAAGCCAGAGGCCGCCGTTCCGGCACGGAGCGAGGTCATCATGCGAACCTGGTGAATGGGCTCCTATCCTGTGTGTCCCCAGGAGCGTCGCAGGGTTAAGGTACTCCGTGGTGGAGTATGGCCTCATTGGAGACCCCTGCACACCCAACTCCCCTGACGTGAAACACTGGAACTCAACCTTGAGGCCCGAGGTCACCTGTCACTTGGCCGCAGCTGAACCTGGGGTGCCGTGGGAGGAGTTCCTAGAAAGGGATTGCCAGCACGGTTTTCGCTTTGGGAGAACACGCAGCCTTGGCCCACAACGACAATCCTGCCGTGCAGAGACGTCGGGCCGCTAGTGCTGTTCGGGCCGCTTTGAAGCCAAGCGCAAGGCGCCTCCAAACGGGGAGAAAGCGTACTCTCCCATCCGCGTCCCACTTTCAAGCTGAATGACGCAGCATGTTTCTCGGAAGGCTCTGCCGAGCTATCTAGCACAAGGGAGAGAGTGCCTGCCTCTGCCGAGAAAGGTTTTGACGTGGGGATTGCTGGACGTGCGGAAGAGCGTTCCCCAGGCCGTGCCAAGTTTAGGCTTTGGTGATTCTGGATGGTCCCAAGGGGGCAGAATTGTCCCTGGGAAAGCTGTCCTTTTTCTCTTTCTCCGGCTGGAAGTAAACATCTGGCAACCGACTGCCGTACGCAGACGTCCTGGGGGAGCCTCCCGGTTCCTTTGGGACGCACATTGGTGTTTCACAGAAGAGCCCCAATTCCTAATTGGGGGCACAGCAGCCGGGAATGTAAGGCTGTTTAGAACTGCGTACCTTGAGGCCGTGTGAAGGCCGTACAAACGAGAGCTTTCGAGGGAACAGGGCAGCGCTTCGCCATCATCGTTGCACATTCACGGAGCTTAATCAAACGAACGCGTTTCCTTCCTGTGGCTCAAACACAGCCGAGGAGTTGGAAGGCATACAGTGCCCTTTGACAGTTGTTACAACGAACGTGAGTGCACAGTGTCTCGTGAAATACCTTACACGGTTGAAGCGTTCCGTTAACGCATGCCCCTCCGCTCCCTCTGGCACTCCGAGGTGTTCCTAACGGGGGCAACCTGGACTTTTGCTTGAGGCCGGGGTGGGGCGGGGGGACTCACAGTTCTTTTGCCGGCGGGCTCCAGAGCGCTCCTGCTGAAGCTCCCAGCAAGGAACTGAGAGAGAGCCGCAGGCCTCACACGAATATACTCAGACTTCTTCTGTCACGAGTAAACTCAGACTTCTTATGTGAGGCCTTCGGGCAGCAAAGAGAAGGTGGGCGCGAGGAGTGTGCTTCAGGCAGCTTAGGACCCGCCCCTGTCTCGTCTGCCACGGAGGGGAATAAGGGTCGGCCAGGGTCGCCCAGCTTCAAACCTGAGCTCACATAGGGATCCGCAGCGGTTTCTGATTACCTCAAGGAAACACAACGGGAGGAACAGGGCCCTTCCGTGGAGGCACTTTTGGGCACAGGGACCTCTGCGTGGGATCTACTGGGTAAGTATGGCAGTACCTTAGGTAGGCCTCAGTGACCAAGGCTCTCTGGCTCATGCCTAGCTGTGTAAAGAAGTGTGGCAAACGTACGTACTGCTCCTCAGGCTGGGCGCACAGCCTAGCTTTCGCTTCTATGAGAGTGCTGTCCCGAGTCTCTTCCTGGAGCCCGTCGTCAGCACGGTGTCTTTTGGCACTGCAGTTGTCTTTCAGTCAAGGAGGCCGTTCGACCGGCAAAGGGAGTCCGCCCAGCGCTGCTTTCGCGAGTTTCTGACGACGGAGGCACTCCACCTAGGCAACCCAGAGAGGAGTACACTGCCCTAGCTACGAATGTGAAGAGCTGTCTCCAGGGGCCTGCTTACACGAAGGTTCCTCAGAAGGCAGAGGCCGCCGTTCCGGCACGGAGAGAGGTCATCATGCGAACCTGGTGAATGGGCTCCTACCCTGTGTGTCCCGAGGAGCGTCGCAGGGTTAAGGCACTCCGTGGTGGAGTATGGCCTCATTGGAGACCCCTGCACACCCAACTCCCCTGACGTGAAACACTGGAACTCAACCTTGAGGCCCGAGGTCACCTGTCACTTGGCCGCAGCTGAACCTGGGGTGCCGTGGGAGGAGTTCCTAGAAAGGGATTGCCAGCACGGTTTTCGCTTTGGGAGAACACGCAGCCTTGGCCCACAACGACAATCCTGCCGTGCAGAGACGTCGGGCCGCTAGTGCTGTTCGGGCCGCTTTGAAGCCAAGCGCAAGGCGCCTCCAAACGGGGAGAAAGCATACTCTCCCATCCGCGTCCCACTTTCAAGCTGAATGACGCAGCATGTTTCTCGGAAGGCTCTGCCGACCTATCTAGCACAAGGGAGAGAGTGCCTGCCTCTGCCGAGAAAGGTTTTGACGTGGGGATTGCTGGACGTGCGGAAGAGCGTTCCCCAGGCCGTGCCAAGTTTAGGCTTTGGTGATTCTGGATGGTCCCAAGGGGGCAGAATTGTCCCTGGGAAAGCTGTCCTTTTTCTCTTTCTCCGGCTGGAAGTAAACATCTGGCAACCGACTGCCGTACGCAGACGTCCTGGGGGAGCCTCCCGGTTCCTTTGGGACGCACATTGGTGTTTCACAGAAGAGCCCCAATTCCTAATTGGGGGCACAGCAGCCGGGAATGTAAGGCTGTTTAGAACTGCGTACCTTGAGGCCGTGTGAAGGCCGTACAAACGAGAGCTTTCGAGGGAACAGGGCAGCGCTTCGCCATCATCGTTGCACATTCACGGAGCTTAATCAAACGAACGCGTTTCCTTCCTGTGGCTCAAACACAGCCGAGGAGTTGGAAGGCATACAGTGCCCTTTGACAGTTGTTACAACGAACGTGAGTGCACAGTGTCTCGTGAAATACCTTACACGGTTGAAGCGTTCCGTTAACGCATGCCCCTCCGCTCCCTCTGGCACTCCGAGGTGTTCCTAACGGGGGCAACCTGGACTTTTGCTTGAGGCCGGGGTGGGGCGGGGGGACTCACAGTTCTTTTGCCGGCGGGCTCCAGAGCGCTCCTGCTGAAGCTCCCAGCAAGGAACTGAGAGAGAGCCGCAGGCCTCACACGAATAAACTCAGACTTCTTCTGTCACGAGTAAACTCAGACTTCTTATGTGAGGCCTTCGGGCAGCAAAGAGAAGGTGGGCGCGAGGAGTGTGCTTCAGGCAGCTTAGGACCCGCCCCTGTCTCGTCTGCCACGGAGGGGAATAAGGGTCGGCCAGGGTCGCCCAGCTTCAAACCTGAGCTCACATAGGGATCCTCAGCGGTTTCTGATTACCTCAAGGAAACACAACGGGAGGAACAGGGCCCTTCCGTGGAGGCACTTTTGGGCACAGGGACCTCTGCGTGGGATCTACTGGGTAAGTATGGCAGTACCTTAGGTAGGCCTCAGTGACCAAGGCTCTCTGGCTCATGCCTAGCTGTGTAAAGAAGTGTGGCAAACGTACGTACTGCTCCTCAGGCTGGGCGCACAGCCTAGCTTTCGCTTCTATGAGAGTGCTGTCCCGAGTCTCTTCCTGGAGCCCGTCGTCAGCACGGTGTCTTTTGGCACTGCAGTTGTCTTTCAGTCAAAGAGGCCGTTCGACCGGCAAAGGGAGACCGCCCAGCGCTGCTTTCGTGAGTCTCTTTGACGACGGGGGCACTCCACCTAGGCAACCCAGAGAGGAGTACACTGCCCTAGCTACGAATGTGAAGAGCTGTCTCCAGGGGCCTGCTTACACGAAGGTTCCTCAGAAGCCAGAGGCCGCCGTTCCGGCACGGAGAGAGGTCATCATGCGAACCTGGTGAATGGGCTCCTATCCTGTGTGTCCCCAGGAGCGTCGCAGGGTTAAGGCACTCCGTGGTGGAGTATGGCCTCATTGGAGACCCCTGCACACCCAACTCCCCTGACGTGAAACACTGGAACTCAACCTTGAGGCCCGAGGTCACCTGTCACTTGGCCGCAGCTGAACCTGAGGTGTCGTGGGAGGAGTTCCTAGAAAGGGATTGCCAGCACGGTTTTCGCTTTGGGAGAACACGCAGCCTTGGCCCACAACGACAATCCTGCCGTGCAGAGACGTCGGGCCGCTAGTGCTGTTCGGGCCGCTTTGAAGCCAAGCGCAAGGCGCCTCCAAACGGGGAGAAAGCGTACTCTCCCATCCGCGTCCCACTTTCAAGCTGAATGACGCAGCATGTTTCTCGGAAGGTTCTGCCGAGCTATCTAGCACAAGGGAGAGAGTGCCTGCCTCTGCCGAGAAAGGTTTTGACGTGGGGATTGCTGGACATGCGGAAGAGCGTTCCCCAGGCCGTGCCAAGTTTAGGCTTTGGTGATTCTGGATGGTCCCAAGGGGGCAGAATTGTTCCTGGGAAAGCTGTCCTTTTTCTCTTTCTCCGGCTCGAAGTAAACATCTGGCAACCGACTGCCGTACGCAGACGTCCTGGGGGAGCCTCCCGGTTCCTTTGGGACGCACATTGGTGTTTCACAGAAGAGCCCCAATTCCTAATTGGGGGCACAGCAGCCGGGAATGTAAGGCTGTTTAGAACTGCGTACCTTGAGGCCATGTGAAGGCCGTACAAACGAGAGCTTTCGAGGGAACAGGGCAGCGCTTCGCCATCATCGTTGCACATTCACGGAGCTTAATCAAACGAACGCGTTTCCTTCCTGTGGCTCAAACACAGCCGAGGAGTTGGAAGGCATACAGTGCCCTTTGACAGTTGTTACAACGAACGTGAGTGCACAGTGTCTCGTGAAATACCTTACACGGTTGAAGCGTTCCGTTAACGCATGCCCCTCCGCTCCCTCTGGCACTCCGAGGTGTTCCTAACGGGGGCAACCTGGACTTTTGCTTGAGGCCGGGGTGGGGCGGGGGGACTCACAGTTCTTTTGCCGGCGGGCTCCAGAGCGCTCCTGCTGAAGCTCCCAGCAAGGAACTGAGAGAGAGCCGCAGGCCTCACACGAATAAACCCAGACTTCTTCTGTCACGGGTAAACTCAGACTTCTTATGTGAGGCCTTCGGGCAGCAAAGAGAAGGTGGGCGCGAGGAGTGTGCTTCAGGCAGCTTAGGACCCGCCCCTGTCTCGTCTGCCACGGAGGGGAATAAGGGTCGGCCAGGGTCGCCCAGCTTCAAACCTGAGCTCACATAGGGATCCTCAGCGGTTTCTGATTACCTCAAGGAAACACAACGGGAGGAACAGGGCCCTTCCGTGGAGGCACTTTTGGGCACAGGGACCTCTGCGTGGGATCTACTGGGTAAGTATGGCAGTACCTTAGGTAGGCCTCAGTGACCAAGGCTCTCTGGCTCATGCCTAGCTGTGTAAAGAAGTGTGGCAAACGTACGTACTGCTCCTCAGGCTGGGCGCACAGCCTAGCTTTCGCTTCTATGAGAGTGCTGTCCCGAGTCTCTTCCTGGAGCCCGTCGTCAGCACGGTGTCTTTTGGCACTGCAGTTGTCTTTCAGTCAAGGAGGCCGTTCGACCGGCAAAGGGAGTCCGCCCAGCGCTGCTTTCGCGAGTCTCTGACGACGGAGGCACTCCACCTAGGCAACCCAGAGAGGAGTACACTGCCCTAGCTACGAATGTGAAGAGCTGTCTCCAGGGGCCTGCTTACACGAAGGTTCCTCAGAAGCCAGAGGCCGCCGTTCCGGCACGGAGAGAGGTCATCATGCGAACCTGGTGAATGGGCTCCTATCCTGTGTGTCCCCAGGAGCGTCGCAGGGTTAAGGTACTCCGTGGTGGAGTATGGCCTCATTGGAGACCCCTGCTCACCCAACTCCCCTGACGTGAAACACTGGAACTCAACCTTGAGGCCCGAGGTCACCTGTCACTTGGCCGCAGCTGAACCTGGGGTGCCGTGGGAGGAGTTCCTAGAAAGGGATTGCCAGCACGGTTTTCGCTTTGGGAGAACACGCAGCCTTGGCCCACAACGACAATCCTGCCGTGCAGAGACGTCGGGCCGCTAGTGCTGTTCGGGCCGCTTTGAAGCCAAGCGCAAGGCGCCTCCAAACGGGGAGAAAGCGTACTCTCCCATCCGCGTCCCACTTTCAAGCTGAATGACGCAGCATGTTTCTCGGAAGGCTCTGCCGAGCTATCTAGCACAAGGGAGAGAGTGCCTGCCTCTGCCGAGAAAGGTTTTGACGTGGGGATTGCTGGACGTGCGGAAGAGCGTTCCCCAGGCCGTGCCAAGTTTAGGCTTTGGTGATTCTGGATGGTCCCAAGGGGGCAGAATTGTCCCTGGGAAAGCTGTCCTTTTTCTCTTTCTCCGGCTGGAAGTAAACATCTGGCAACCGACTGCCGTACGCAGACGTCCTGGGGGAGCCTCCCGGTTCCTTTGGGACGCACATTGGTGTTTCACAGAAGAGCCCCAATTCCTAATTGGGGGCACAGCAGCCGGGAATGTAAGGCTGTTTAGAACTGCGTACCTTGAGGCCGTGTGAAGGCCGTACAAACGAGAGCTTTCGAGGGAACAGGGCAGCGCTTCGCCATCATCGTTGCACATTCACGGAGCTTAATCAAACGAACGCGTTTCCTTCCTGTGGCTCAAACACAGCCGAGGAGTTGGAAGGCATACAGTGCCCTTTGACAGTTGTTACAACGAACGTGAGTGCACAGTGTCTCGTGAAATACCTTACACGGTTGAAGCGTTCCGTTAACGCATGCCCCTCCGCTCCCTCTGGCACTCCGAGGTGTTCCTAACGGGGGCAACCTGGACTTTTGCTTGAGGCCGGGGTGGGGCGGGGGGACTCACAGTTCTTTTGCCGGCGGGCTCCAGAGCGCTCCTGCTGAAGCTCCCAGCAAGGAACTGAGAGAGAGCCGCAGGCCTCACACGAATAAACTCAGACTTCTTCTGTCACGAGTAAACTCAGACTTCTTATGTGAGGCCTTCGGGCAGCAAAGAGAAGGTGGGCGCGAGGAGTGTGCTTCAGGCAGCTTAGGACCCGCCCCTGTCTCGTCTGCCACGGAGGGGAATAAGGGTCGGCCAGGGTCGCCCAGCTTCAAACCTGAGCTCACATAGGGATCCGCAGCGGTTTCTGATTACCTCAAGGAAACACAACGGGAGGAACAGGGCCCTTCCGTGGAGGCACTTTTGGGCACAGGGACCTCTGCGTGGGATCTACTGGGTAAGTATGGCAGTACCTTAGGTAGGCCTCAGTGACCAAGGCTCTCTGGCTCATGCCTAGCTGTGTAAAGAAGTGTGGCAAACGTACGTACTGCTCCTCAGGCTGGGCGCACAGCCTAGCTTTCGCTTCTATGAGAGTGCTGTCCCGAGTCTCTTCCTGGAGCCCGTCGTCAGCACGGTGTCTTTTGGCACTGCAGTTGTCTTTCAGTCAAGGAGGCCGTTCGACCGGCAAAGGGAGTCCGCCCAGCGCTGCTTTCGCGAGTCTCTGACGACGGAGGCACTCCACCTAGGCAACCCAGAGAGGAGTACACTGCCCTAGCTACGAATGTGAAGAGCTGTCTCCAGGGGCCTGCTTACACGAAGGTTCCTCAGAAGCCAGAGGCCGCCGTTCCGGCACGGAGCGAGGTCATCATGCGAACCTGGTGAATGGGCTCCTATCCTGTGTGTCCCCAGGAGCGTCGCAGGGTTAAGGTACTCCGTGGTGGAGTATGGCCTCATTGGAGACCCCTGCACACCCAACTCCCCTGACGTGAAACACTGGAACTCAACCTTGAGGCCCGAGGTCACCTGTCACTTGGCCGCAGCTGAACCTGGGGTGCCGTGGGAGGAGTTCCTAGAAAGGGATTGCCAGCACGGTTTTCGCTTTGGGAGAACACGCAGCCTTGGCCCACAACGACAATCCTGCCGTGCAGAGACGTCGGGCCGCTAGTGCTGTTCGGGCCGCTTTGAAGCCAAGCGCAAGGCGCCTCCAAACGGGGAGAAAGCGTACTCTCCCATCCGCGTCCCACTTTCAAGCTGAATGACGCAGCATGTTTCTCGGAAGGCTCTGCCGAGCTATCTAGCACAAGGGAGAGAGTGCCTGCCTCTGCCGAGAAAGGTTTTGACGTGGGGATTGCTGGACGTGCGGAAGAGCGTTCCCCAGGCCGTGCCAAGTTTAGGCTTTGGTGATTCTGGATGGTCCCAAGGGGGCAGAATTGTCCCTGGGAAAGCTGTCCTTTTTCTCTTTCTCCGGCTGGAAGTAAACATCTGGCAACCGACTGCCGTACGCAGACGTCCTGGGGGAGCCTCCCGGTTCCTTTGGGACGCACATTGGTGTTTCACAGAAGAGCCCCAATTCCTAATTGGGGGCACAGCAGCCGGGAATGTAAGGCTGTTTAGAACTGCGTACCTTGAGGCCGTGTGAAGGCCGTACAAACGAGAGCTTTCGAGGGAACAGGGCAGCGCTTCGCCATCATCGTTGCACATTCACGGAGCTTAATCAAACGAACGCGTTTCCTTCCTGTGGCTCAAACACAGCCGAGGAGTTGGAAGGCATACAGTGCCCTTTGACAGTTGTTACAACGAACGTGAGTGCACAGTGTCTCGTGAAATACCTTACACGGTTGAAGCGTTCCGTTAACGCATGCCCCTCCGCTCCCTCTGGCACTCCGAGGTGTTCCTAACGGGGGCAACCTGGACTTTTGCTTGAGGCCGGGGTGGGGCGGAGGGACTCACAGTTCTTTTGCCGGCGGGCTCCAGAGCGCTCCTGCTGAAGCTCCCAGCAAGGAACTGAGAGAGAGCCGCAGGCCTCACACGAATAAACTCAGACTTCTTCTGTCACGGGTAAACGCAGACTTCTTATGTGAGGCCTTCGGGCAGCAAAGAGAAGGTGGGCGCGAGGAGTGTGCTTCAGGCAGCTTAGGACCCGCCCCTGTCTCGTCTGCCACGGAGGGGAATAAGGGTCGGCCAGGGTCGCCCAGCTTCAAACCTGAGCTCACATAGGGATCCGCAGCGGTTTCTGATTACCTCAAGGAAACACAACGGGAGGAACAGGGCCCTTCCGTGGAGGCACTTTTGGGCACAGGGAACTCTGCGTGGGATCTACTGGGTAAGTATGGCAGTACCTTAGGTAGGCCTCAGTGACCAAGGCTCTCTGGCTCATGCCTAGCTGTGTAAAGAAGTGTGGCAAACGTACGTACTGCTCCTCAGGCTGGGCGCACAGCCTAGCTTTCGCTTCTATGAGAGTGCTGTCCCGAGTCTCTTCCTGGAGCCCGTCGTCAGCACGGTGTCTTTTGGCACTGCAGTTGTCTTTCAGTCAAGGAGGCCGTTCGACCGGCAAAGGGAGTCCGCCCAGCGCTGCTTTCGCGAGTTTCTGACGACGGAGGCACTCCACCTAGGCAACCCAGAGAGGAGTACACTGCCCTAGCTACGAATGTGAAGAGCTGTCTCCAGGGGCCTGCTTACACGAAGGTTCCTCAGAAGGCAGAGGCTGCCGTTCCGGCACGGAGAGAGGTCATCATGTGAAACTGGTGAATGGGCTCCTACCCTGTGTGTCCCGAGGAGCGTCGCAGGGTTAAGGCACTCCGTGGTGGAGTATGGCCTCATTGGAGACCCCTGCACACCCAACTCCCCTGACGTGAAACACTGGAACTCAACCTTGAGGCCCGAGGTCACCTGTCACTTGGCCGCAGCTGAACCTGAGGTGTCGTGGGAGGAGTTCCTAGAAAGGGATTGACAGCACGGTTTTCGCTTTGGGAGAACACGCAGCCTTGGCCCACAACGACAATCCTGCCGTGCAGAGACGTCGGGCCGCTAGTGCTGTTCGGGCCGCTTTGAAGCCAAGCGCAAGGCGCCTCCAAACGGGGAGAAAGCGTACTCTCCCATCCGCGTCCCACTTTCAAGCTGAATGACGCAGCATGTTTCTCGGAAGGCTCTGCCGAGCTATCTAGCACAAGGGAGAGAGTGCCTGCCTCTGCCGAGAAAGGTTTTGACGTGGGGATTGCTGGACATGCGGAAGAGCGTTCCCCAGGCCGTGCCAAGTTTAGGCTTTGGTGATTCTGGATGGTCCCAAGGGGGCAGAATTGTTCCTGGGAAAGCTGTCCTTTTTCTCTTTCTCCGGCTCGAAGTAAACATCTGGCAACCGACTGCCGTACGCAGACGTCCTGGGGGAGCCTCCCGGTTCCTTTGGGACGCACATTGGTGTTTCACAGAAGAGCCCCAATTCCTAATTGGGGGCACAGCAGCCGGGAATGTAAGGCTGTTTAGAACGGCGTACCTTGAGGCCGTGTGAAGGCCGTACAAACGAGAGCTTTCGAGGGAACAGGGCAGCGCTTCGCCATCATCGTTGCACATTCACGGAGCTTAATCAAACGAACGCGTTTCCTTCCTGTGGCTCAAACACAGCCGAGGAGTTGGAAGGCATACAGTGCCCTTTGACAGTTGTTACAACGAACGTGAGTGCACAGTGTCTCGTGAAATACCTTACACGGTTGAAGCGTTCCGTTAACGCATGCCCCTCCGCTCCCTCTGGCACTCCGAGGTGTTCCTAACGGGGGCAACCTGGACTTTTGCTTGAGGCCGGGGTGGGGCGGGGGGACTCACAGTTCTTTTGCCGGCGGGCTCCAGAGCGCTCCTGCTGAAGCTCCCAGCAAGGAACTGAGAGAGAGCCGCAGGCCTCACACGAATATACTCAGACTTCTTCTGTCACGAGTAAACTCAGACTTCTTATGGGAGGCCTTCGGGCAGCAAAGAGAAGGTGGGCGCGAGGAGTGTGCTTCAGGCAGCTTAGGACCCGCCCCTGTCTCGTCTGCCACGGAGGGGAATAAGGGTCGGCCAGGGTCGCCCAGCTTCAAACCTGAGCTCACATAGGGATCCGCAGCGGTTTCTGATTACCTCAAGGAAACACAACGGGAGGAACAGGGCCCTTCCGTGGAGGCACTTTTGGGCACAGGGACCTCTGCGTGGGATCTACTGGGTAAGTATGGCAGTACCTTAGGTAGGCCTCAGTGACCAAGGCTCTCTGGCTCATGCCTAGCTGTGTAAAGAAGTGTGGCAAACGTACGTACTGCTCCTCAGGCTGGGCGCACAGCCTAGCTTTCGCTTCTATGAGAGTGCTGTCCCGAGTCTCTTCCTGGAGCCCGTCGTCAGCACGGTGTCTTTTGGCACTGCAGTTGTCTTTCAGTCAAGGAGGCCGTTCGACCGGCAAAGGGAGTCCGCCCAGCGCTGCTTTCGCGAGTCTCTGACGACGGAGGCACTCCACCTAGGCAACCCAGAGAGGAGTACACTGCCCTAGCTACGAATGTGAAGAGCTGTCTCCAGGGGCCTGCTTACACGAAGGTTCCTCAGAAGCCAGAGGCCGCCGTTCCGGCACGGAGCGAGGTCATCATGCGAACCTGGTGAATGGGCTCCTATCCTGTGTGTCCCCAGGAGCGTCGCAGGGTTAAGGTACTCCGTGGTGGAGTATGGCCTCATTGGAGACCCCTGCACACCCAACTCCCCTGACGTGAAACACTGGAACTCAACCTTGAGGCCCGAGGTCACCTGTCACTTGGCCGCAGCTGAACCTGGGGTGCCGTGGGAGGAGTTCCTAGAAAGGGATTGCCAGCACGGTTTTCGCTTTGGGAGAACACGCAGCCTTGGCCCACAACGACAATCCTGCCGTGCAGAGACGTCGGGCCGCTAGTGCTGTTCGGGCCGCTTTGAAGCCAAGCGCAAGGCGCCTCCAAACGGGGAGAAAGCGTACTCTCCCATCCGCGTCCCACTTTCAAGCTGAATGACGCAGCATGTTTCTCGGAAGGCTCTGCCGAGCTATCTAGCACAAGGGAGAGAGTGCCTGCCTCTGCCGAGAAAGGTTTTGACGTGGGGATTGCTGGACGTGCGGAAGAGCGTTCCCCAGGCCGTGCCAAGTTTAGGCTTTGGTGATTCTGGATGGTCCCAAGGGGGCAGAATTGTCCCTGGGAAAGCTGTCCTTTTTCTCTTTCTCCGGCTGGAAGTAAACATCTGGCAACCGACTGCCGTACGCAGACGTCCTGGGGGAGCCTCCCGGTTCCTTTGGGACGCACATTGGTGTTTCACAGAAGAGCCCCAATTCCTAATTGGGGGCACAGCAGCCGGGAATGTAAGGCTGTTTAGAACTGCGTACCTTGAGGCCGTGTGAAGGCCGTACAAACGAGAGCTTTCGAGGGAACAGGGCAGCGCTTCGCCATCATCGTTGCACATTCACGGAGCTTAATCAAACGAACGCGTTTCCTTCCTGTGGCTCAAACACAGCCGAGGAGTTGGAAGGCATACAGTGCCCTTTGACAGTTGTTACAACGAACGTGAGTGCACAGTGTCTCGTGAAATACCTTACACGGTTGAAGCGTTCCGTTAACGCATGCCCCTCCGCTCCCTCTGGCACTCCGAGGTGTTCCTAACGGGGGCAACCTGGACTTTTGCTTGAGGCCGGGGTGGGGCGGAGGGACTCACAGTTCTTTTGCCGGCGGGCTCCAGAGCGCTCCTGCTGAAGCTCCCAGCAAGGAACTGAGAGAGAGCCGCAGGCCTCACACGAATAAACTCAGACTTCTTCTGTCACGGGTAAACGCAGACTTCTTATGTGAGGCCTTCGGGCAGCAAAGAGAAGGTGGGCGCGAGGAGTGTGCTTCAGGCAGCTTAGGACCCGCCCCTGTCTCGTCTGCCACGGAGGGGAATAAGGGTCGGCCAGGGTCGCCCAGCTTCAAACCTGAGCTCACATAGGGATCCGCAGCGGTTTCTGATTACCTCAAGGAAACACAACGGGAGGAACAGGGCCCTTCCGTGGAGGCACTTTTGGGCACAGGGACCTCTGCGTGGGATCTACTGGGTAAGTATGGCAGTACCTTAGGTAGGCCTCAGTGACCAAGGCTCTCTGGCTCATGCCTAGCTGTGTAAAGAAGTGTGGCAAACGTACGTACTGCTCCTCAGGCTGGGCGCACAGCCTAGCTTTCGCTTCTATGAGAGTGCTGTCCCGAGTCTCTTCCTGGAGCCCGTCGTCAGCACGGTGTCTTTTGGCACTGCAGTTGTCTTTCAGTCAAGGAGGCCGTTCGACCGGCAAAGGGAGTCCGCCCAGCGCTGCTTTCGCGAGTCTCTGACGACGGAGGCACTCCACCTAGGCAACCCAGAGAGGAGTACACTGCCCTAGCTACGAATGTGAAGAGCTGTCTCCAGGGGCCTGCTTACACGAAGGTTCCTCAGAAGCCAGAGGCCGCCGTTCCGGCACGGAGCGAGGTCATCATGCGAACCTGGTGAATGGGCTCCTATCCTGTGTGTCCCCAGGAGCGTCGCAGGGTTAAGGTACTCCGTGGTGGAGTATGGCCTCATTGGAGACCCCTGCACACCCAACTCCCCTGACGTGAAACACTGGAACTCAACCTTGAGGCCCGAGGTCACCTGTCACTTGGCCGCAGCTGAACCTGGGGTGCCGTGGGAGGAGTTCCTAGAAAGGGATTGCCAGCACGGTTTTCGCTTTGGGAGAACACGCAGCCTTGGCCCACAACGACAATCCTGCCGTGCAGAGACGTCGGGCCGCTAGTGCTGTTCGGGCCGCTTTGAAGCCAAGCGCAAGGCGCCTCCAAACGGGGAGAAAGCGTACTCTCCCATCCGCGTCCCACTTTCAAGCTGAATGACGCAGCATGTTTCTCGGAAGGCTCTGCCGAGCTATCTAGCACAAGGGAGAGAGTGCCTGCCTCTGCCGAGAAAGGTTTTGACGTGGGGATTGCTGGACGTGCGGAAGAGCGTTCCCCAGGCCGTGCCAAGTTTAGGCTTTGGTGATTCTGGATGGTCCCAAGGGGGCAGAATTGTCCCTGGGAAAGCTGTCCTTTTTCTCTTTCTCCGGCTGGAAGTAAACATCTGGCAACCGACTGCCGTACGCAGACGTCCTGGGGGAGCCTCCCGGTTCCTTTGGGACGCACATTGGTGTTTCACAGAAGAGCCCCAATTCCTAATTGGGGGCACAGCAGCCGGGAATGTAAGGCTGTTTAGAACTGCGTACCTTGAGGCCGTGTGAAGGCCGTACAAACGAGAGCTTTCGAGGGAACAGGGCAGCGCTTCGCCATCATCGTTGCACATTCACGGAGCTTAATCAAACGAACGCGTTTCCTTCCTGTGGCTCAAACACAGCCGAGGAGTTGGAAGGCATACAGTGCCCTTTGACAGTTGTTACAACGAACGTGAGTGCACAGTGTCTCGTGAAATACCTTACACGGTTGAAGCGTTCCGTTAACGCATGCCCCTCCGCTCCCTCTGGCACTCCGAGGTGTTCCTAACGGGGGCAACCTGGACTTTTGCTTGAGGCCGGGGTGGGGCGGAGGGACTCACAGTTCTTTTGCCGGCGGGCTCCAGAGCGCTCCTGCTGAAGCTCCCAGCAAGGAACTGAGAGAGAGCCGCAGGCCTCACACGAATAAACTCAGACTTCTTCTGTCACGGGTAAACGCAGACTTCTTATGTGAGGCCTTCGGGCAGCAAAGAGAAGGTGGGCGCGAGGAGTGTGCTTCAGGCAGCTTAGGACCCGCCCCTGTCTCGTCTGCCACGGAGGGGAATAAGGGTCGGCCAGGGTCGCCCAGCTTCAAACCTGAGCTCACATAGGGATCCGCAGCGGTTTCTGATTACCTCAAGGAAACACAACGGGAGGAACAGGGCCCTTCCGTGGAGGCACTTTTGGGCACAGGGACCTCTGCGTGGGATCTACTGGGTAAGTATGGCAGTACCTTAGGTAGGCCTCAGTGACCAAGGCTCTCTGGCTCATGCCTAGCTGTGTAAAGAAGTGTGGCAAACGTACGTACTGCTCCTCAGGCTGGGCGCACAGCCTAGCTTTCGCTTCTATGAGAGTGCTGTCCCGAGTCTCTTCCTGGAGCCCGTCGTCAGCACGGTGTCTTTTGGCACTGCAGTTGTCTTTCAGTCAAGGAGGCCGTTCGACCGGCAAAGGGAGTCCGCCCAGCGCTGCTTTCGCGAGTCTCTGACGACGGAGGCACTCCACCTAGGCAACCCAGAGAGGAGTACACTGCCCTAGCTACGAATGTGAAGAGCTGTCTCCAGGGGCCTGCTTACACGAAGGTTCCTCAGAAGCCAGAGGCCGCCGTTCCGGCACGGAGCGAGGTCATCATGCGAACCTGGTGAATGGGCTCCTATCCTGTGTGTCCCCAGGAGCGTCGCAGGGTTAAGGTACTCCGTGGTGGAGTATGGCCTCATTGGAGACCCCTGCACACCCAACTCCCCTGACGTGAAACACTGGAACTCAACCTTGAGGCCCGAGGTCACCTGTCACTTGGCCGCAGCTGAACCTGGGGTGCCGTGGGAGGAGTTCCTAGAAAGGGATTGCCAGCACGGTTTTCGCTTTGGGAGAACACGCAGCCTTGGCCCACAACGACAATCCTGCCGTGCAGAGACGTCGGGCCGCTAGTGCTGTTCGGGCCGCTTTGAAGCCAAGCGCAAGGCGCCTCCAAACGGGGAGAAAGCGTACTCTCCCATCCGCGTCCCACTTTCAAGCTGAATGACGCAGCATGTTTCTCGGAAGGCTCTGCCGAGCTATCTAGCACAAGGGAGAGAGTGCCTGCCTCTGCCGAGAAAGGTTTTGACGTGGGGATTGCTGGACGTGCGGAAGAGCGTTCCCCAGGCCGTGCCAAGTTTAGGCTTTGGTGATTCTGGATGGTCCCAAGGGGGCAGAATTGTCCCTGGGAAAGCTGTCCTTTTTCTCTTTCTCCGGCTGGAAGTAAACATCTGGCAACCGACTGCCGTACGCAGACGTCCTGGGGGAGCCTCCCGGTTCCTTTGGGACGCACATTGGTGTTTCACAGAAGAGCCCCAATTCCTAATTGGGGGCACAGCAGCCGGGAATGTAAGGCTGTTTAGAACTGCGTACCTTGAGGCCGTGTGAAGGCCGTACAAACGAGAGCTTTCGAGGGAACAGGGCAGCGCTTCGCCATCATCGTTGCACATTCACGGAGCTTAATCAAACGAACGCGTTTCCTTCCTGTGGCTCAAACACAGCCGAGGAGTTGGAAGGCATACAGTGCCCTTTGACAGTTGTTACAACGAACGTGAGTGCACAGTGTCTCGTGAAATACCTTACACGGTTGAAGCGTTCCGTTAACGCATGCCCCTCCGCTCCCTCTGGCACTCCGAGGTGTTCCTAACGGGGGCAACCTGGACTTTTGCTTGAGGCCGGGGTGGGGCGGAGGGACTCACAGTTCTTTTGCCGGCGGGCTCCAGAGCGCTCCTGCTGAAGCTCCCAGCAAGGAACTGAGAGAGAGCCGCAGGCCTCACACGAATAAACTCAGACTTCTTCTGTCACGGGTAAACGCAGACTTCTTATGTGAGGCCTTCGGGCAGCAAAGAGAAGGTGGGCGCGAGGAGTGTGCTTCAGGCAGCTTAGGACCCGCCCCTGTCTCGTCTGCCACGGAGGGGAATAAGGGTCGGCCAGGGTCGCCCAGCTTCAAACCTGAGCTCACATAGGGATCCGCAGCGGTTTCTGATTACCTCAAGGAAACACAACGGGAGGAACAGGGCCCTTCCGTGGAGGCACTTTTGGGCACAGGGACCTCTGCGTGGGATCTACTGGGTAAGTATGGCAGTACCTTAGGTAGGCCTCAGTGACCAAGGCTCTCTGGCTCATGCCTAGCTGTGTAAAGAAGTGTGGCAAACGTACGTACTGCTCCTCAGGCTGGGCGCACAGCCTAGCTTTCGCTTCTATGAGAGTGCTGTCCCGAGTCTCTTCCTGGAGCCCGTCGTCAGCACGGTGTCTTTTGGCACTGCAGTTGTCTTTCAGTCAAGGAGGCCGTTCGACCGGCAAAGGGAGTCCGCCCAGCGCTGCTTTCGCGAGTCTCTGACGACGGAGGCACTCCACCTAGGCAACCCAGAGAGGAGTACACTGCCCTAGCTACGAATGTGAAGAGCTGTCTCCAGGGGCCTGCTTACACGAAGGTTCCTCAGAAGCCAGAGGCCGCCGTTCCGGCACGGAGCGAGGTCATCATGCGAACCTGGTGAATGGGCTCCTATCCTGTGTGTCCCCAGGAGCGTCGCAGGGTTAAGGTACTCCGTGGTGGAGTATGGCCTCATTGGAGACCCCTGCACACCCAACTCCCCTGACGTGAAACACTGGAACTCAACCTTGAGGCCCGAGGTCACCTGTCACTTGGCCGCAGCTGAACCTGGGGTGCCGTGGGAGGAGTTCCTAGAAAGGGATTGCCAGCACGGTTTTCGCTTTGGGAGAACACGCAGCCTTGGCCCACAACGACAATCCTGCCGTGCAGAGACGTCGGGCCGCTAGTGCTGTTCGGGCCGCTTTGAAGCCAAGCGCAAGGCGCCTCCAAACGGGGAGAAAGCGTACTCTCCCATCCGCGTCCCACTTTCAAGCTGAATGACGCAGCATGTTTCTCGGAAGGCTCTGCCGAGCTATCTAGCACAAGGGAGAGAGTGCCTGCCTCTGCCGAGAAAGGTTTTGACGTGGGGATTGCTGGACGTGCGGAAGAGCGTTCCCCAGGCCGTGCCAAGTTTAGGCTTTGGTGATTCTGGATGGTCCCAAGGGGGCAGAATTGTCCCTGGGAAAGCTGTCCTTTTTCTCTTTCTCCGGCTGGAAGTAAACATCTGGCAACCGACTGCCGTACGCAGACGTCCTGGGGGAGCCTCCCGGTTCCTTTGGGACGCACATTGGTGTTTCACAGAAGAGCCCCAATTCCTAATTGGGGGCACAGCAGCCGGGAATGTAAGGCTGTTTAGAACTGCGTACCTTGAGGCCGTGTGAAGGCCGTACAAACGAGAGCTTTCGAGGGAACAGGGCAGCGCTTCGCCATCATCGTTGCACATTCACGGAGCTTAATCAAACGAACGCGTTTCCTTCCTGTGGCTCAAACACAGCCGAGGAGTTGGAAGGCATACAGTGCCCTTTGACAGTTGTTACAACGAACGTGAGTGCACAGTGTCTCGTGAAATACCTTACACGGTTGAAGCGTTCCGTTAACGCATGCCCCTCCGCTCCCTCTGGCACTCCGAGGTGTTCCTAACGGGGGCAACCTGGACTTTTGCTTGAGGCCGGGGTGGGGCGGGGGGACTCACAGTTCTTTTGCCGGCGGGCTCCAGAGCGCTCCTGCTGAAGCTCCCAGCAAGGAACTGAGAGAGAGCCGCAGGCCTCACACGAATATACTCAGACTTCTTCTGTCACGAGTAAACTCAGACTTCTTATGTGAGGCCTTCGGGCAGCAAAGAGAAGGTGGGCGCGAGGAGTGTGCTTCAGGCAGCTTAGGACCCGCCCCTGTCTCGTCTGCCACGGAGGGGAATAAGGGTCGGCCAGGGTCGCCCAGCTTCAAACCTGAGCTCACATAGGGATCCGCAGCGGTTTCTGATTACCTCAAGGAAACACAACGGGAGGAACAGGGCCCTTCCGTGGAGGCACTTTTGGGCACAGGGACCTCTGCGTGGGATCTACTGGGTAAGTATGGCAGTACCTTAGGTAGGCCTCAGTGACCAAGGCTCTCTGGCTCATGCCTAGCTGTGTAAAGAAGTGTGGCAAACGTACGTACTGCTCCTCAGGCTGGGCGCACAGCCTAGCTTTCGCTTCTATGAGAGTGCTGTCCCGAGTCTCTTCCTGGAGCCCGTCGTCAGCACGGTGTCTTTTGGCACTGCAGTTGTCTTTCAGTCAAGGAGGCCGTTCGACCGGCAAAGGGAGTCCGCCCAGCGCTGCTTTCGCGAGTCTCTGACGACGGAGGCACTCCACCTAGGCAACCCAGAGAGGAGTACACTGCCCTAGCTACGAATGTGAAGAGCTGTCTCCAGGGGCCTGCTTACACGAAGGTTCCTCAGAAGCCAGAGGCCGCCGTTCCGGCACGGAGCGAGGTCATCATGCGAACCTGGTGAATGGGCTCCTATCCTGTGTGTCCCCAGGAGCGTCGCAGGGTTAAGGTACTCCGTGGTGGAGTATGGCCTCATTGGAGACCCCTGCACACCCAACTCCCCTGACGTGAAACACTGGAACTCAACCTTGAGGCCCGAGGTCACCTGTCACTTGGCCGCAGCTGAACCTGGGGTGCCGTGGGAGGAGTTCCTAGAAAGGGATTGCCAGCACGGTTTTCGCTTTGGGAGAACACGCAGCCTTGGCCCACAACGACAATCCTGCCGTGCAGAGACGTCGGGCCGCTAGTGCTGTTCGGGCCGCTTTGAAGCCAAGCGCAAGGCGCCTCCAAACGGGGAGAAAGCGTACTCTCCCATCCGCGTCCCACTTTCAAGCTGAATGACGCAGCATGTTTCTCGGAAGGCTCTGCCGAGCTATCTAGCACAAGGGAGAGAGTGCCTGCCTCTGCCGAGAAAGGTTTTGACGTGGGGATTGCTGGACGTGCGGAAGAGCGTTCCCCAGGCCGTGCCAAGTTTAGGCTTTGGTGATTCTGGATGGTCCCAAGGGGGCAGAATTGTCCCTGGGAAAGCTGTCCTTTTTCTCTTTCTCCGGCTGGAAGTAAACATCTGGCAACCGACTGCCGTACGCAGACGTCCTGGGGGAGCCTCCCGGTTCCTTTGGGACGCACATTGGTGTTTCACAGAAGAGCCCCAATTCCTAATTGGGGGCACAGCAGCCGGGAATGTAAGGCTGTTTAGAACTGCGTACCTTGAGGCCGTGTGAAGGCCGTACAAACGAGAGCTTTCGAGGGAACAGGGCAGCGCTTCGCCATCATCGTTGCACATTCACGGAGCTTAATCAAACGAACGCGTTTCCTTCCTGTGGCTCAAACACAGCCGAGGAGTTGGAAGGCATACAGTGCCCTTTGACAGTTGTTACAACGAACGTGAGTGCACAGTGTCTCGTGAAATACCTTACACGGTTGAAGCGTTCCGTTAACGCATGCCCCTCCGCTCCCTCTGGCACTCCGAGGTGTTCCTAACGGGGGCAACCTGGACTTTTGCTTGAGGCCGGGGTGGGGCGGAGGGACTCACAGTTCTTTTGCCGGCGGGCTCCAGAGCGCTCCTGCTGAAGCTCCCAGCAAGGAACTGAGAGAGAGCCGCAGGCCTCACACGAATAAACTCAGACTTCTTCTGTCACGGGTAAACGCAGACTTCTTATGTGAGGCCTTCGGGCAGCAAAGAGAAGGTGGGCGCGAGGAGTGTGCTTCAGGCAGCTTAGGACCCGCCCCTGTCTCGTCTGCCACGGAGGGGAATAAGGGTCGGCCAGGGTCGCCCAGCTTCAAACCTGAGCTCACATAGGGATCCGCAGCGGTTTCTGATTACCTCAAGGAAACACAACGGGAGGAACAGGGCCCTTCCGTGGAGGCACTTTTGGGCACAGGGAACTCTGCGTGGGATCTACTGGGTAAGTATGGCAGTACCTTAGGTAGGCCTCAGTGACCAAGGCTCTCTGGCTCATGCCTAGCTGTGTAAAGAAGTGTGGCAAACGTACGTACTGCTCCTCAGGCTGGGCGCACAGCCTAGCTTTCGCTTCTATGAGAGTGCTGTCCCGAGTCTCTTCCTGGAGCCCGTCGTCAGCACGGTGTCTTTTGGCACTGCAGTTGTCTTTCAGTCAAGGAGGCCGTTCGACCGGCAAAGGGAGTCCGCCCAGCGCTGCTTTCGCGAGTTTCTGACGACGGAGGCACTCCACCTAGGCAACCCAGAGAGGAGTACACTGCCCTAGCTACGAATGTGAAGAGCTGTCTCCAGGGGCCTGCTTACACGAAGGTTCCTCAGAAGGCAGAGGCTGCCGTTCCGGCACGGAGAGAGGTCATCATGTGAAACTGGTGAATGGGCTCCTACCCTGTGTGTCCCCAGGAGCGTCGCAGGGTTAAGGCACTCCGTGGTGGAGTATGGCCTCATTGGAGACCCCTGCACACCCAACTCCCCTGACGTGAAACACTGGAACTCAACCTTGAGGCCCGAGGTCACCTGTCACTTGGCCGCAGCTGAACCTGAGGTGTCGTGGGAGGAGTTCCTAGAAAGGGATTGACAGCACGGTTTTCGCTTTGGGAGAACACGCAGCCTTGGCCCACAACGACAATCCTGCCGTGCAGAGACGTCGGGCCGCTAGTGCTGTTCGGGCCGCTTTGAAGCCAAGCGCAAGGCGCCTCCAAACGGGGAGAAAGCGTACTCTCCCATCCGCGTCCCACTTTCAAGCTGAATGACGCAGCATGTTTCTCGGAAGGCTCTGCCGAGCTATCTAGCACAAGGGAGAGAGTGCCTGCCTCTGCCGAGAAAGGTTTTGACGTGGGGATTGCTGGACATGCGGAAGAGCGTTCCCCAGGCCGTGCCAAGTTTAGGCTTTGGTGATTCTGGATGGTCCCAAGGGGGCAGAATTGTTCCTGGGAAAGCTGTCCTTTTTCTCTTTCTCCGGCTCGAAGTAAACATCTGGCAACCGACTGCCGTACGCAGACGTCCTGGGGGAGCCTCCCGGTTCCTTTGGGACGCACATTGGTGTTTCACAGAAGAGCCCCAATTCCTAATTGGGGGCACAGCAGCCGGGAATGTAAGGCTGTTTAGAACGGCGTACCTTGAGGCCGTGTGAAGGCCGTACAAACGAGAGCTTTCGAGGGAACAGGGCAGCGCTTCGCCATCATCGTTGCACATTCACGGAGCTTAATCAAACGAACGCGTTTCCTTCCTGTGGCTCAAACACAGCCGAGGAGTTGGAAGGCATACAGTGCCCTTTGACAGTTGTTACAACGAACGTGAGTGCACAGTGTCTCGTGAAATACCTTACACGGTTGAAGCGTTCCGTTAACGCATGCCCCTCCGCTCCCTCTGGCACTCCGAGGTGTTCCTAACGGGGGCAACCTGGACTTTTGCTTGAGGCCGGGATGGGGCGGGGGGACTCACAGTTCTTTTGCCGGCGGGCTCCAGAGCGCTCCTGCTGAAGCTCCCAGCAAGGAACTGAGAGAGAGCCGCAGGCCTCACACGAATATACTCAGACTTCTTCTGTCACGAGTAAACTCAGACTTCTTATGTGAGGCCTTCGGGCAGCAAAGAGAAGGTGGGCGCGAGGAGTGTGCTTCAGGCAGCTTAGGACCCGCCCCTGTCTCGTCTGCCACGGAGGGGAATAAGGGTCGGCCAGGGTCGCCCAGCTTCAAACCTGAGCTCACATAGGGATCCGCAGCGGTTTCTGATTACCTCAAGGAAACACAACGGGAGGAACAGGGCCCTTCCGTGGAGGCACTTTTGGGCACAGGGACCTCTGCGTGGGATCTACTGGGTAAGTATGGCAGTACCTTAGGTAGGCCTCAGTGACCAAGGCTCTCTGGCTCATGCCTAGCTGTGTAAAGAAGTGTGGCAAACGTACGTACTGCTCCTCAGGCTGGGCGCACAGCCTAGCTTTCGCTTCTATGAGAGTGCTGTCCCGAGTCTCTTCCTGGAGCCCGTCGTCAGCACGGTGTCTTTTGGCACTGCAGTTGTCTTTCAGTCAAGGAGGCCGTTCGACCGGCAAAGGGAGTCCGCCCAGCGCTGCTTTCGCGAGTCTCTGACGACGGAGGCACTCCACCTAGGCAACCCAGAGAGGAGTACACTGCCCTAGCTACGAATGTGAAGAGCTGTCTCCAGGGGCCTGCTTACACGAAGGTTCCTCAGAAGCCAGAGGCCGCCGTTCCGGCACGGAGCGAGGTCATCATGCGAACCTGGTGAATGGGCTCCTATCCTGTGTGTCCCCAGGAGCGTCGCAGGGTTAAGGTACTCCGTGGTGGAGTATGGCCTCATTGGAGACCCCTGCACACCCAACTCCCCTGACGTGAAACACTGGAACTCAACCTTGAGGCCCGAGGTCACCTGTCACTTGGCCGCAGCTGAACCTGGGGTGCCGTGGGAGGAGTTCCTAGAAAGGGATTGCCAGCACGGTTTTCGCTTTGGGAGAACACGCAGCCTTGGCCCACAACGACAATCCTGCCGTGCAGAGACGTCGGGCCGCTAGTGCTGTTCGGGCCGCTTTGAAGCCAAGCGCAAGGCGCCTCCAAACGGGGAGAAAGCGTACTCTCCCATCCGCGTCCCACTTTCAAGCTGAATGACGCAGCATGTTTCTCGGAAGGCTCTGCCGAGCTATCTAGCACAAGGGAGAGAGTGCCTGCCTCTGCCGAGAAAGGTTTTGACGTGGGGATTGCTGGACGTGCGGAAGAGCGTTCCCCAGGCCGTGCCAAGTTTAGGCTTTGGTGATTCTGGATGGTCCCAAGGGGGCAGAATTGTCCCTGGGAAAGCTGTCCTTTTTCTCTTTCTCCGGCTGGAAGTAAACATCTGGCAACCGACTGCCGTACGCAGACGTCCTGGGGGAGCCTCCCGGTTCCTTTGGGACGCACATTGGTGTTTCACAGAAGAGCCCCAATTCCTAATTGGGGGCACAGCAGCCGGGAATGTAAGGCTGTTTAGAACTGCGTACCTTGAGGCCGTGTGAAGGCCGTACAAACGAGAGCTTTCGAGGGAACAGGGCAGCGCTTCGCCATCATCGTTGCACATTCACGGAGCTTAATCAAACGAACGCGTTTCCTTCCTGTGGCTCAAACACAGCCGAGGAGTTGGAAGGCATACAGTGCCCTTTGACAGTTGTTACAACGAACGTGAGTGCACAGTGTCTCGTGAAATACCTTACACGGTTGAAGCGTTCCGTTAACGCATGCCCCTCCGCTCCCTCTGGCACTCCGAGGTGTTCCTAACGGGGGCAACCTGGACTTTTGCTTGAGGCCGGGGTGGGGCGGGGGGACTCACAGTTCTTTTGCCGGCGGGCTCCAGAGCGCTCCTGCTGAAGCTCCCAGCAAGGAACTGAGAGAGAGCCGCAGGCCTCACACGAATAAACCCAGACTTCTTCTGTCACGGGTAAACTCAGACTTCTTATGTGAGGCCTTCGGGCAGCAAAGAGAAGGTGGGCGCGAGGAGTGTGCTTCAGGCAGCTTAGGACCCGCCCCTGTCTCGTCTGCCACGGAGGGGAATAAGGGTCGGCCAGGGTCGCCCAGCTTCAAACCTGAGCTCACATAGGGATCCTCAGCGGTTTCTGATTACCTCAAGGAAACACAACGGGAGGAACAGGGCCCTTCCGTGGAGGCACTTTTGGGCACAGGGACCTCTGCGTGGGATCTACTGGGTAAGTATGGCAGTACCTTAGGTAGGCCTCAGTGACCAAGGCTCTCTGGCTCATGCCTAGCTGTGTAAAGAAGTGTGGCAAACGTACGTACTGCTCCTCAGGCTGGGCGCACAGCCTAGCTTTCGCTTCTATGAGAGTGCTGTCCCGAGTCTCTTCCTGGAGCCCGTCGTCAGCACGGTGTCTTTTGGCACTGCAGTTGTCTTTCAGTCAAGGAGGCCGTTCGACCGGCAAAGGGAGTCCGCCCAGCGCTGCTTTCGCGAGTCTCTGACGACGGAGGCACTCCACCTAGGCAACCCAGAGAGGAGTACACTGCCCTAGCTACGAATGTGAAGAGCTGTCTCCAGGGGCCTGCTTACACGAAGGTTCCTCAGAAGCCAGAGGCCGCCGTTCCGGCACGGAGAGAGGTCATCATGCGAACCTGGTGAATGGGCTCCTATCCTGTGTGTCCCCAGGAGCGTCGCAGGGTTAAGGTACTCCGTGGTGGAGTATGGCCTCATTGGAGACCCCTGCACACCCAACTCCCCTGACGTGAAACACTGGAACTCAACCTTGAGGCCCGAGGTCACCTGTCACTTGGCCGCAGCTGAACCTGGGGTGCCGTGGGAGGAGTTCCTAGAAAGGGATTGACAGCACGGTTTTCGCTTTGGGAGAACACGCAGCCTTGGCCCACAACGACAATCCTGCCGTGCAGAGACGTCGGGCCGCTAGTGCTGTTCGGGCCGCTTTGAAGCCAAGCGCAAGGCGCCTCCAAACGGGGAGAAAGCGTACTCTCCCATCCGCGTCCCACTTTCAAGCTGAATGACGCAGCATGTTTCTCGGAAGGCTCTGCCGAGCTATCTAGCACAAGGGAGAGAGTGCCTGCCTCTGCCGAGAAAGGTTTTGATGTGGGGATTGCTGGACGTGCGGAAGAGCGTTCCCCAGGCCGTGCCAAGTTTAGGCTTTGGTGATTCTGGATGGTCCCAAGGGGGCAGAATTGTCCCTGGGAAAGCTGTCCTTTTTCTCTTTCTCCGGCTGGAAGTAAACATCTGGCAACCGACTGCCGTACGCAGACGTCCTGGGGGAGCCTCCCGGTTCCTTTGGGACGCACATTGGTGTTTCACAGAAGAGCCCCAATTCCTAATTGGGGGCACAGCAGCCGGGAATGTAAGGCTGTTTAGAACTGCGTACCTTGAGGCCGTGTGAAGGCCGTACAAACGAGAGCTTTCGAGGGAACAGGGCAGCGCTTCGCCATCATCGTTGCACATTCACGGAGCTTAATCAAACGAACGCGTTTCCTTCCTGTGGCTCAAACACAGCCGAGGAGTTGGAAGGCATACAGTGCCCTTTGACAGTTGTTACAACGAACGTGAGTGCACAGTGTCTCGTGAAATACCTTACACGGTTGAAGCGTTCCGTTAACGCATGCCCCTCCGCTCCCTCTGGCACTCCGAGGTGTTCCTAACGGGGGCAACCTGGACTTTTGCTTGAGGCCGGGGTGGGGCGGGGGGACTCACAGTTCTTTTGCCGGCGGGCTCCAGAGCGCTCCTGCTGAAGCTCCCAGCAAGGAACTGAGAGAGAGCCGCAGGCCTCACACGAATATACTCAGACTTCTTCTGTCACGAGTAAACTCAGACTTCTTATGTGAGGCCTTCGGGCAGCAAAGAGAAGGTGGGCGCGAGGAGTGTGCTTCAGGCAGCTTAGGACCCGCCCCTGTCTCGTCTGCCACGGAGGGGAATAAGGGTCGGCCAGGGTCGCCCAGCTTCAAACCTGAGCTCACATAGGGATCCGCAGCGGTTTCTGATTACCTCAAGGAAACACAACGGGAGGAACAGGGCCCTTCCGTGGAGGCACTTTTGGGCACAGGGACCTCTGCGTGGGATCTACTGGGTAAGTATGGCAGTACCTTAGGTAGGCCTCAGTGACCAAGGCTCTCTGGCTCATGCCTAGCTGTGTAAAGAAGTGTGGCAAACGTACGTACTGCTCCTCAGGCTGGGCGCACAGCCTAGCTTTCGCTTCTATGAGAGTGCTGTCCCGAGTCTCTTCCTGGAGCCCGTCGTCAGCACGGTGTCTTTTGGCACTGCAGTTGTCTTTCAGTCAAGGAGGCCGTTCGACCGGCAAA
The DNA here is from genome assembly GCF_964374135.1 of Grampus griseus. NCBI lineage: Eukaryota > Metazoa > Chordata > Mammalia > Artiodactyla > Delphinidae > Grampus > Grampus griseus. Next base: position 217,261 of record NW_028133172.1, on the reverse strand, counting down.
GGGAGTCCGCCCAGCGCTGCTTTCGCGAGTCTCTGACGACGGAGGCACTCCACCTAGGCAACCCAGAGAGGAGTACACTGCCCTAGCTACGAATGTGAAGAGCTGTCTCCAGGGGCCTGCTTACACGAAGGTTCCTCAGAAGCCAGAGGCCGCCGTTCCGGCACGGAGCGAGGTCATCATGCGAACCTGGTGAATGGGCTCCTATCCTGTGTGTCCCCAGGAGCGTCGCAGGGTTAAGGTACTCCGTGGTGGAGTATGGCCTCATTGGAGACCCCTGCACACCCAACTCCCCTGACGTGAAACACTGGAACTCAACCTTGAGGCCCGAGGTCACCTGTCACTTGGCCGCAGCTGAACCTGGGGTGCCGTGGGAGGAGTTCCTAGAAAGGGATTGCCAGCACGGTTTTCGCTTTGGGAGAACACGCAGCCTTGGCCCACAACGACAATCCTGCCGTGCAGAGACGTCGGGCCGCTAGTGCTGTTCGGGCCGCTTTGAAGCCAAGCGCAAGGCGCCTCCAAACGGGGAGAAAGCGTACTCTCCCATCCGCGTCCCACTTTCAAGCTGAATGACGCAGCATGTTTCTCGGAAGGCTCTGCCGAGCTATCTAGCACAAGGGAGAGAGTGCCTGCCTCTGCCGAGAAAGGTTTTGACGTGGGGATTGCTGGACGTGCGGAAGAGCATTCCCCAGGCCGTGCCAAGTTTAGGCTTTGGTGATTCTGGATGGTCCCAAGGGGGCAGAATTGTCCCTGGGAAAGCTGTCCTTTTTCTCTTTCTCCGGCTGGAAGTAAACATCTGGCAACCGACTGCCGTACGCAGACGTCCTGGGGGAGCCTCCCGGTTCCTTTGGGACGCACATTGGTGTTTCACAGAAGAGCCCCAATTCCTAATTGGGGGCACAGCAGCCGGGAATGTAAGGCTGTTTAGAACTGCGTACCTTGAGGCCGTGTGAAGGCCGTACAAACGAGAGCTTTCGAGGGAACAGGGCAGCGCTTCGCCATCATCGTTGCACATTCACGGAGCTTAATCAAACGAACGCGTTTCCTTCCTGTGGCTCAAACACAGCCGAGGAGTTGGAAGGCATACAGTGCCCTTTGACAGTTGTTACAACGAACGTGAGTGCACAGTGTCTCGTGAAATACCTTACACGGTTGAAGCGTTCCGTTAACGCATGCCCCTCCGCTCCCTCTGGCACTCCGAGGTGTTCCTAACGGGGGCAACCTGGACTTTTGCTTGAGGCCGGGGTGGGGCGGAGGGACTCACAGTTCTTTTGCCGGCGGGCTCCAGAGCGCTCCTGCTGAAGCTCCCAGCAAGGAACTGAGAGAGAGCCGCAGGCCTCACACGAATAAACTCAGACTTCTTCTGTCACGGGTAAACGCAGACTTCTTATGTGAGGCCTTCGGGCAGCAAAGAGAAGGTGGGCGCGAGGAGTGTGCTTCAGGCAGCTTAGGACCCGCCCCTGTCTCGTCTGCCACGGAGGGGAATAAGGGTCGGCCAGGGTCGCCCAGCTTCAAACCTGAGCTCACATAGGGATCCGCAGCGGTTTCTGATTACCTCAAGGAAACACAACGGGAGGAACAGGGCCCTTCCGTGGAGGCACTTTTGGGCACAGGGACCTCTGCGTGGGATCTACTGGGTAAGTATGGCAGTACCTTAGGTAGGCCTCAGTGACCAAGGCTCTCTGGCTCATGCCTAGCTGTGTAAAGAAGTGTGGCAAACGTACGTACTGCTCCTCAGGCTGGGCGCACAGCCTAGCTTTCGCTTCTATGAGAGTGCTGTCCCGAGTCTCTTCCTGGAGCCCGTCGTCAGCACGGTGTCTTTTGGCACTGCAGTTGTCTTTCAGTCAAGGAGGCCGTTCGACCGGCAAAGGGAGTCCGCCCAGCGCTGCTTTCGCGAGTCTCTGACGACGGAGGCACTCCACCTAGGCAACCCAGAGAGGAGTACACTGCCCTAGCTACGAATGTGAAGAGCTGTCTCCAGGGGCCTGCTTACACGAAGGTTCCTCAGAAGCCAGAGGCCGCCGTTCCGGCACGGAGCGAGGTCATCATGCGAACCTGGTGAATGGGCTCCTATCCTGTGTGTCCCCAGGAGCGTCGCAGGGTTAAGGTACTCCGTGGTGGAGTATGGCCTCATTGGAGACCCCTGCACACCCAACTCCCCTGACGTGAAACACTGGAACTCAACCTTGAGGCCCGAGGTCACCTGTCACTTGGCCGCAGCTGAACCTGGGGTGCCGTGGGAGGAGTTCCTAGAAAGGGATTGCCAGCACGGTTTTCGCTTTGGGAGAACACGCAGCCTTGGCCCACAACGACAATCCTGCCGTGCAGAGACGTCGGGCCGCTAGTGCTGTTCGGGCCGCTTTGAAGCCAAGCGCAAGGCGCCTCCAAACGGGGAGAAAGCGTACTCTCCCATCCGCGTCCCACTTTCAAGCTGAATGACGCAGCATGTTTCTCGGAAGGCTCTGCCGAGCTATCTAGCACAAGGGAGAGAGTGCCTGCCTCTGCCGAGAAAGGTTTTGACGTGGGGATTGCTGGACGTGCGGAAGAGCGTTCCCCAGGCCGTGCCAAGTTTAGGCTTTGGTGATTCTGGATGGTCCCAAGGGGGCAGAATTGTCCCTGGGAAAGCTGTCCTTTTTCTCTTTCTCCGGCTGGAAGTAAACATCTGGCAACCGACTGCCGTACGCAGACGTCCTGGGGGAGCCTCCCGGTTCCTTTGGGACGCACATTGGTGTTTCACAGAAGAGCCCCAATTCCTAATTGGGGGCACAGCAGCCGGGAATGTAAGGCTGTTTAGAACTGCGTACCTTGAGGCCGTGTGAAGGCCGTACAAACGAGAGCTTTCGAGGGAACAGGGCAGCGCTTCGCCATCATCGTTGCACATTCACGGAGCTTAATCAAACGAACGCGTTTCCTTCCTGTGGCTCAAACACAGCCGAGGAGTTGGAAGGCATACAGTGCCCTTTGACAGTTGTTACAACGAACGTGAGTGCACAGTGTCTCGTGAAATACCTTACACGGTTGAAGCGTTCCGTTAACGCATGCCCCTCCGCTCCCTCTGGCACTCCGAGGTGTTCCTAACGGGGGCAACCTGGACTTTTGCTTGAGGCCGGGGTGGGGCGGGGGGACTCACAGTTCTTTTGCCGGCGGGCTCCAGAGCGCTCCTGCTGAAGCTCCCAGCAAGGAACTGAGAGAGAGCCGCAGGCCTCACACGAATAAACCCAGACTTCTTCTGTCACGGGTAAACTCAGACTTCTTATGTGAGGCCTTCGGGCAGCAAAGAGAAGGTGGGCGCGAGGAGTGTGCTTCAGGCAGCTTAGGACCCGCCCCTGTCTCGTCTGCCACGGAGGGGAATAAGGGTCGGCCAGGGTCGCCCAGCTTCAAACCTGAGCTCACATAGGGATCCTCAGCGGTTTCTGATTACCTCAAGGAAACACAACGGGAGGAACAGGGCCCTTCCGTGGAGGCACTTTTGGGCACAGGGACCTCTGCGTGGGATCTACTGGGTAAGTATGGCAGTACCTTAGGTAGGCCTCAGTGACCAAGGCTCTCTGGCTCATGCCTAGCTGTGTAAAGAAGTGTGGCAAACGTACGTACTGCTCCTCAGGCTGGGCGCACAGCCTAGCTTTCGCTTCTATGAGAGTGCTGTCCCGAGTCTCTTCCTGGAGCCCGTCGTCAGCACGGTGTCTTTTGGCACTGCAGTTGTCTTTCAGTCAAGGAGGCCGTTCGACCGGCAAAGGGAGTCCGCCCAGCGCTGCTTTCGCGAGTCTCTGACGACGGAGGCACTCCACCTAGGCAACCCAGAGAGGAGTACACTGCCCTAGCTACGAATGTGAAGAGCTGTCTCCAGGGGCCTGCTTACACGAAGGTTCCTCAGAAGCCAGAGGCCGCCGTTCCGGCACGGAGCGAGGTCATCATGCGAACCTGGTGAATGGGCTCCTATCCTGTGTGTCCCCAGGAGCGTCGCAGGGTTAAGGTACTCCGTGGTGGAGTATGGCCTCATTGGAGACCCCTGCACACCCAACTCCCCTGACGTGAAACACTGGAACTCAACCTTGAGGCCCGAGGTCACCTGTCACTTGGCCGCAGCTGAACCTGGGGTGCCGTGGGAGGAGTTCCTAGAAAGGGATTGCCAGCACGGTTTTCGCTTTGGGAGAACACGCAGCCTTGGCCCACAACGACAATCCTGCCGTGCAGAGACGTCGGGCCGCTAGTGCTGTTCGGGCCGCTTTGAAGCCAAGCGCAAGGCGCCTCCAAACGGGGAGAAAGCGTACTCTCCCATCCGCGTCCCACTTTCAAGCTGAATGACGCAGCATGTTTCTCGGAAGGCTCTGCCGAGCTATCTAGCACAAGGGAGAGAGTGCCTGCCTCTGCCGAGAAAGGTTTTGACGTGGGGATTGCTGGACGTGCGGAAGAGCGTTCCCCAGGCCGTGCCAAGTTTAGGCTTTGGTGATTCTGGATGGTCCCAAGGGGGCAGAATTGTCCCTGGGAAAGCTGTCCTTTTTCTCTTTCTCCGGCTGGAAGTAAACATCTGGCAACCGACTGCCGTACGCAGACGTCCTGGGGGAGCCTCCCGGTTCCTTTGGGACGCACATTGGTGTTTCACAGAAGAGCCCCAATTCCTAATTGGGGGCACAGCAGCCGGGAATGTAAGGCTGTTTAGAACTGCGTACCTTGAGGCCGTGTGAAGGCCGTACAAACGAGAGCTTTCGAGGGAACAGGGCAGCGCTTCGCCATCATCGTTGCACATTCACGGAGCTTAATCAAACGAACGCGTTTCCTTCCTGTGGCTCAAACACAGCCGAGGAGTTGGAAGGCATACAGTGCCCTTTGACAGTTGTTACAACGAACGTGAGTGCACAGTGTCTCGTGAAATACCTTACACGGTTGAAGCGTTCCGTTAACGCATGCCCCTCCGCTCCCTCTGGCACTCCGAGGTGTTCCTAACGGGGGCAACCTGGACTTTTGCTTGAGGCCGGGGTGGGGCGGGGGGACTCACAGTTCTTTTGCCGGCGGGCTCCAGAGCGCTCCTGCTGAAGCTCCCAGCAAGGAACTGAGAGAGAGCCGCAGGCCTCACACGAATATACTCAGACTTCTTCTGTCACGAGTAAACTCAGACTTCTTATGTGAGGCCTTCGGGCAGCAAAGAGAAGGTGGGCGCGAGGAGTGTGCTTCAGGCAGCTTAGGACCCGCCCCTGTCTCGTCTGCCACGGAGGGGAATAAGGGTCGGCCAGGGTCGCCCAGCTTCAAACCTGAGCTCACATAGGGATCCGCAGCGGTTTCTGATTACCTCAAGGAAACACAACGGGAGGAACAGGGCCCTTCCGTGGAGGCACTTTTGGGCACAGGGACCTCTGCGTGGGATCTACTGGGTAAGTATGGCAGTACCTTAGGTAGGCCTCAGTGACCAAGGCTCTCTGGCTCATGCCTAGCTGTGTAAAGAAGTGTGGCAAACGTACGTACTGCTCCTCAGGCTGGGCGCACAGCCTAGCTTTCGCTTCTATGAGAGTGCTGTCCCGAGTCTCTTCCTGGAGCCCGTCGTCAGCACGGTGTCTTTTGGCACTGCAGTTGTCTTTCAGTCAAGGAGGCCGTTCGACCGGCAAAGGGAGTCCGCCCAGCGCTGCTTTCGCGAGTGTCTGACGACGGAGGCACTCCACCTAGGCAACCCAGAGAGGAGTACACTGCCCTAGCTACGAATGTGAAGAGCTGTCTCCAGGGGCCTGCTTACACGAAGGTTCCTCAGAAGGCAGAGGCCGCCGTTCCGGCACGGAGAGAGGTCATCATGCGAACCTGGTGAATGGGCTCCTACCCTGTGTGTCCCGAGGAGCGTCGCAGGGTTAAGGCACTCCGTGGTGGAGTATGGCCTCATTGGAGACCCCTGCACACCCAACTCCCCTGACGTGAAACACTGGAACTCAACCTTGAGGCCCGAGGTCACCTGTCACTTGGCCGCAGCTGAACCTGGGGTGCCGTGGGAGGAGTTCCTAGAAAGGGATTGCCAGCACGGTTTTCGCTTTGGGAGAACACGCAGCCTTGGCCCACAACGACAATCCTGCCGTGCAGAGACGTCGGGCCGCTAGTGCTGTTCGGGCCGCTTTGAAGCCAAGCGCAAGGCGCCTCCAAACGGGGAGAAAGCATACTCTCCCATCCGCGTCCCACTTTCAAGCTGAATGACGCAGCATGTTTCTCGGAAGGCTCTGCCGACCTATCTAGCACAAGGGAGAGAGTGCCTGCCTCTGCCGAGAAAGGTTTTGACGTGGGGATTGCTGGACGTGCGGAAGAGCGTTCCCCAGGCCGTGCCAAGTTTAGGCTTTGGTGATTCTGGATGGTCCCAAGGGGGCAGAATTGTCCCTGGGAAAGCTGTCCTTTTTCTCTTTCTCCGGCTGGAAGTAAACATCTGGCAACCGACTGCCGTACGCAGACGTCCTGGGGGAGCCTCCCGGTTCCTTTGGGACGCACATTGGTGTTTCACAGAAGAGCCCCAATTCCTAATTGGGGGCACAGCAGCCGGGAATGTAAGGCTGTTTAGAACTGCGTACCTTGAGGCCGTGTGAAGGCCGTACAAACGAGAGCTTTCGAGGGAACAGGGCAGCGCTTCGCCATCATCGTTGCACATTCACGGAGCTTAATCAAACGAACGCGTTTCCTTCCTGTGGCTCAAACACAGCCGAGGAGTTGGAAGGCATACAGTGCCCTTTGACAGTTGTTACAACGAACGTGAGTGCACAGTGTCTCGTGAAATACCTTACACGGTTGAAGCGTTCCGTTAACGCATGCCCCTCCGCTCCCTCTGGCACTCCGAGGTGTTCCTAACGGGGGCAACCTGGACTTTTGCTTGAGGCCGGGGTGGGGCGGGGGGACTCACAGTTCTTTTGCCGGCGGGCTCCAGAGCGCTCCTGCTGAAGCTCCCAGCAAGGAACTGAGAGAGAGCCGCAGGCCTCACACGAATAAACTCAGACTTCTTCTGTCACGAGTAAACTCAGACTTCTTATGTGAGGCCTTCGGGCAGCAAAGAGAAGGTGGGCGCGAGGAGTGTGCTTCAGGCAGCTTAGGACCCGCCCCTGTCTCGTCTGCCACGGAGGGGAATAAGGGTCGGCCAGGGTCGCCCAGCTTCAAACCTGAGCTCACATAGGGATCCTCAGCGGTTTCTGATTACCTCAAGGAAACACAACGGGAGGAACAGGGCCCTTCCGTGGAGGCACTTTTGGGCACAGGGACCTCTGCGTGGGATCTACTGGGTAAGTATGGCAGTACCTTAGGTAGGCCTCAGTGACCAAGGCTCTCTGGCTCATGCCTAGCTGTGTAAAGAAGTGTGGCAAACGTACGTACTGCTCCTCAGGCTGGGCGCACAGCCTAGCTTTCGCTTCTATGAGAGTGCTGTCCCGAGTCTCTTCCTGGAGCCCGTCGTCAGCACGGTGTCTTTTGGCACTGCAGTTGTCTTTCAGTCAAAGAGGCCGTTCGACCGGCAAAGGGAGACCGCCCAGCGCTGCTTTCGTGAGTCTCTTTGACGACGGGGGCACTCCACCTAGGCAACCCAGAGAGGAGTACACTGCCCTAGCTACGAATGTGAAGAGCTGTCTCCAGGGGCCTGCTTACACGAAGGTTCCTCAGAAGCCAGAGGCCGCCGTTCCGGCACGGAGAGAGGTCATCATGCGAACCTGGTGAATGGGCTCCTATCCTGTGTGTCCCCAGGAGCGTCGCAGGGTTAAGGCACTCCGTGGTGGAGTATGGCCTCATTGGAGACCCCTGCACACCCAACTCCCCTGACGTGAAACACTGGAACTCAACCTTGAGGCCCGAGGTCACCTGTCACTTGGCCGCAGCTGAACCTGAGGTGTCGTGGGAGGAGTTCCTAGAAAGGGATTGCCAGCACGGTTTTCGCTTTGGGAGAACACGCAGCCTTGGCCCACAACGACAATCCTGCCGTGCAGAGACGTCGGGCCGCTAGTGCTGTTCGGGCCGCTTTGAAGCCAAGCGCAAGGCGCCTCCAAACGGGGAGAAAGCGTACTCTCCCATCCGCGTCCCACTTTCAAGCTGAATGACGCAGCATGTTTCTCGGAAGGTTCTGCCGAGCTATCTAGCACAAGGGAGAGAGTGCCTGCCTCTGCCGAGAAAGGTTTTGACGTGGGGATTGCTGGACATGCGGAAGAGCGTTCCCCAGGCCGTGCCAAGTTTAGGCTTTGGTGATTCTGGATGGTCCCAAGGGGGCAGAATTGTTCCTGGGAAAGCTGTCCTTTTTCTCTTTCTCCGGCTCGAAGTAAACATCTGGCAACCGACTGCCGTACGCAGACGTCCTGGGGGAGCCTCCCGGTTCCTTTGGGACGCACATTGGTGTTTCACAGAAGAGCCCCAATTCCTAATTGGGGGCACAGCAGCCGGGAATGTAAGGCTGTTTAGAACTGCGTACCTTGAGGCCATGTGAAGGCCGTACAAACGAGAGCTTTCGAGGGAACAGGGCAGCGCTTCGCCATCATCGTTGCACATTCACGGAGCTTAATCAAACGAACGCGTTTCCTTCCTGTGGCTCAAACACAGCCGAGGAGTTGGAAGGCATACAGTGCCCTTTGACAGTTGTTACAACGAACGTGAGTGCACAGTGTCTCGTGAAATACCTTACACGGTTGAAGCGTTCCGTTAACGCATGCCCCTCCGCTCCCTCTGGCACTCCGAGGTGTTCCTAACGGGGGCAACCTGGACTTTTGCTTGAGGCCGGGGTGGGGCGGGGGGACTCACAGTTCTTTTGCCGGCGGGCTCCAGAGCGCTCCTGCTGAAGCTCCCAGCAAGGAACTGAGAGAGAGCCGCAGGCCTCACACGAATAAACCCAGACTTCTTCTGTCACGGGTAAACTCAGACTTCTTATGTGAGGCCTTCGGGCAGCAAAGAGAAGGTGGGCGCGAGGAGTGTGCTTCAGGCAGCTTAGGACCCGCCCCTGTCTCGTCTGCCACGGAGGGGAATAAGGGTCGGCCAGGGTCGCCCAGCTTCAAACCTGAGCTCACATAGGGATCCTCAGCGGTTTCTGATTACCTCAAGGAAACACAACGGGAGGAACAGGGCCCTTCCGTGGAGGCACTTTTGGGCACAGGGACCTCTGCGTGGGATCTACTGGGTAAGTATGGCAGTACCTTAGGTAGGCCTCAGTGACCAAGGCTCTCTGGCTCATGCCTAGCTGTGTAAAGAAGTGTGGCAAACGTACGTACTGCTCCTCAGGCTGGGCGCACAGCCTAGCTTTCGCTTCTATGAGAGTGCTGTCCCGAGTCTCTTCCTGGAGCCCGTCGTCAGCACGGTGTCTTTTGGCACTGCAGTTGTCTTTCAGTCAAGGAGGCCGTTCGACCGGCAAAGGGAGTCCGCCCAGCGCTGCTTTCGCGAGTCTCTGACGACGGAGGCACTCCACCTAGGCAACCCAGAGAGGAGTACACTGCCCTAGCTACGAATGTGAAGAGCTGTCTCCAGGGGCCTGCTTACACGAAGGTTCCTCAGAAGCCAGAGGCCGCCGTTCCGGCACGGAGAGAGGTCATCATGCGAACCTGGTGAATGGGCTCCTATCCTGTGTGTCCCCAGGAGCGTCGCAGGGTTAAGGTACTCCGTGGTGGAGTATGGCCTCATTGGAGACCCCTGCTCACCCAACTCCCCTGACGTGAAACACTGGAACTCAACCTTGAGGCCCGAGGTCACCTGTCACTTGGCCGCAGCTGAACCTGGGGTGCCGTGGGAGGAGTTCCTAGAAAGGGATTGCCAGCACGGTTTTCGCTTTGGGAGAACACGCAGCCTTGGCCCACAACGACAATCCTGCCGTGCAGAGACGTCGGGCCGCTAGTGCTGTTCGGGCCGCTTTGAAGCCAAGCGCAAGGCGCCTCCAAACGGGGAGAAAGCGTACTCTCCCATCCGCGTCCCACTTTCAAGCTGAATGACGCAGCATGTTTCTCGGAAGGCTCTGCCGAGCTATCTAGCACAAGGGAGAGAGTGCCTGCCTCTGCCGAGAAAGGTTTTGACGTGGGGATTGCTGGACGTGCGGAAGAGCGTTCCCCAGGCCGTGCCAAGTTTAGGCTTTGGTGATTCTGGATGGTCCCAAGGGGGCAGAATTGTTCCTGGGAAAGCTGTCCTTTTTCTCTTTCTCCGGCTGGAAGTAAACATCTGGCAACCGACTGCCGTACGCAGACGTCCTGGGGGAGCCTCCCGGTTCCTTTGGGACGCACATTGGTGTTTCACAGAAGAGCCCCAATTCCTAATTGGGGGCACAGCAGCCGGGAATGTAAGGCTGTTTAGAACTGCGTACCTTGAGGCCGTGTGAAGGCCGTACAAACGAGAGCTTTCGAGGGAACAGGGCAGCGCTTCGCCATCATCGTTGCACATTCACGGAGCTTAATCAAACGAACGCGTTTCCTTCCTGTGGCTCAAACACAGCCGAGGAGTTGGAAGGCATACAGTGCCCTTTGACAGTTGTTACAACGAACGTGAGTGCACAGTGTCTCGTGAAATACCTTACACGGTTGAAGCGTTCCGTTAACGCATGCCCCTCCGCTCCCTCTGGCACTCCGAGGTGTTCCTAACGGGGGCAACCTGGACTTTTGCTTGAGGCCGGGGTGGGGCGGGGGGACTCACAGTTCTTTTGCCGGCGGGCTCCAGAGCGCTCCTGCTGAAGCTCCCAGCAAGGAACTGAGAGAGAGCCGCAGGCCTCACACGAATAAACTCAGACTTCTTCTGTCACGAGTAAACTCAGACTTCTTATGTGAGGCCTTCGGGCAGCAAAGAGAAGGTGGGCGCGAGGAGTGTGCTTCAGGCAGCTTAGGACCCGCCCCTGTCTCGTCTGCCACGGAGGGGAGTAAGGGTCGGCCAGGGTCGCCCAGCTTCAAACCTGAGCTCACATAGGGATCCTCAGCGGTTTCTGATTACCTCAAGGAAACACAACGGGAGGAACAGGGCCCTTCCGTGGAGGCACTTTTGGGCACAGGGACCTCTGCGTGGGATCTACTGGGTAAGTATGGCAGTACCTTAGGTAGGCCTCAGTGACCAAGGCTCTCTGGCTCATGCCTAGCTGTGTAAAGAAGTGTGGCAAACGTACGTACTGCTCCTCAGGCTGGGCGCACAGCCTAGCTTTCGCTTCTATGAGAGTGCTGTCCCGAGTCTCTTCCTGGAGCCCGTCGTCAGCACGGTGTCTTTTGGCACTGCAGTTGTCTTTCAGTCAAAGAGGCCGTTCGACCGGCAAAGGGAGACCGCCCAGCGCTGCTTTCGTGAGTCTCTTTGACGACGGGGGCACTCCACCTAGGCAACCCAGAGAGGAGTACACTGCCCTAGCTACGAATGTGAAGAGCTGTCTCCAGGGGCCTGCTTACACGAAGGTTCCTCAGAAGCCAGAGGCCGCCGTTCCGGCACGGAGAGAGGTCATCATGCGAACCTGGTGAATGGGCTCCTATCCTGTGTGTCCCCAGGAGCGTCGCAGGGTTAAGGCACTCCGTGGTGGAGTATGGCCTCATTGGAGACCCCTGCACACCCAACTCCCCTGACGTGAAACACTGGAACTCAACCTTGAGGCCCGAGGTCACCTGTCACTTGGCCGCAGCTGAACCTGAGGTGTCGTGGGAGGAGTTCCTAGAAAGGGATTGCCAGCACGGTTTTCGCTTTGGGAGAACACGCAGCCTTGGCCCACAACGACAATCCTGCCGTGCAGAGACGTCGGGCCGCTAGTGCTGTTCGGGCCGCTTTGAAGCCAAGCGCAAGGCGCCTCCAAACGGGGAGAAAGCGTACTCTCCCATCCGCGTCCCACTTTCAAGCTGAATGACGCAGCATGTTTCTCGGAAGGTTCTGCCGAGCTATCTAGCACAAGGGAGAGAGTGCCTGCCTCTGCCGAGAAAGGTTTTGACGTGGGGATTGCTGGACATGCGGAAGAGCGTTCCCCAGGCCGTGCCAAGTTTAGGCTTTGGTGATTCTGGATGGTCCCAAGGGGGCAGAATTGTTCCTGGGAAAGCTGTCCTTTTTCTCTTTCTCCGGCTCGAAGTAAACATCTGGCAACCGACTGCCGTACGCAGACGTCCTGGGGGAGCCTCCCGGTTCCTTTGGGACGCACATTGGTGTTTCACAGAAGAGCCCCAATTCCTAATTGGGGGCACAGCAGCCGGGAATGTAAGGCTGTTTAGAACTGCGTACCTTGAGGCCATGTGAAGGCCGTACAAACGAGAGCTTTCGAGGGAACAGGGCAGCGCTTCGCCATCATCGTTGCACATTCACGGAGCTTAATCAAACGAACGCGTTTCCTTCCTGTGGCTCAAACACAGCCGAGGAGTTGGAAGGCATACAGTGCCCTTTGACAGTTGTTACAACGAACGTGAGTGCACAGTGTCTCGTGAAATACCTTACACGGTTGAAGCGTTCCGTTAACGCATGCCCCTCCGCTCCCTCTGGCACTCCGAGGTGTTCCTAACGGGGGCAACCTGGACTTTTGCTTGAGGCCGGGGTGGGGCGGGGGGACTCACAGTTCTTTTGCCGGCGGGCTCCAGAGCGCTCCTGCTGAAGCTCCCAGCAAGGAACTGAGAGAGAGCCGCAGGCCTCACACGAATAAACCCAGACTTCTTCTGTCACGGGTAAACTCAGACTTCTTATGTGAGGCCTTCGGGCAGCAAAGAGAAGGTGGGCGCGAGGAGTGTGCTTCAGGCAGCTTAGGACCCGCCCCTGTCTCGTCTGCCACGGAGGGGAATAAGGGTCGGCCAGGGTCGCCCAGCTTCAAACCTGAGCTCACATAGGGATCCTCAGCGGTTTCTGATTACCTCAAGGAAACACAACGGGAGGAACAGGGCCCTTCCGTGGAGGCACTTTTGGGCACAGGGACCTCTGCGTGGGATCTACTGGGTAAGTATGGCAGTACCTTAGGTAGGCCTCAGTGACCAAGGCTCTCTGGCTCATGCCTAGCTGTGTAAAGAAGTGTGGCAAACGTACGTACTGCTCCTCAGGCTGGGCGCACAGCCTAGCTTTCGCTTCTATGAGAGTGCTGTCCCGAGTCTCTTCCTGGAGCCCGTCGTCAGCACGGTGTCTTTTGGCACTGCAGTTGTCTTTCAGTCAAGGAGGCCGTTCGACCGGCAAAGGGAGTCCGCCCAGCGCTGCTTTCGCGAGTCTCTGACGACGGAGGCACTCCACCTAGGCAACCCAGAGAGGAGTACACTGCCCTAGCTACGAATGTGAAGAGCTGTCTCCAGGGGCCTGCTTACACGAAGGTTCCTCAGAAGCCAGAGGCCGCCGTTCCGGCACGGAGAGAGGTCATCATGCGAACCTGGTGAATGGGCTCCTATCCTGTGTGTCCCCAGGAGCGTCGCAGGGTTAAGGTACTCCGTGGTGGAGTATGGCCTCATTGGAGACCCCTGCTCACCCAACTCCCCTGACGTGAAACACTGGAACTCAACCTTGAGGCCCGAGGTCACCTGTCACTTGGCCGCAGCTGAACCTGGGGTGCCGTGGGAGGAGTTCCTAGAAAGGGATTGCCAGCACGGTTTTCGCTTTGGGAGAACACGCAGCCTTGGCCCACAACGACAATCCTGCCGTGCAGAGACGTCGGGCCGCTAGTGCTGTTCGGGCCGCTTTGAAGCCAAGCGCAAGGCGCCTCCAAACGGGGAGAAAGCGTACTCTCCCATCCGCGTCCCACTTTCAAGCTGAATGACGCAGCATGTTTCTCGGAAGGCTCTGCCGAGCTATCTAGCACAAGGGAGAGAGTGCCTGCCTCTGCCGAGAAAGGTTTTGACGTGGGGATTGCTGGACGTGCGGAAGAGCGTTCCCCAGGCCGTGCCAAGTTTAGGCTTTGGTGATTCTGGATGGTCCCAAGGGGGCAGAATTGTTCCTGGGAAAGCTGTCCTTTTTCTCTTTCTCCGGCTGGAAGTAAACATCTGGCAACCGACTGCCGTACGCAGACGTCCTGGGGGAGCCTCCCGGTTCCTTTGGGACGCACATTGGTGTTTCACAGAAGAGCCCCAATTCCTAATTGGGGGCACAGCAGCCGGGAATGTAAGGCTGTTTAGAACTGCGTACCTTGAGGCCGTGTGAAGGCCGTACAAACGAGAGCTTTCGAGGGAACAGGGCAGCGCTTCGCCATCATCGTTGCACATTCACGGAGCTTAATCAAACGAACGCGTTTCCTTCCTGTGGCTCAAACACAGCCGAGGAGTTGGAAGGCATACAGTGCCCTTTGACAGTTGTTACAACGAACGTGAGTGCACAGTGTCTCGTGAAATACCTTACACGGTTGAAGCGTTCCGTTAACGCATGCCCCTCCGCTCCCTCTGGCACTCCGAGGTGTTCCTAACGGGGGCAACCTGGACTTTTGCTTGAGGCCGGGGTGGGGCGGAGGGACTCACAGTTCTTTTGCCGGCGGGCTCCAGAGCGCTCCTGCTGAAGCTCCCAGCAAGGAACTGAGAGAGAGCCGCAGGCCTCACACGAATATACTCAGACTTCTTCTGTCACGAGTAAACTCAGACTTCTTATGTGAGGCCTTCGGGCAGCAAAGAGAAGGTGGGCGCGAGGAGTGTGCTTCAGGCAGCTTAGGACCCGCCCCTGTCTCGTCTGCCACGGAGGGGAATAAGGGTCGGCCAGGGTCGCCCAGCTTCAAACCTGAGCTCACATAGGGATCCGCAGCGGTTTCTGATTACCTCAAGGAAACACAACGGGAGGAACAGGGCCCTTCCGTGGAGGCACTTTTGGGCACAGGGACCTCTGCGTGGGATCTACTGGGTAAGTATGGCAGTACCTTAGGTAGGCCTCAGTGACCAAGGCTCTCTGGCTCATGCCTAGCTGTGTAAAGAAGTGTGGCAAACGTACGTACTGCTCCTCAGGCTGGGCGCACAGCCTAGCTTTCGCTTCTATGAGAGTGCTGTCCCGAGTCTCTTCCTGGAGCCCGTCGTCAGCACGGTGTCTTTTGGCACTGCAGTTGTCTTTCAGTCAAGGAGGCCGTTCGACCGGCAAAGGGAGTCCGCCCAGCGCTGCTTTCGCGAGTCTCTGACGACGGAGGCACTCCACCTAGGCAACCCAGAGAGGAGTACACTGCCCTAGCTACGAATGTGAAGAGCTGTCTCCAGGGGCCTGCTTACACGAAGGTTCCTCAGAAGCCAGAGGCCGCCGTTCCGGCACGGAGCGAGGTCATCATGCGAACCTGGTGAATGGGCTCCTATCCTGTGTGTCCCCAGGAGCGTCGCAGGGTTAAGGTACTCCGTGGTGGAGTATGGCCTCATTGGAGACCCCTGCTCACCCAACTCCCCTGACGTGAAACACTGGAACTCAACCTTGAGGCCCGAGGTCACCTGTCACTTGGCCGCAGCTGAACCTGGGGTGCCGTGGGAGGAGTTCCTAGAAAGGGATTGCCAGCACGGTTTTCGCTTTGGGAGAACACGCAGCCTTGGCCCACAACGACAATCCTGCCGTGCAGAGACGTCGGGCCGCTAGTGCTGTTCGGGCCGCTTTGAAGCCAAGCGCAAGGCGCCTCCAAACGGGGAGAAAGCGTACTCTCCCATCCGCGTCCCACTTTCAAGCTGAATGACGCAGCATGTTTCTCGGAAGGCTCTGCCGAGCTATCTAGCACAAGGGAGAGAGTGCCTGCCTCTGCCGAGAAAGGTTTTGACGTGGGGATTGCTGGACGTGCGGAAGAGCGTTCCCCAGGCCGTGCCAAGTTTAGGCTTTGGTGATTCTGGATGGTCCCAAGGGGGCAGAATTGTCCCTGGGAAAGCTGTCCTTTTTCTCTTTCTCCGGCTGGAAGTAAACATCTGGCAACCGACTGCCGTACGCAGACGTCCTGGGGGAGCCTCCCGGTTCCTTTGGGACGCACATTGGTGTTTCACAGAAGAGCCCCAATTCCTAATTGGGGGCACAGCAGCCGGGAATGTAAGGCTGTTTAGAACTGCGTACCTTGAGGCCGTGTGAAGGCCGTACAAACGAGAGCTTTCGAGGGAACAGGGCAGCGCTTCGCCATCATCGTTGCACATTCACGGAGCTTAATCAAACGAACGCGTTTCCTTCCTGTGGCTCAAACACAGCCGAGGAGTTGGAAGGCATACAGTGCCCTTTGACAGTTGTTACAACGAACGTGAGTGCACAGTGTCTCGTGAAATACCTTACACGGTTGAAGCGTTCCGTTAACGCATGCCCCTCCGCTCCCTCTGGCACTCCGAGGTGTTCCTAACGGGGGCAACCTGGACTTTTGCTTGAGGCCGGGGTGGGGCGGAGGGACTCACAGTTCTTTTGCCGGCGGGCTCCAGAGCGCTCCTGCTGAAGCTCCCAGCAAGGAACTGAGAGAGAGCCGCAGGCCTCACACGAATAAACTCAGACTTCTTCTGTCACGGGTAAACGCAGACTTCTTATGTGAGGCCTTCGGGCAGCAAAGAGAAGGTGGGCGCGAGGAGTGTGCTTCAGGCAGCTTAGGACCCGCCCCTGTCTCGTCTGCCACGGAGGGGAATAAGGGTCGGCCAGGGTCGCCCAGCTTCAAACCTGAGCTCACATAGGGATCCGCAGCGGTTTCTGATTACCTCAAGGAAACACAACGGGAGGAACAGGGCCCTTCCGTGGAGGCACTTTTGGGCACAGGGAACTCTGCGTGGGATCTACTGGGTAAGTATGGCAGTACCTTAGGTAGGCCTCAGTGACCAAGGCTCTCTGGCTCATGCCTAGCTGTGTAAAGAAGTGTGGCAAACGTACGTACTGCTCCTCAGGCTGGGCGCACAGCCTAGCTTTCGCTTCTATGAGAGTGCTGTCCCGAGTCTCTTCCTGGAGCCCGTCGTCAGCACGGTGTCTTTTGGCACTGCAGTTGTCTTTCAGTCAAGGAGGCCGTTCGACCGGCAAAGGGAGTCCGCCCAGCGCTGCTTTCGCGAGTTTCTGACGACGGAGGCACTCCACCTAGGCAACCCAGAGAGGAGTACACTGCCCTAGCTACGAATGTGAAGAGCTGTCTCCAGGGGCCTGCTTACACGAAGGTTCCTCAGAAGGCAGAGGCCGCCGTTCCGGCACGGAGAGAGGTCATCATGTGAAACTGGTGAATGGGCTCCTACCCTGTGTGTCCCGAGGAGCGTCGCAGGGTTAAGGCACTCCGTGGTGGAGTATGGCCTCATTGGAGACCCCTGCACACCCAACTCCCCTGACGTGAAACACTGGAACTCAACCTTGAGGCCCGAGGTCACCTGTCACTTGGCCGCAGCTGAACCTGAGGTGTCGTGGGAGGAGTTCCTAGAAAGGGATTGACAGCACGGTTTTCGCTTTGGGAGAACACGCAGCCTTGGCCCACAACGACAATCCTGCCGTGCAGAGACGTCGGGCCGCTAGTGCTGTTCGGGCCGCTTTGAAGCCAAGCGCAAGGCGCCTCCAAACGGGGAGAAAGCGTACTCTCCCATCCGCGTCCCACTTTCAAGCTGAATGACGCAGCATGTTTCTCGGAAGGCTCTGCCGAGCTATCTAGCACAAGGGAGAGAGTGCCTGCCTCTGCCGAGAAAGGTTTTGACGTGGGGATTGCTGGACATGCGGAAGAGCGTTCCCCAGGCCGTGCCAAGTTTAGGCTTTGGTGATTCTGGATGGTCCCAAGGGGGCAGAATTGTTCCTGGGAAAGCTGTCCTTTTTCTCTTTCTCCGGCTGGAAGTAAACATCTGGCAACCGACTGCCGTACGCAGACGTCCTGGGGGAGCCTCCCGGTTCCTTTGGGACGCACATTGGTGTTTCACAGAAGAGCCCCAATTCCTAATTGGGGGCACAGCAGCCGGGAATGTAAGGCTGTTTAGAACGGCGTACCTTGAGGCCGTGTGAAGGCCGTACAAACGAGAGCTTTCGAGGGAACAGGGCAGCGCTTCGCCATCATCGTTGCACATTCACGGAGCTTAATCAAACGAACGCGTTTCCTTCCTGTGGCTCAAACACAGCCGAGGAGTTGGAAGGCATACAGTGCCCTTTGACAGTTGTTACAACGAACGTGAGTGCACAGTGTCTCGTGAAATACCTTACACGGTTGAAGCGTTCCGTTAACGCATGCCCCTCCGCTCCCTCTGGCACTCCGAGGTGTTCCTAACGGGGGCAACCTGGACTTTTGCTTGAGGCCGGGGTGGGGCGGGGGGACTCACAGTTCTTTTGCCGGCGGGCTCCAGAGCGCTCCTGCTGAAGCTCCCAGCAAGGAACTGAGAGAGAGCCGCAGGCCTCACACGAATATACTCAGACTTCTTCTGTCACGAGTAAACTCAGACTTCTTATGTGAGGCCTTCGGGCAGCAAAGAGAAGGTGGGCGCGAGGAGTGTGCTTCAGGCAGCTTAGGACCCGCCCCTGTCTCGTCTGCCACGGAGGGGAATAAGGGTCGGCCAGGGTCGCCCAGCTTCAAACCTGAGCTCACATAGGGATCCGCAGCGGTTTCTGATTACCTCAAGGAAACACAACGGGAGGAACAGGGCCCTTCCGTGGAGGCACTTTTGGGCACAGGGACCTCTGCGTGGGATCTACTGGGTAAGTATGGCAGTACCTTAGGTAGGCCTCAGTGACCAAGGCTCTCTGGCTCATGCCTAGCTGTGTAAAGAAGTGTGGCAAACGTACGTACTGCTCCTCAGGCTGGGCGCACAGCCTAGCTTTCGCTTCTATGAGAGTGCTGTCCCGAGTCTCTTCCTGGAGCCCGTCGTCAGCACGGTGTCTTTTGGCACTGCAGTTGTCTTTCAGTCAAGGAGGCCGTTCGACCGGCAAAGGGAGTCCGCCCAGCGCTGCTTTCGCGAGTCTCTGACGACGGAGGCACTCCACCTAGGCAACCCAGAGAGGAGTACACTGCCCTAGCTACGAATGTGAAGAGCTGTCTCCAGGGGCCTGCTTACACGAAGGTTCCTCAGAAGCCAGAGGCCGCCGTTCCGGCACGGAGCGAGGTCATCATGCGAACCTGGTGAATGGGCTCCTATCCTGTGTGTCCCCAGGAGCGTCGCAGGGTTAAGGTACTCCGTGGTGGAGTATGGCCTCATTGGAGACCCCTGCACACCCAACTCCCCTGACGTGAAACACTGGAACTCAACCTTGAGGCCCGAGGTCACCTGTCACTTGGCCGCAGCTGAACCTGGGGTGCCGTGGGAGGAGTTCCTAGAAAGGGATTGCCAGCACGGTTTTCGCTTTGGGAGAACACGCAGCCTTGGCCCACAACGACAATCCTGCCGTGCAGAGACGTCGGGCCGCTAGTGCTGTTCGGGCCGCTTTGAAGCCAAGCGCAAGGCGCCTCCAAACGGGGAGAAAGCGTACTCTCCCATCCGCGTCCCACTTTCAAGCTGAATGACGCAGCATGTTTCTCGGAAGGCTCTGCCGAGCTATCTAGCACAAGGGAGAGAGTGCCTGCCTCTGCCGAGAAAGGTTTTGACGTGGGGATTGCTGGACGTGCGGAAGAGCGTTCCCCAGGCCGTGCCAAGTTTAGGCTTTGGTGATTCTGGATGGTCCCAAGGGGGCAGAATTGTCCCTGGGAAAGCTGTCCTTTTTCTCTTTCTCCGGCTGGAAGTAAACATCTGGCAACCGACTGCCGTACGCAGACGTCCTGGGGGAGCCTCCCGGTTCCTTTGGGACGCACATTGGTGTTTCACAGAAGAGCCCCAATTCCTAATTGGGGGCACAGCAGCCGGGAATGTAAGGCTGTTTAGAACTGCGTACCTTGAGGCCGTGTGAAGGCCGTACAAACGAGAGCTTTCGAGGGAACAGGGCAGCGCTTCGCCATCATCGTTGCACATTCACGGAGCTTAATCAAACGAACGCGTTTCCTTCCTGTGGCTCAAACACAGCCGAGGAGTTGGAAGGCATACAGTGCCCTTTGACAGTTGTTACAACGAACGTGAGTGCACAGTGTCTCGTGAAATACCTTACACGGTTGAAGCGTTCCGTTAACGCATGCCCCTCCGCTCCCTCTGGCACTCCGAGGTGTTCCTAACGGGGGCAACCTGGACTTTTGCTTGAGGCCGGGGTGGGGCGGAGGGACTCACAGTTCTTTTGCCGGCGGGCTCCAGAGCGCTCCTGCTGAAGCTCCCAGCAAGGAACTGAGAGAGAGCCGCAGGCCTCACACGAATAAACTCAGACTTCTTCTGTCACGGGTAAACGCAGACTTCTTATGTGAGGCCTTCGGGCAGCAAAGAGAAGGTGGGCGCGAGGAGTGTGCTTCAGGCAGCTTAGGACCCGCCCCTGTCTCGTCTGCCACGGAGGGGAATAAGGGTCGGCCAGGGTCGCCCAGCTTCAAACCTGAGCTCACATAGGGATCCGCAGCGGTTTCTGATTACCTCAAGGAAACACAACGGGAGGAACAGGGCCCTTCCGTGGAGGCACTTTTGGGCACAGGGAACTCTGCGTGGGATCTACTGGGTAAGTATGGCAGTACCTTAGGTAGGCCTCAGTGACCAAGGCTCTCTGGCTCATGCCTAGCTGTGTAAAGAAGTGTGGCAAACGTACGTACTGCTCCTCAGGCTGGGCGCACAGCCTAGCTTTCGCTTCTATGAGAGTGCTGTCCCGAGTCTCTTCCTGGAGCCCGTCGTCAGCACGGTGTCTTTTGGCACTGCAGTTGTCTTTCAGTCAAGGAGGCCGTTCGACCGGCAAAGGGAGTCCGCCCAGCGCTGCTTTCGCGAGTTTCTGACGACGGAGGCACTCCACCTAGGCAACCCAGAGAGGAGTACACTGCCCTAGCTACGAATGTGAAGAGCTGTCTCCAGGGGCCTGCTTACACGAAGGTTCCTCAGAAGGCAGAGGCTGCCGTTCCGGCACGGAGAGAGGTCATCATGTGAAACTGGTGAATGGGCTCCTACCCTGTGTGTCCCGAGGAGCGTCGCAGGGTTAAGGCACTCCGTGGTGGAGTATGGCCTCATTGGAGACCCCTGCACACCCAACTCCCCTGACGTGAAACACTGGAACTCAACCTTGAGGCCCGAGGTCACCTGTCACTTGGCCGCAGCTGAACCTGAGGTGTCGTGGGAGGAGTTCCTAGAAAGGGATTGACAGCACGGTTTTCGCTTTGGGAGAACACGCAGCCTTGGCCCACAACGACAATCCTGCCGTGCAGAGACGTCGGGCCGCTAGTGCTGTTCGGGCCGCTTTGAAGCCAAGCGCAAGGCGCCTCCAAACGGGGAGAAAGCGTACTCTCCCATCCGCGTCCCACTTTCAAGCTGAATGACGCAGCATGTTTCTCGGAAGGCTCTGCCGAGCTATCTAGCACAAGGGAGAGAGTGCCTGCCTCTGCCGAGAAAGGTTTTGACGTGGGGATTGCTGGACATGCGGAAGAGCGTTCCCCAGGCCGTGCCAAGTTTAGGCTTTGGTGATTCTGGATGGTCCCAAGGGGGCAGAATTGTTCCTGGGAAAGCTGTCCTTTTTCTCTTTCTCCGGCTGGAAGTAAACATCTGGCAACCGACTGCCGTACGCAGACGTCCTGGGGGAGCCTCCCGGTTCCTTTGGGACGCACATTGGTGTTTCACAGAAGAGCCCCAATTCCTAATTGGGGGCACAGCAGCCGGGAATGTAAGGCTGTTTAGAACGGCGTACCTTGAGGCCGTGTGAAGGCCGTACAAACGAGAGCTTTCGAGGGAACAGGGCAGCGCTTCGCCATCATCGTTGCACATTCACGGAGCTTAATCAAACGAACGCGTTTCCTTCCTGTGGCTCAAACACAGCCGAGGAGTTGGAAGGCATACAGTGCCCTTTGACAGTTGTTACAACGAACGTGAGTGCACAGTGTCTCGTGAAATACCTTACACGGTTGAAGCGTTCCGTTAACGCATGCCCCTCCGCTCCCTCTGGCACTCCGAGGTGTTCCTAACGGGGGCAACCTGGACTTTTGCTTGAGGCCGGGGTGGGGCGGGGGGACTCACAGTTCTTTTGCCGGCGGGCTCCAGAGCGCTCCTGCTGAAGCTCCCAGCAAGGAACTGAGAGAGAGCCGCAGGCCTCACACGAATATACTCAGACTTCTTCTGTCACGAGTAAACTCAGACTTCTTATGGGAGGCCTTCGGGCAGCAAAGAGAAGGTGGGCGCGAGGAGTGTGCTTCAGGCAGCTTAGGACCCGCCCCTGTCTCGTCTGCCACGGAGGGGAATAAGGGTCGGCCAGGGTCGCCCAGCTTCAAACCTGAGCTCACATAGGGATCCGCAGCGGTTTCTGATTACCTCAAGGAAACACAACGGGAGGAACAGGGCCCTTCCGTGGAGGCACTTTTGGGCACAGGGACCTCTGCGTGGGATCTACTGGGTAAGTATGGCAGTACCTTAGGTAGGCCTCAGTGACCAAGGCTCTCTGGCTCATGCCTAGCTGTGTAAAGAAGTGTGGCAAACGTACGTACTGCTCCTCAGGCTGGGCGCACAGCCTAGCTTTCGCTTCTATGAGAGTGCTGTCCCGAGTCTCTTCCTGGAGCCCGTCGTCAGCACGGTGTCTTTTGGCACTGCAGTTGTCTTTCAGTCAAGGAGGCCGTTCGACCGGCAAAGGGAGTCCGCCCAGCGCTGCTTTCGCGAGTCTCTGACGACGGAGGCACTCCACCTAGGCAACCCAGAGAGGAGTACACTGCCCTAGCTACGAATGTGAAGAGCTGTCTCCAGGGGCCTGCTTACACGAAGGTTCCTCAGAAGCCAGAGGCCGCCGTTCCGGCACGGAGCGAGGTCATCATGCGAACCTGGTGAATGGGCTCCTATCCTGTGTGTCCCCAGGAGCGTCGCAGGGTTAAGGTACTCCGTGGTGGAGTATGGCCTCATTGGAGACCCCTGCACACCCAACTCCCCTGACGTGAAACACTGGAACTCAACCTTGAGGCCCGAGGTCACCTGTCACTTGGCCGCAGCTGAACCTGGGGTGCCGTGGGAGGAGTTCCTAGAAAGGGATTGCCAGCACGGTTTTCGCTTTGGGAGAACACGCAGCCTTGGCCCACAACGACAATCCTGCCGTGCAGAGACGTCGGGCCGCTAGTGCTGTTCGGGCCGCTTTGAAGCCAAGCGCAAGGCGCCTCCAAACGGGGAGAAAGCGTACTCTCCCATCCGCGTCCCACTTTCAAGCTGAATGACGCAGCATGTTTCTCGGAAGGCTCTGCCGAGCTATCTAGCACAAGGGAGAGAGTGCCTGCCTCTGCCGAGAAAGGTTTTGACGTGGGGATTGCTGGACGTGCGGAAGAGCGTTCCCCAGGCCGTGCCAAGTTTAGGCTTTGGTGATTCTGGATGGTCCCAAGGGGGCAGAATTGTCCCTGGGAAAGCTGTCCTTTTTCTCTTTCTCCGGCTGGAAGTAAACATCTGGCAACCGACTGCCGTACGCAGACGTCCTGGGGGAGCCTCCCGGTTCCTTTGGGACGCACGTTGGTGTTTCACAGAAGAGCCCCAATTCCTAATTGGGGGCACAGCAGCCGGGAATGTAAGGCTGTTTAGAACTGCGTACCTTGAGGCCGTGTGAAGGCCGTACAAACGAGAGCTTTCGAGGGAACAGGGCAGCGCTTCGCCATCATCGTTGCACATTCACGGAGCTTAATCAAACGAACGCGTTTCCTTCCTGTGGCTCAAACACAGCCGAGGAGTTGGAAGGCATACAGTGCCCTTTGACAGTTGTTACAACGAACGTGAGTGCACAGTGTCTCGTGAAATACCTTACACGGTTGAAGCGTTCCGTTAACGCATGCCCCTCCGCTCCCTCTGGCACTCCGAGGTGTTCCTAACGGGGGCAACCTGGACTTTTGCTTGAGGCCGGGGTGGGGCGGGGGGACTCACAGTTCTTTTGCCGGCGGGCTCCAGAGCGCTCCTGCTGAAGCTCCCAGCAAGGAACTGAGAGAGAGCCGCAGGCCTCACACGAATAAACCCAGACTTCTTCTGTCACGGGTAAACTCAGACTTCTTATGTGAGGCCTTCGGGCAGCAAAGAGAAGGTGGGCGCGAGGAGTGTGCTTCAGGCAGCTTAGGACCCGCCCCTGTCTCGTCTGCCACGGAGGGGAATAAGGGTCGGCCAGGGTCGCCCAGCTTCAAACCTGAGCTCACATAGGGATCCGCAGCGGTTTCTGATTACCTCAAGGAAACACAACGGGAGGAACAGGGCCCTTCCGTGGAGGCACTTTTGGGCACAGGGAACTCTGCGTGGGATCTACTGGGTAAGTATGGCAGTACCTTAGGTAGGCCTCAGTGACCAAGGCTCTCTGGCTCATGCCTAGCTGTGTAAAGAAGTGTGGCAAACGTACGTACTGCTCCTCAGGCTGGGCGCACAGCCTAGCTTTCGCTTCTATGAGAGTGCTGTCCCGAGTCTCTTCCTGGAGCCCGTCGTCAGCACGGTGTCTTTTGGCACTGCAGTTGTCTTTCAGTCAAGGAGGCCGTTCGACCGGCAAAGGGAGTCCGCCCAGCGCTGCTTTCGCGAGTCTCTGACGACGGAGGCACTCCACCTAGGCAACCCAGAGAGGAGTACACTGCCCTAGCTACGAATGTGAAGAGCTGTCTCCAGGGGCCTGCTTACACGAAGGTTCCTCAGAAGCCAGAGGCCGCCGTTCCGGCACGGAGAGAGGTCATCATGCGAACCTGGTGAATGGGCTCCTATCCTGTGTGTCCCCAGGAGCGTCGCAGGGTTAAGGTACTCCGTGGTGGAGTATGGCCTCATTGGAGACCCCTGCACACCCAACTCCCCTGACGTGAAACACTGGAACTCAACCTTGAGGCCCGAGGTCACCTGTCACTTGGCCGCAGCTGAACCTGGGGTGCCGTGGGAGGAGTTCCTAGAAAGGGATTGACAGCACGGTTTTCGCTTTGGGAGAACACGCAGCCTTGGCCCACAACGACAATCCTGCCGTGCAGAGACGTCGGGCCGCTAGTGCTGTTCGGGCCGCTTTGAAGCCAAGCGCAAGGCGCCTCCAAACGGGGAGAAAGCGTACTCTCCCATCCGCGTCCCACTTTCAAGCTGAATGACGCAGCATGTTTCTCGGAAGGCTCTGCCGAGCTATCTAGCACAAGGGAGAGAGTGCCTGCCTCTGCCGAGAAAGGTTTTGACGTGGGGATTGCTGGACGTGCGGAAGAGCGTTCCCCAGGCCGTGCCAAGTTTAGGCTTTGGTGATTCTGGATGGTCCCAAGGGGGCAGAATTGTCCCTGGGAAAGCTGTCCTTTTTCTCTTTCTCCGGCTGGAAGTAAACATCTGGCAACCGACTGCCGTACGCAGACGTCCTGGGGGAGCCTCCCGGTTCCTTTGGGACGCACATTGGTGTTTCACAGAAGAGCCCCAATTCCTAATTGGGGGCACAGCAGCCGGGAATGTAAGGCTGTTTAGAACTGCGTACCTTGAGGCCGTGTGAAGGCCGTACAAACGAGAGCTTTCGAGGGAACAGGGCAGCGCTTCGCCATCATCGTTGCACATTCACGGAGCTTAATCAAACGAACGCGTTTCCTTCCTGTGGCTCAAACACAGCCGAGGAGTTGGAAGGCATACAGTGCCCTTTGACAGTTGTTACAACGAACGTGAGTGCACAGTGTCTCGTGAAATACCTTACACGGTTGAAGCGTTCCGTTAACGCATGCCCCTCCGCTCCCTCTGGCACTCCGAGGTGTTCCTAACGGGGGCAACCTGGACTTTTGCTTGAGGCCGGGGTGGGGCGGGGGGACTCACAGTTCTTTTGCCGGCGGGCTCCAGAGCGCTCCTGCTGAAGCTCCCAGCAAGGAACTGAGAGAGAGCCGCAGGCCTCACACGAATATACTCAGACTTCTTCTGTCACGAGTAAACTCAGACTTCTTATGTGAGGCCTTCGGGCAGCAAAGAGAAGGTGGGCGCGAGGAGTGTGCTTCAGGCAGCTTAGGACCCGCCCCTGTCTCGTCTGCCACGGAGGGGAATAAGGGTCGGCCAGGGTCGCCCAGCTTCAAACCTGAGCTCACATAGGGATCCGCAGCGGTTTCTGATTACCTCAAGGAAACACAACGGGAGGAACAGGGCCCTTCCGTGGAGGCACTTTTGGGCACAGGGACCTCTGCGTGGGATCTACTGGGTAAGTATGGCAGTACCTTAGGTAGGCCTCAGTGACCAAGGCTCTCTGGCTCATGCCTAGCTGTGTAAAGAAGTGTGGCAAACGTACGTACTGCTCCTCAGGCTGGGCGCACAGCCTAGCTTTCGCTTCTATGAGAGTGCTGTCCCGAGTCTCTTCCTGGAGCCCGTCGTCAGCACGGTGTCTTTTGGCACTGCAGTTGTCTTTCAGTCAAGGAGGCCGTTCGACCGGCAAAGGGAGTCCGCCCAGCGCTGCTTTCGCGAGTCTCTGACGACGGAGGCACTCCACCTAGGCAACCCAGAGAGGAGTACACTGCCCTAGCTACGAATGTGAAGAGCTGTCTCCAGGGGCCTGCTTACACGAAGGTTCCTCAGAAGCCAGAGGCCGCCGTTCCGGCACGGAGCGAGGTCATCATGCGAACCTGGTGAATGGGCTCCTATCCTGTGTGTCCCCAGGAGCGTCGCAGGGTTAAGGTACTCCGTGGTGGAGTATGGCCTCATTGGAGACCCCTGCACACCCAACTCCCCTGACGTGAAACACTGGAACTCAACCTTGAGGCCCGAGGTCACCTGTCACTTGGCCGCAGCTGAACCTGGGGTGCCGTGGGAGGAGTTCCTAGAAAGGGATTGCCAGCACGGTTTTCGCTTTGGGAGAACACGCAGCCTTGGCCCACAACGACAATCCTGCCGTGCAGAGACGTCGGGCCGCTAGTGCTGTTCGGGCCGCTTTGAAGCCAAGCGCAAGGCGCCTCCAAACGGGGAGAAAGCGTACTCTCCCATCCGCGTCCCACTTTCAAGCTGAATGACGCAGCATGTTTCTCGGAAGGCTCTGCCGAGCTATCTAGCACAAGGGAGAGAGTGCCTGCCTCTGCCGAGAAAGGTTTTGACGTGGGGATTGCTGGACGTGCGGAAGAGCGTTCCCCAGGCCGTGCCAAGTTTAGGCTTTGGTGATTCTGGATGGTCCCAAGGGGGCAGAATTGTCCCTGGGAAAGCTGTCCTTTTTCTCTTTCTCCGGCTGGAAGTAAACATCTGGCAACCGACTGCCGTACGCAGACGTCCTGGGGGAGCCTCCCGGTTCCTTTGGGACGCACATTGGTGTTTCACAGAAGAGCCCCAATTCCTAATTGGGGGCACAGCAGCCGGGAATGTAAGGCTGTTTAGAACTGCGTACCTTGAGGCCGTGTGAAGGCCGTACAAACGAGAGCTTTCGAGGGAACAGGGCAGCGCTTCGCCATCATCGTTGCACATTCACGGAGCTTAATCAAACGAACGCGTTTCCTTCCTGTGGCTCAAACACAGCCGAGGAGTTGGAAGGCATACAGTGCCCTTTGACAGTTGTTACAACGAACGTGAGTGCACAGTGTCTCGTGAAATACCTTACACGGTTGAAGCGTTCCGTTAACGCATGCCCCTCCGCTCCCTCTGGCACTCCGAGGTGTTCCTAACGGGGGCAACCTGGACTTTTGCTTGAGGCCGGGGTGGGGCGGAGGGACTCACAGTTCTTTTGCCGGCGGGCTCCAGAGCGCTCCTGCTGAAGCTCCCAGCAAGGAACTGAGAGAGAGCCGCAGGCCTCACACGAATAAACTCAGACTTCTTCTGTCACGGGTAAACGCAGACTTCTTATGTGAGGCCTTCGGGCAGCAAAGAGAAGGTGGGCGCGAGGAGTGTGCTTCAGGCAGCTTAGGACCCGCCCCTGTCTCGTCTGCCACGGAGGGGAATAAGGGTCGGCCAGGGTCGCCCAGCTTCAAACCTGAGCTCACATAGGGATCCGCAGCGGTTTCTGATTACCTCAAGGAAACACAACGGGAGGAACAGGGCCCTTCCGTGGAGGCACTTTTGGGCACAGGGAACTCTGCGTGGGATCTACTGGGTAAGTATGGCAGTACCTTAGGTAGGCCTCAGTGACCAAGGCTCTCTGGCTCATGCCTAGCTGTGTAAAGAAGTGTGGCAAACGTACGTACTGCTCCTCAGGCTGGGCGCACAGCCTAGCTTTCGCTTCTATGAGAGTGCTGTCCCGAGTCTCTTCCTGGAGCCCGTCGTCAGCACGGTGTCTTTTGGCACTGCAGTTGTCTTTCAGTCAAGGAGGCCGTTCGACCGGCAAAGGGAGTCCGCCCAGCGCTGCTTTCGCGAGTTTCTGACGACGGAGGCACTCCACCTAGGCAACCCAGAGAGGAGTACACTGCCCTAGCTACGAATGTGAAGAGCTGTCTCCAGGGGCCTGCTTACACGAAGGTTCCTCAGAAGGCAGAGGCTGCCGTTCCGGCACGGAGAGAGGTCATCATGTGAAACTGGTGAATGGGCTCCTACCCTGTGTGTCCCGAGGAGCGTCGCAGGGTTAAGGCACTCCGTGGTGGAGTATGGCCTCATTGGAGACCCCTGCACACCCAACTCCCCTGACGTGAAACACTGGAACTCAACCTTGAGGCCCGAGGTCACCTGTCACTTGGCCGCAGCTGAACCTGAGGTGTCGTGGGAGGAGTTCCTAGAAAGGGATTGACAGCACGGTTTTCGCTTTGGGAGAACACGCAGCCTTGGCCCACAACGACAATCCTGCCGTGCAGAGACGTCGGGCCGCTAGTGCTGTTCGGGCCGCTTTGAAGCCAAGCGCAAGGCGCCTCCAAACGGGGAGAAAGCGTACTCTCCCATCCGCGTCCCACTTTCAAGCTGAATGACGCAGCATGTTTCTCGGAAGGCTCTGCCGAGCTATCTAGCACAAGGGAGAGAGTGCCTGCCTCTGCCGAGAAAGGTTTTGACGTGGGGATTGCTGGACATGCGGAAGAGCGTTCCCCAGGCCGTGCCAAGTTTAGGCTTTGGTGATTCTGGATGGTCCCAAGGGGGCAGAATTGTTCCTGGGAAAGCTGTCCTTTTTCTCTTTCTCCGGCTCGAAGTAAACATCTGGCAACCGACTGCCGTACGCAGACGTCCTGGGGGAGCCTCCCGGTTCCTTTGGGACGCACATTGGTGTTTCACAGAAGAGCCCCAATTCCTAATTGGGGGCACAGCAGCCGGGAATGTAAGGCTGTTTAGAACGGCGTACCTTGAGGCCGTGTGAAGGCCGTACAAACGAGAGCTTTCGAGGGAACAGGGCAGCGCTTCGCCATCATCGTTGCACATTCACGGAGCTTAATCAAACGAACGCGTTTCCTTCCTGTGGCTCAAACACAGCCGAGGAGTTGGAAGGCATACAGTGCCCTTTGACAGTTGTTACAACGAACGTGAGTGCACAGTGTCTCGTGAAATACCTTACACGGTTGAAGCGTTCCGTTAACGCATGCCCCTCCGCTCCCTCTGGCACTCCGAGGTGTTCCTAACGGGGGCAACCTGGACTTTTGCTTGAGGCCGGGATGGGGCGGGGGGACTCACAGTTCTTTTGCCGGCGGGCTCCAGAGCGCTCCTGCTGAAGCTCCCAGCAAGGAACTGAGAGAGAGCCGCAGGCCTCACACGAATATACTCAGACTTCTTCTGTCACGAGTAAACTCAGACTTCTTATGTGAGGCCTTCGGGCAGCAAAGAGAAGGTGGGCGCGAGGAGTGTGCTTCAGGCAGCTTAGGACCCGCCCCTGTCTCGTCTGCCACGGAGGGGAATAAGGGTCGGCCAGGGTCGCCCAGCTTCAAACCTGAGCTCACATAGGGATCCGCAGCGGTTTCTGATTACCTCAAGGAAACACAACGGGAGGAACAGGGCCCTTCCGTGGAGGCACTTTTGGGCACAGGGACCTCTGCGTGGGATCTACTGGGTAAGTATGGCAGTACCTTAGGTAGGCCTCAGTGACCAAGGCTCTCTGGCTCATGCCTAGCTGTGTAAAGAAGTGTGGCAAACGTACGTACTGCTCCTCAGGCTGGGCGCACAGCCTAGCTTTCGCTTCTATGAGAGTGCTGTCCCGAGTCTCTTCCTGGAGCCCGTCGTCAGCACGGTGTCTTTTGGCACTGCAGTTGTCTTTCAGTCAAGGAGGCCGTTCGACCGGCAAAGGGAGTCCGCCCAGCGCTGCTTTCGCGAGTCTCTGACGACGGAGGCACTCCACCTAGGCAACCCAGAGAGGAGTACACTGCCCTAGCTACGAATGTGAAGAGCTGTCTCCAGGGGCCTGCTTACACGAAGGTTCCTCAGAAGCCAGAGGCCGCCGTTCCGGCACGGAGCGAGGTCATCATGCGAACCTGGTGAATGGGCTCCTATCCTGTGTGTCCCCAGGAGCGTCGCAGGGTTAAGGTACTCCGTGGTGGAGTATGGCCTCATTGGAGACCCCTGCACACCCAACTCCCCTGACGTGAAACACTGGAACTCAACCTTGAGGCCCGAGGTCACCTGTCACTTGGCCGCAGCTGAACCTGGGGTGCCGTGGGAGGAGTTCCTAGAAAGGGATTGCCAGCACGGTTTTCGCTTTGGGAGAACACGCAGCCTTGGCCCACAACGACAATCCTGCCGTGCAGAGACGTCGGGCCGCTAGTGCTGTTCGGGCCGCTTTGAAGCCAAGCGCAAGGCGCCTCCAAACGGGGAGAAAGCGTACTCTCCCATCCGCGTCCCACTTTCAAGCTGAATGACGCAGCATGTTTCTCGGAAGGCTCTGCCGAGCTATCTAGCACAAGGGAGAGAGTGCCTGCCTCTGCCGAGAAAGGTTTTGACGTGGGGATTGCTGGACGTGCGGAAGAGCGTTCCCCAGGCCGTGCCAAGTTTAGGCTTTGGTGATTCTGGATGGTCCCAAGGGGGCAGAATTGTCCCTGGGAAAGCTGTCCTTTTTCTCTTTCTCCGGCTGGAAGTAAACATCTGGCAACCGACTGCCGTACGCAGACGTCCTGGGGGAGCCTCCCGGTTCCTTTGGGACGCACATTGGTGTTTCACAGAAGAGCCCCAATTCCTAATTGGGGGCACAGCAGCCGGGAATGTAAGGCTGTTTAGAACTGCGTACCTTGAGGCCGTGTGAAGGCCGTACAAACGAGAGCTTTCGAGGGAACAGGGCAGCGCTTCGCCATCATCGTTGCACATTCACGGAGCTTAATCAAACGAACGCGTTTCCTTCCTGTGGCTCAAACACAGCCGAGGAGTTGGAAGGCATACAGTGCCCTTTGACAGTTGTTACAACGAACGTGAGTGCACAGTGTCTCGTGAAATACCTTACACGGTTGAAGCGTTCCGTTAACGCATGCCCCTCCGCTCCCTCTGGCACTCCGAGGTGTTCCTAACGGGGGCAACCTGGACTTTTGCTTGAGGCCGGGGTGGGGCGGGGGGACTCACAGTTCTTTTGCCGGCGGGCTCCAGAGCGCTCCTGCTGAAGCTCCCAGCAAGGAACTGAGAGAGAGCCGCAGGCCTCACACGAATAAACCCAGACTTCTTCTGTCACGGGTAAACTCAGACTTCTTATGTGAGGCCTTCGGGCAGCAAAGAGAAGGTGGGCGCGAGGAGTGTGCTTCAGGCAGCTTAGGACCCGCCCCTGTCTCGTCTGCCACGGAGGGGAATAAGGGTCGGCCAGGGTCGCCCAGCTTCAAACCTGAGCTCACATAGGGATCCTCAGCGGTTTCTGATTACCTCAAGGAAACACAACGGGAGGAACAGGGCCCTTCCGTGGAGGCACTTTTGGGCACAGGGACCTCTGCGTGGGATCTACTGGGTAAGTATGGCAGTACCTTAGGTAGGCCTCAGTGACCAAGGCTCTCTGGCTCATGCCTAGCTGTGTAAAGAAGTGTGGCAAACGTACGTACTGCTCCTCAGGCTGGGCGCACAGCCTAGCTTTCGCTTCTATGAGAGTGCTGTCCCGAGTCTCTTCCTGGAGCCCGTCGTCAGCACGGTGTCTTTTGGCACTGCAGTTGTCTTTCAGTCAAGGAGGCCGTTCGACCGGCAAAGGGAGTCCGCCCAGCGCTGCTTTCGCGAGTCTCTGACGACGGAGGCACTCCACCTAGGCAACCCAGAGAGGAGTACACTGCCCTAGCTACGAATGTGAAGAGCTGTCTCCAGGGGCCTGCTTACACGAAGGTTCCTCAGAAGCCAGAGGCCGCCGTTCCGGCACGGAGAGAGGTCATCATGCGAACCTGGTGAATGGGCTCCTATCCTGTGTGTCCCCAGGAGCGTCGCAGGGTTAAGGTACTCCGTGGTGGAGTATGGCCTCATTGGAGACCCCTGCACACCCAACTCCCCTGACGTGAAACACTGGAACTCAACCTTGAGGCCCGAGGTCACCTGTCACTTGGCCGCAGCTGAACCTGGGGTGCCGTGGGAGGAGTTCCTAGAAAGGGATTGACAGCACGGTTTTCGCTTTGGGAGAACACGCAGCCTTGGCCCACAACGACAATCCTGCCGTGCAGAGACGTCGGGCCGCTAGTGCTGTTCGGGCCGCTTTGAAGCCAAGCGCAAGGCGCCTCCAAACGGGGAGAAAGCGTACTCTCCCATCCGCGTCCCACTTTCAAGCTGAATGACGCAGCATGTTTCTCGGAAGGCTCTGCCGAGCTATCTAGCACAAGGGAGAGAGTGCCTGCCTCTGCCGAGAAAGGTTTTGATGTGGGGATTGCTGGACGTGCGGAAGAGCGTTCCCCAGGCCGTGCCAAGTTTAGGCTTTGGTGATTCTGGATGGTCCCAAGGGGGCAGAATTGTCCCTGGGAAAGCTGTCCTTTTTCTCTTTCTCCGGCTGGAAGTAAACATCTGGCAACCGACTGCCGTACGCAGACGTCCTGGGGGAGCCTCCCGGTTCCTTTGGGACGCACATTGGTGTTTCACAGAAGAGCCCCAATTCCTAATTGGGGGCACAGCAGCCGGGAATGTAAGGCTGTTTAGAACTGCGTACCTTGAGGCCGTGTGAAGGCCGTACAAACGAGAGCTTTCGAGGGAACAGGGCAGCGCTTCGCCATCATCGTTGCACATTCACGGAGCTTAATCAAACGAACGCGTTTCCTTCCTGTGGCTCAAACACAGCCGAGGAGTTGGAAGGCATACAGTGCCCTTTGACAGTTGTTACAACGAACGTGAGTGCACAGTGTCTCGTGAAATACCTTACACGGTTGAAGCGTTCCGTTAACGCATGCCCCTCCGCTCCCTCTGGCACTCCGAGGTGTTCCTAACGGGGGCAACCTGGACTTTTGCTTGAGGCCGGGGTGGGGCGGGGGGACTCACAGTTCTTTTGCCGGCGGGCTCCAGAGCGCTCCTGCTGAAGCTCCCAGCAAGGAACTGAGAGAGAGCCGCAGGCCTCACACGAATATACTCAGACTTCTTCTGTCACGAGTAAACTCAGACTTCTTATGTGAGGCCTTCGGGCAGCAAAGAGAAGGTGGGCGCGAGGAGTGTGCTTCAGGCAGCTTAGGACCCGCCCCTGTCTCGTCTGCCACGGAGGGGAATAAGGGTCGGCCAGGGTCGCCCAGCTTCAAACCTGAGCTCACATAGGGATCCGCAGCGGTTTCTGATTACCTCAAGGAAACACAACGGGAGGAACAGGGCCCTTCCGTGGAGGCACTTTTGGGCACAGGGACCTCTGCGTGGGATCTACTGGGTAAGTATGGCAGTACCTTAGGTAGGCCTCAGTGACCAAGGCTCTCTGGCTCATGCCTAGCTGTGTAAAGAAGTGTGGCAAACGTACGTACTGCTCCTCAGGCTGGGCGCACAGCCTAGCTTTCGCTTCTATGAGAGTGCTGTCCCGAGTCTCTTCCTGGAGCCCGTCGTCAGCACGGTGTCTTTTGGCACTGCAGTTGTCTTTCAGTCAAGGAGGCCGTTCGACCGGCAAAGGGAGTCCGCCCAGCGCTGCTTTCGCGAGTCTCTGACGACGGAGGCACTCCACCTAGGCAACCCAGAGAGGAGTACACTGCCCTAGCTACGAATGTGAAGAGCTGTCTCCAGGGGCCTGCTTACACGAAGGTTCCTCAGAAGCCAGAGGCCGCCGTTCCGGCACGGAGCGAGGTCATCATGCGAACCTGGTGAATGGGCTCCTATCCTGTGTGTCCCCAGGAGCGTCGCAGGGTTAAGGTACTCCGTGGTGGAGTATGGCCTCATTGGAGACCCCTGCACACCCAACTCCCCTGACGTGAAACACTGGAACTCAACCTTGAGGCCCGAGGTCACCTGTCACTTGGCCGCAGCTGAACCTGGGGTGCCGTGGGAGGAGTTCCTAGAAAGGGATTGCCAGCACGGTTTTCGCTTTGGGAGAACACGCAGCCTTGGCCCACAACGACAATCCTGCCGTGCAGAGACGTCGGGCCGCTAGTGCTGTTCGGGCCGCTTTGAAGCCAAGCGCAAGGCGCCTCCAAACGGGGAGAAAGCGTACTCTCCCATCCGCGTCCCACTTTCAAGCTGAATGACGCAGCATGTTTCTCGGAAGGCTCTGCCGAGCTATCTAGCACAAGGGAGAGAGTGCCTGCCTCTGCCGAGAAAGGTTTTGACGTGGGGATTGCTGGACATGCGGAAGAGCGTTCCCCAGGCCGTGCCAAGTTTAGGCTTTGGTGATTCTGGATGGTCCCAAGGGGGCAGAATTGTTCCTGGGAAAGCTGTCATTTTTCTCTTTCTCCGGCTCGAAGTAAACATCTGGCAACCGACTGCCGTACGCAGACGTCCTGGGGGAGCCTCCCGGTTCCTTTGGGACGCACATTGGTGTTTCACAGAAGAGCCCCAATTCCTAATTGGGGGCACAGCAGCCGGGAATGTAAGGCTGTTTAGAACTGCGTACCTTGAGGCCGTGTGAAGGCCGTACAAACGAGAGCTTTCGAGCGAACAGGGCAGCGCTTCGCCATCATCGTTGCACATTCACGGAGCTTAATCAAACGAACGCGTTTCCTTCCTGTGGCTCAAACACAGCCGAGGAGTTGGAAGGCATACAGTGCCCTTTGACAGTTGTTACAACGAACGTGAGTGCACAGTGTCTCGTGAAATACCTTACACGGTTGAAGCGTTCCGTTAACGCATGCCCCTCCGCTCCCTCTGGCACTCCGAGGTGTTCCTAACGGGGGCAACCTGGACTTTTGCTTGAGGCCGGGGTGGGGCGGGGGGACTCACAGTTCTTTTGCCGGCGGGCTCCAGAGCGCTCCTGCTGAAGCTCCCAGCAAGGAACTGAGAGAGAGCCGCAGGCCTCACACGAATAAACTCAGACTTCTTCTGTCACGGGTAAACGCAGACTTCTTATGTGAGGCCTTCGGGCAGCAAAGAGAAGGTGGGCGCGAGGAGTGTGCTTCAGGCAGCTTAGGACCCGCCCCTGTCTCGTCTGCCACGGAGGGGAATAAGGGTCGGCCAGGGTCGCCCAGCTTCAAACCTGAGCTCACATAGGGATCCGCAGCGGTTTCTGATTACCTCAAGGAAACACAACGGGAGGAACAGGGCCCTTCCGTGGAGGCACTTTTGGGCACAGGGAACTCTGCGTGGGATCTACTGGGTAAGTATGGCAGTACCTTAGGTAGGCCTCAGTGACCAAGGCTCTCTGGCTCATGCTTAGCTGTGTAAAGAAGTGTGGCAAACGTACGTACTGCTCCTCAGGCTGGGCGCACAGTCTAGCTTTCGCTTCTATGAGAGTGCTGTCCCGAGTCTCTTCCTGGAGCCCGTCGTCAGCACGGTGTCTTTTGGCACTGCAGTTGTCTTTCAGTCAAGGAGGCCGTTCGACCGGCAAAGGGAGTCCGCCCAGCGCTGCTTTCGCGAGTCTCTGACGATGGAGGCACTCCACCTAGGCAACCCAGAGAGGAGTACACTGCCCTAGCTACGAATGTGAAGAGCTGTCTCCAGGGGCCTGCTTACACGAAGGCTCCTCAGAAGCCAGAGGCCGCCGTTCCGGCACGGAGCGAGGTCATCATGCGAACCTGGTGAATGGGCTCCTATCCTGTGTGTCCCCAGGAGCGTCGCAGGGTTAAGGTACTCCGTGGTGGAGTATGGCCTCATTGGAGACCCCTGCACACCCAACTCCCCTGACGTGAAACACTGGAACTCAACCTTGAGGCCCGAGGTCACCTGTCACTTGGCCGCAGCTGAACCTGGGGTGCCGTGGGAGGAGTTCCTAGAAAGGGATTGCCAGCACGGTTTTCGCTTTGGGAGAACACGCAGCCTTGGCCCACAACGACAATCCTGCCGTGCAGAGACGTCGGGCCGCTAGTGCTGTTCGGGCCGCTTTGAAGCCAAGCGCAAGGCGCCTCCAAACGGGGAGAAAGCGTACTCTCCCATCCGCGTCCCACTTTCAAGCTGAATGACGCAGCATGTTTCTCGGAAGGCTCTGCCGAGCTATCTAGCACAAGGGAGAGAGTGCCTGCCTCTGCCGAGAAAGGTTTTGACGTGGGGATTGCTGGACGTGCGGAAGAGCGTTCCCCAGGCCGTGCCAAGTTTAGGCTTTGGTGATTCTGGATGGTCCCAAGGGGGCAGAATTGTCCCTGGGAAAGCTGTCCTTTTTCTCTTTCTCCGGCTGGAAGTAAACATCTGGCAACCGACTGCCGTACGCAGACGTCCTGGGGGAGCCTCCCGGTTCCTTTGGGACGCACATTGGTGTTTCACAGAAGAGCCCCAATTCCTAATTGGGGGCACAGCAGCCGGGAATGTAAGGCTGTTTAGAACTGCGTACCTTGAGGCCGTGTGAAGGCCGTACAAACGAGAGCTTTCGAGGGAACAGGGCAGCGCTTCGCCATCATCGTTGCACATTCACGGAGCTTAATCAAACGAACGCGTTTCCTTCCTGTGGCTCAAACACAGCCGAGGAGTTGGAAGGCATACAGTGCCCTTTGACAGTTGTTACAACGAACGTGAGTGCACAGTGTCTCGTGAAATACCTTACACGGTTGAAGCGTTCCGTTAACGCATGCCCCTCCGCTCCCTCTGGCACTCCGAGGTGTTCCTAACGGGGGCAACCTGGACTTTTGCTTGAGGCCGGGGTGGGGCGGGGGGACTCACAGTTCTTTTGCCGGCGGGCTCCAGAGCGCTCCTGCTGAAGCTCCCAGCAAGGAACTGAGAGAGAGCCGCAGGCCTCACACGAATAAACTCAGACTTCTTCTGTCACGGGTAAACGCAGACTTCTTATGTGAGGCCTTCGGGCAGCAAAGAGAAGGTGGGCGCGAGGAGTGTGCTTCAGGCAGCTTAGGACCCGCCCCTGTCTCGTCTGCCACGGAGGGGAATAAGGGTCGGCCAGGGTCGCCCAGCTTCAAACCTGAGCTCACATAGGGATCCGCAGCGGTTTCTGATTACCTCAAGGAAACACAACGGGAGGAACAGGGCCCTTCCGTGGAGGCACTTTTGGGCACAGGGACCTCTGCGTGGGATCTACTGGGTAAGTATGGCAGTACCTTAGGTAGGCCTCAGTGACCAAGGCTCTCTGGCTCATGCCTAGCTGTGTAAAGAAGTGTGGCAAACGTACGTACTGCTCCTCAGGCTGGGCGCACAGCCTAGCTTTCGCTTCTATGAGAGTGCTGTCCCGAGTCTCTTCCTGGAGCCCGTCGTCAGCACGGTGTCTTTTGGCACTGCAGTTGTCTTTCAGTCAAGGAGGCCGTTCGACCGGCAAAGGGAGTCCGCCCAGCGCTGCTTTCGCGAGTCTCTGACGACGGAGGCACTCCACCTAGGCAACCCAGAGAGGAGTACACTGCCCTAGCTACGAATGTGAAGAGCTGTCTCCAGGGGCCTGCTTACACGAAGGTTCCTCAGAAGCCAGAGGCCGCCGTTCCGGCACGGAGCGAGGTCATCATGCGAACCTGGTGAATGGGCTCCTATCCTGTGTGTCCCCAGGAGCGTCGCAGGGTTAAGGTACTCCGTGGTGGAGTATGGCCTCATTGGAGACCCCTGCACACCCAACTCCCCTGACGTGAAACACTGGAACTCAACCTTGAGGCCCGAGGTCACCTGTCACTTGGCCGCAGCTGAACCTGGGGTGCCGTGGGAGGAGTTCCTAGAAAGGGATTGCCAGCACGGTTTTCGCTTTGGGAGAACACGCAGCCTTGGCCCACAACGACAATCCTGCCGTGCAGAGACGTCGGGCCGCTAGTGCTGTTCGGGCCGCTTTGAAGCCAAGCGCAAGGCGCCTCCAAATGGGGAGAAAGCGTACTCTCCCATCCGCGTCCCACTTTCAAGCTGAATGACGCAGCATGTTTCTCGGAAGGCTCTGCCGAGCTATCTAGCACAAGGGAGAGAGTGCCTGCCTCTGCCGAGAAAGGTTTTGACGTGGGGATTGCTGGACGTGCGGAAGAGCGTTCCCCAGGCCGTGCCAAGTTTAGGCTTTGGTGATTCTGGATGGTCCCAAGGGGGCAGAATTGTCCCTGGGAAAGCTGTCCTTTTTCTCTTTCTCCGGCTGGAAGTAAACATCTGGCAACCGACTGCCGTACGCAGACGTCCTGGGGGAGCCTCCCGGTTCCTTTGGGACGCACATTGGTGTTTCACAGAAGAGCCCCAATTCCTAATTGGGGGCACAGCAGCCGGGAATGTAAGGCTGTTTAGAACTGCGTACCTTGAGGCCGTGTGAAGGCCGTACAAACGAGAGCTTTCGAGGGAACAGGGCAGCGCTTCGCCATCATCGTTGCACATTCACGGAGCTTAATCAAACGAACGCGTTTCCTTCCTGTGGCTCAAACACAGCCGAGGAGTTGGAAGGCATACAGTGCCCTTTGACAGTTGTTACAACGAACGTGAGTGCACAGTGTCTCGTGAAATACCTTACACGGTTGAAGCGTTCCGTTAACGCATGCCCCTCCGCTCCCTCTGGCACTCCGAGGTGTTCCTAACGGGGGCAACCTGGACTTTTGCTTGAGGCCGGGGTGGGGCGGGGGGACTCACAGTTCTTTTGCCGGCGGGCTCCAGAGCGCTCCTGCTGAAGCTCCCAGCAAGGAACTGAGAGAGAGCCGCAGGCCTCACACGAATAAACTCAGACTTCTTCTGTCACGAGTAAACTCAGACTTCTTATGTGAGGCCTTCGGGCAGCAAAGAGAAGGTGGGCGCGAGGAGTGTGCTTCAGGCAGCTTAGGACCCGCCCCTGTCTCGTCTGCCACGGAGGGGAATAAGGGTCGGCCAGGGTCGCCCAACTTCAAACCTGAGCTCACATAGGGATCCGCAGCGGTTTCTGATTACCTCAAGGAAACACAACGGGAGGAACAGGGCCCTTCCGTGGAGGCACTTTTGGGCACAGGGACCTCTGCGTGGGATCTACTGGGTAAGTATGGCAGTACCTTAGGTAGGCCTCAGTGACCAAGGCTCTCTGGCTCATGCCTAGCTGTGTAAAGAAGTGTGGCAAACGTACGTACTGCTCCTCAGGCTGGGCGCACAGCCTAGCTTTCGCTTCTATGAGAGTGCTGTCCCGAGTCTCTTCCTGGAGCCCGTCGTCAGCACGGTGTCTTTTGGCACTGCAGTTGTCTTTCAGTCAAGGAGGCCGTTCGACCGGCAAAGGGAGTCCGCCCAGCGCTGCTTTCGCGAGTCTCTGACGACGGAGGCACTCCACCTAGGCAACCCAGAGAGGAGTACACTGCCCTAGCTACGAATGTGAAGAGCTGTCTCCAGGGGCCTGCTTACACGAAGGTTCCTCAGAAGCCAGAGGCCGCCGTTCCGGCACGGAGAGAGGTCATCATGCGAACCTGGTGAATGGGCTCCTACCCTGTGTGTCCCGAGGAGCGTCGCAGGGTTAAGGTACTCCGTGGTGGAGTATGGCCTCATTGGAGACCCCTGCACACCCAACTCCCCTGACGTGAAACACTGGAACTCAACCTTGAGGCCTGAGGTCACCTGTCACTTGGCCGCAGCTGAACCTGGGGTGCCGTGGGAGGAGTTCCTAGAAAGGGATTGCCAGCACGGTTTTCGCTTTGGGAGAACACGCAGCCTTGGCCCACAACGACAATCCTGCCGTGCAGAGACGTCGGGCCGCTAGTGCTGTTCGGGCCGCTTTGAAGCCAAGCGCAAGGCGCCTCCAAACGGGGAGAAAGCGTACTCTCCCATCCGCGTCCCACTTTCAAGCTGAATGACGCAGCATGTTTCTCGGAAGGCTCTGCCGAGCTATCTAGCACAAGGGAGAGAGTGCCTGCCTCTGCCGAGAAAGGTTTTGACGTGGGGATTGCTGGACATGCGGAAGAGCGTTCCCCAGGCCGTGCCAAGTTTAGGCTTTGGTGATTCTGGATGGTCCCAAGGGGGCAGAATTGTCCCTGGGAAAGCTGTCCTTTTTCTCTTTCTCCGGCTGGAAGTAAACATCTGGCAACCGACTGCCGTACGCAGACGTCCTGGGGGAGCCTCCCGGTTCCTTTGGGACGCACATTGGTGTTTCACAGAAGAGCCCCAATTCCTAATTGGGGGCACAGCAGCCGGGAATGTAAGGCTGTTTAGAACTGCGTACCTTGAGGCCGTGTGAAGGCCGTACAAACGAGAGCTTTCGAGGGAACAGGGCAGCGCTTCGCCATCATCGTTGCACATTCACGGAGCTTAATCAAACGAACGCGTTTCCTTCCTGTGGCTCAAACACAGCCGAGGAGTTGGAAGGCATACAGTGCCCTTTGACAGTTGTTACAACGAACGTGAGTGCACAGTGTCTCGTGAAATACCTTACACGGTTGAAGCGTTCCGTTAACGCATGCCCCTCCGCTCCCTCTGGCACTCCGAGGTGTTCCTAACGGGGGCAACCTGGACTTTTGCTTGAGGCCGGGGTGGGGCGGGGGGACTCACAGTTCTTTTGCCGGCGGGCTCCAGAGCGCTCCTGCTGAAGCTCCCAGCAAGGAACTGAGAGAGAGCCGCAGGCCTCACACGAATAAACTCAGACTTCTTCTGTCACGGGTAAACGCAGACTTCTTATGTGAGGCCTTCGGGCAGCAAAGAGAAGGTGGGCGCGAGGAGTGTGCTTCAGGCAGCTTAGGACCCGCCCCTGTCTCGTCTGCCACGGAGGGGAATAAGGGTCGGCCAGGGTCGCCCAGCTTCAAACCTGAGCTCACATAGGGATCCTCAGCGGTTTCTGATTACCTCAAGGAAACACAACGGGAGGAACAGGGCCCTTCCGTGGAGGC
The DNA here is from genome assembly GCF_964374135.1 of Grampus griseus. Classification (NCBI taxonomy): domain Eukaryota; kingdom Metazoa; phylum Chordata; class Mammalia; order Artiodactyla; family Delphinidae; genus Grampus; species Grampus griseus. The sequence continues at coordinate 176,475 of NW_028133172.1, read as the reverse complement.
ACTTTTGGGCACAGGGACCTCTGCGTGGGATCTACTGGGTAAGTATGGCAGTACCTTAGGTAGGCCTCAGTGACCAAGGCTCTCTGGCTCATGCCTAGCTGTGTAAAGAAGTGTGGCAAACGTACGTACTGCTCCTCAGGCTGGGCGCACAGCCTAGCTTTCGCTTCTATGAGAGTGCTGTCCCGAGTCTCTTCCTGGAGCCCGTCGTCAGCACGGTGTCTTTTGGCACTGCAGTTGTCTTTCAGTCAAGGAGGCCGTTCGACCGGCAAAGGGAGTCCGCCCAGCGCTGCTTTCGCGAGTTTCTGACGACGGAGGCACTCCACCTAGGCAACCCAGAGAGGAGTACACTGCCCTAGCTACGAATGTGAAGAGCTGTCTCCAGGGGCCTGCTTACACGAAGGTTCCTCAGAAGGCAGAGGCCGCCGTTCCGGCACGGAGAGAGGTCATCATGCGAACCTGGTGAATGGGCTCCTACCCTGTGTGTCCCGAGGAGCGTCGCAGGGTTAAGGCACTCCGTGGTGGAGTATGGCCTCATTGGAGACCCCTGCACACCCAACTCCCCTGACGTGAAACACTGGAACTCAACCTTGAGGCCCGAGGTCACCTGTCACTTGGCCGCAGCTGAACCTGAGGTGTCGTGGGAGGAGTTCCTAGAAAGGGATTGCCAGCACGGTTTTCGCTTTGGGAGAACACGCAGCCTTGGCCCACAACGACAATCCTGCCGTGCAGAGACGTCGGGCCGCTAGTGCTGTTCGGGCCGCTTTGAAGCCAAGCGCAAGGCGCCTCCAAACGGGGAGAAAGCGTACTCTCCCATCCGCGTCCCACTTTCAAGCTGAATGACGCAGCATGTTTCTCGGAAGGCTCTGCCGAGCTATCTAGCACAAGGGAGAGAGTGCCTGCCTCTGCCGAGAAAGGTTTTGACGTGGGGATTGCTGGACATGCGGAAGAGCGTTCCCCAGGCCGTGCCAAGTTTAGGCTTTGGTGATTCTGGATGGTCCCAAGGGGGCAGAATTGTTCCTGGGAAAGCTGTCCTTTTTCTCTTTCTCCGGCTCGAAGTAAACATCTGGCAACCGACTGCCGTACGCAGACGTCCTGGGGGAGCCTCCCGGTTCCTTTGGGACGCACATTGGTGTTTCACAGAAGAGCCCCAATTCCTAATTGGGGGCACAGCAGCCGGGAATGTAAGGCTGTTTAGAACTGCGTACCTTGAGGCCGTGTGAAGGCCGTACAAACGAGAGCTTTCGAGGGAACAGGGCAGCGCTTCGCCATCATCGTTGCACATTCACGGAGCTTAATCAAACGAACGCGTTTCCTTCCTGTGGCTCAAACACAGCCGAGGAGTTGGAAGGCATACAGTGCCCTTTGACAGTTGTTACAACGAACGTGAGTGCACAGTGTCTCGTGAAATACCTTACACGGTTGAAGCGTTCCGTTAACGCATGCCCCTCCGCTCCCTCTGGCACTCCGAGGTGTTCCTAACGGGGGCAACCTGGACTTTTGCTTGAGGCCGGGGTGGGGCGGGGGGACTCACAGTTCTTTTGCCGGCGGGCTCCAGAGCGCTCCTGCTGAAGCTCCCAGCAAGGAACTGAGAGAGAGCCGCAGGCCTCACACGAATAAACTCAGACTTCTTCTGTCACGAGTAAACTCAGACTTCTTATGTGAGGCCTTCGGGCAGCAAAGAGAAGGTGGGCGCGAGGAGTGTGCTTCAGGCAGCTTAGGACCCGCCCCTGTCTCGTCTGCCACGGAGGGGAATAAGGGTCGGCCAGGGTCGCCCAGCTTCAAACCTGAGCTCACATAGGGATCCGCAGCGGTTTCTGATTACCTCAAGGAAACACAACGGGAGGAACAGGGCCCTTCCGTGGAGGCACTTTTGGGCACAGGGACCTCTGCGTGGGATCTACTGGGTAAGTATGGCAGTACCTTAGGTAGGCCTCAGTGACCAAGGCTCTCTGGCTCATGCCTAGCTGTGTAAAGAAGTGTGGCAAACGTACGTACTGCTCCTCAGGCTGGGCGCACAGCCTAGCTTTCGCTTCTATGAGAGTGCTGTCCCGAGTCTCTTCCTGGAGCCCGTCGTCAGCACGGTGTCTTTTGGCACTGCAGTTGTCTTTCAGTCAAGGAGGCCGTTCGACCGGCAAAGGGAGTCCGCCCAGCGCTGCTTTCGCGAGTCTCTTTGACGACGGGGGCACTCCACCTAGGCAACCCAGAGAGGAGTACACTGCCCTAGCTACGAATGTGAAGAGCTGTCTCCAGGGGCCTGCTTACACGAAGGTTCCTCAGAAGCCAGAGGCCGCCGTTCCGGCACGGAGAGAGGTCATCATGCGAACCTGGTGAATGGGCTCCTATCCTGTGTGTCCCCAGGAGCGTCGCAGGGTTAAGGCACTCCGTGGTGGAGTATGGCCTCATTGGAGACCCCTGCACACCCAACTCCCCTGACGTGAAACACTGGAACTCAACCTTGAGGCCCGAGGTCACCTGTCACTTGGCCGCAGCTGAACCTGGGGTGCCGTGGGAGGAGTTCCTAGAAAGGGATTGCCAGCACGGTTTTCGCTTTGGGAGAACACGCAGCCTTGGCCCACAACGACAATCCTGCCGTGCAGAGACGTCGGGCCGCTAGTGCTGTTCGGGCCGCTTTGAAGCCAAGCGCAAGGCGCCTCCAAACGGGGAGAAAGCGTACTCTCCCATCCGCGTCCCACTTTCAAGCTGAATGACGCAGCATGTTTCTCGGAAGGCTCTGCCGAGCTATCTAGCACAAGGGAGAGAGTGCCTGCCTCTGCCGAGAAAGGTTTTGACGTGGGGATTGCTGGACATGCGGAAGAGCGTTCCCCAGGCCGTGCCAAGTTTAGGCTTTGGTGATTCTGGATGGTCCCAAGGGGACAGAATTGTTCCTGGGAAAGCTGTCCTTTTTCTCTTTCTCCGGCTGGAAGTAAACATCTGGCAACCGACTGCCGTACGCAGACGTCCTGGGGGAGCCTCCCGGTTCCTTTGGGACGCACATTGGTGTTTCACAGAAGAGCCCCAATTCCTAATTGGGGGCACAGCAGCCGGGAATGTAAGGCTGTTTAGAACTGCGTACCTTGAGGCCGTGTGAAGGCCGTACAAACGAGAGCTTTCGAGGGAACAGGGCAGCGCTTCGCCATCATCGTTGCACATTCACGGAGCTTAATCAAACGAACGCGTTTCCTTCCTGTGGCTCAAACACAGCCGAGGAGTTGGAAGGCATACAGTGCCCTTTGACAGTTGTTACAACGAACGTGAGTGCACAGTGTCTCGTGAAATACCTTACACGGTTGAAACGTTCCGTTAACGCATGCCCCTCCGCTCCCTCTGGCACTCCGAGGTGTTCCTAACGGGGGCAACCTGGACTTTTGCTTGAGGCCGGGGTGGGGCGGGGGGACTCACAGTTCTTTTGCCGGCGGGCTCCAGAGCGCTCCTGCTGAAGCTCCCAGCAAGGAACTGAGAGAGAGCCGCAGGCCTCACACGAATATACCCAGAATTCTTCTGTCACGGGTAAACTCAGACTTCTTATGTGAGGCCTTCGGGCAGCAAAGAGAAGGTGGGCGCGAGGAGTGTGCTTCAGGCAGCTTAGGACTCGCCCCTGTCTCGTCTGCCACGGAGGGGAATAAGGGTCGGCCAGGGTCGCCCAGCTTCAAACCTGAGCTCACATAGGGATCCGCAGCGGTTTCTGATTACCTCAAGGAAACACAACGGGAGGAACAGGTCCCTTCCGTGGAGGCACTTTTGGGCACAGGGACCTCTGCGTGGGATCTACTGGGTAAGTATGGCAGTACCTTAGGTAGGCCTCAGTGACCAAGGCTCTCTGGCTCATGCCTAGCTGTGTAAAGAAGTGTGGCAAACGTACGTACTGCTCCTCAGGCTGGGCGCACATCCTAGCTTTCGCTTCTATGAGAGTGCTGTCCCGAGTCTCTTCCTGGAGCCCGTCGTCAGCACGGTGTCTTTTGGCACTGCAGTTGTCTTTCAGTCAAGGAGGCCGTTCGACCGGCAAAGGGAGTCCGCCCAGCGCTGCTTTCGCGAGTCTCTTTGACGACGGGGGCACTCCACCTAGGCAACCCAGAGAGGAGTACACTGCCCTAGCTACGAATGTGAAGAGCTGTCTCCAGGGGCCTGCTTACACGAAGGTTCCTCAGAAGCCAGAGGCCGCCGTTCCGGCACGGAGAGAGGTCATCATGCGAACCTGGTGAATGGGCTCCTATCCTGTGTGTCCCCAGGAGCGTCGCAGGGTTAAGGCACTCCGTGGTGGAGTATGGCCTCATTGGAGACCTCTGCACACCCAACTCCCCTGACGTGAAACACTGGAACTCAACCTTGAGGCCCGAGGTCACCTGTCACTTGGCCGGAGCTGAACCTGGGGTGCCGTGGGAGGAGTTCCTAGAAAGGGATTGCCAGCACGGTTTTCGCTTTGGGAGAACACGCAGCCTTGGCCCACAACGACAATCCTGCCGTGCAGAGACGTCGGGCCGCTAGTGCTGTTCGGGCCGCTTTGAAGCCAAGCGCAAGGCGCCTCCAAACGGGGAGAAAGCGTACTCTCCCATCCGCGTCCCACTTTCAAGCTGAATGACGCAGCATGTTTCTCGGAAGGCTCTGCCGAGCTATCTAGCACAAGGGAGAGAGTGCCTGCCTCTGCCGAGAAAGGTTTTGACGTGGGGATTGCTGGACGTGCGGAAGAGCGTTCCCCAGGCCGTGCCAAGTTTAGGCTTTGGTGATTCTGGATGGTCCCAAGGGGGCAGAATTGTCCCTGGGAAAGCTGTCCGTTTTCTCTTTCTCCGGGTGGAAGTAAACATCTGGCAACCGACTGCCGTACGCAGACGTCCTGGGGGAGCCTCCCGGTTCCTTTGGGACGCACATTGGTGTTTCACAGAAGAGCCCCAATTCCTAATTGGGGGCACAGCAGCCGGGAATGTAAGGCTGTTTAGAACTGCGTACCTTGAGGCCGTGTGAAGGCCGTACAAACGAGAGCTTTCGAGGGAACAGGGCAGCGCTTCGCCATCATCGTTGCACATTCACGGAGCTTAATCAAACGAACGCGTTTCCTTCCTGTGGCTCAAACACAGCCGAGGAGTTGGAAGGGATACAGTGCCCTTTGACAGTTGTTACAACGAACGTGAGTGCACAGTGTCTCGTGAAATACCTTACACGGTTGAAGCGTTCCGTTAACGCATGCCCCTCCGCTCCCTCTGGCACTCCGAGGTGTTCCTAACGGGGGCAACCTGGACTTTTGCTTGAGGCCGGGGTGGGGCGGGGGGACCCACAGTTCTTTTGCCGGCGGGCTCCAGAGCGCTCCTGCTGAAGCTCCCAGCAAGGAACTGAGAGAGAGCCGCAGGCCTCACACGAGTAAACTCAGACTTCTTCTGTCACGGGTAAACGCAGACTTCTTATGTGAGGCCTTCGGGCAGCAAAGAGAAGGTGGGCGCGAGGAGTGTGCTTCAGGCAGCTTAGGACCCGCCCCTGTCTCGTCTGCCACGGAGGGGAATAAGGGTCGGCCAGGGTCGCCCAACTTCAAACCTGAGCTCACATAGGGATCCGCAGCGGTTTCTGATTACCTCAAGGAAACACAACGGGAGGAACAGGGCCCTTCCGTGGAGGCACTTTTGGGCACAGGGACCTCTGCGTGGGATCTACTGGGTAAGTATGGCAGTACCTTAGGTAGGCCTCAGTGACCAAGGCTCTCTGGCTCATGCCTAGCTGTGTAAAGAAGTGTGGCAAACGTACGTACTGCTCCTCAGGCTGGGCGCACAGCCTAGCTTTCGCTTCTATGAGAGTGCTGTCCCGAGTCTCTTCCTGGAGCCCGTCGTCAGCACGGTGTCTTTTGGCACTGCAGTTGTCTTTCAGTCAAGGAGGCCGTTCGACCGGCAAAGGGAGTCCGCCCAGCGCTGCTTTCGCGAGTCTCTGACGACGGAGGCACTCCACCTAGGCAACCCAGAGAGGAGTACACTGCCCTAGCTACGAATGTGAAGAGCTGTCTCCAGGGGCCTGCTTACACGAAGGTTCCTCAGAAGCCAGAGGCCGCCGTTCCGGCACGGAGAGAGGTCATCATGCGAAACTGGTGAATGGGCTTCTACCCTGTGTGTCCCGAGGAGCGTCGCAGGGTTAAGGCACTCCGTGGTGGAGTATGGCCTCATTGGAGACCCCTGCACACCCAACTCCCCTGACGTGAAACACTGGAACTCAACCTTGAGGCCCGAGGTCACCTGTCACTTGGCCGCAGCTGAACCTGAGGTGTCGTGGGAGGAGTTCCTAGAAAGGGATTGACAGCACGGTTTTCGCTTTGGGAGAACACGCAGCCTTGGCCCACAACGACAATCCTGCCGTGCAGAGACGTCGGGCCGCTAGTGCTGTTCGGGCCGCTTTGAAGCCAAGCGCAAGGCGCCTCCAAACGGGGAGAAAGCGTACTCTCCCATCCGCGTCCCACTTTCAAGCTGAATGACGCAGCATGTTTCTCGGAAGGCTCTGCCGAGCTATCTAGCACAAGGGAGAGAGTGCCTGCCTCTGCCGAGAAAGGTTTTGACGTGGGGATTGCTGGACATGCGGAAGAGCGTTCCCCAGGCCGTGCCAAGTTTAGGCTTTGGTGATTCTGGATGGTCCCAAGGGGGCAGAATTGTCCCTGGGAAAGCTGTCCTTTTTCTCTTTCTCCGGCTGGAAGTAAACATCTGGCAACCGACTGCCGTACGCAGACGTCCTGGGGGAGCCTCCCGGTTCCTTTGGGACGCACATTGGTGTTTCACAGAAGAGCCCCAATTCCTAATTGGGGGCACAGCAGCCGGGAATGTAAGGCTGTTTAGAACTGCGTACCTTGAGGCCGTGTGAAGGCCGTACAAACGAGAGCTTTCGAGGGAACAGGGCAGCGCTTCGCCATCATCGTTGCACATTCACGGAGCTTAATCAAACGAACGCGTTTCCTTCCTGTGGCTCAAACACAGCCGAGGAGTTGGAAGGCATACAGTGCCCTTTGACAGTTGTTACAACGAACGTGAGTGCACAGTGTCTCGTGAAATACCTTACACGGTTGAAGCGTTCCGTTAACGCATGCCCCTCCGCTCCCTCTGGCACTCCGAGGTGTTCCTAACGGGGGCAACCTGGACTTTTGCTTGAGGCCGGGGTGGGGCGGGGGGACTCACAGTTCTTTTGCCGGCGGGCTCCAGAGCGCTCCTGCTGAAGCTCCCAGCAAGGAACTGAGAGAGAGCCGCAGGCCTCACACGAATAAACTCAGACTTCTTCTGTCACGGGTAAACGCAGACTTCTTATGTGAGGCCTTCGGGCAGCAAAGAGAAGGTGGGCGCGAGGAGTGTGCTTCAGGCAGCTTAGGACCCGCCCCTGTCTCGTCTGCCACGGAGGGGAATAAGGGTCGGCCAGGGTCGCCCAGCTTCAAACCTGAGCTCACATAGGGATCCTCAGCGGTTTCTGATTACCTCAAGGAAACACAACGGGAGGAACAGGGCCCTTCCGTGGAGGCACTTTTGGGCACAGGGACCTCTGCGTGGGATCTACTGGGTAAGTATGGCAGTACCTTAGGTAGGCCTCAGTGACCAAGGCTCTCTGGCTCATGCCTAGCTGTGTAAAGAAGTGTGGCAAACGTACGTACTGCTCCTCAGGCTGGGCGCACAGCCTAGCTTTCGCTTCTATGAGAGTGCTGTCCCGAGTCTCTTCCTGGAGCCCGTCGTCAGCACGGTGTCTTTTGGCACTGCAGTTGTCTTTCAGTCAAGGAGGCCGTTCGACCGGCAAAGGGAGTCCGCCCAGCGCTGCTTTCGCGAGTTTCTGACGACGGAGGCACTCCACCTAGGCAACCCAGAGAGGAGTACACTGCCCTAGCTACGAATGTGAAGAGCTGTCTCCAGGGGCCTGCTTACACGAAGGTTCCTCAGAAGGCAGAGGCCGCCGTTCCGGCACGGAGAGAGGTCATCATGCGAACCTGGTGAATGGGCTCCTACCCTGTGTGTCCCGAGGAGCGTCGCAGGGTTAAGGCACTCCGTGGTGGAGTATGGCCTCATTGGAGACCCCTGCACACCCAACTCCCCTGACGTGAAACACTGGAACTCAACCTTGAGGCCCGAGGTCACCTGTCACTTGGCCGCAGCTGAACCTGAGGTGTCGTGGGAGGAGTTCCTAGAAAGGGATTGACAGCACGGTTTTCGCTTTGGGAGAACACGCAGCCTTGGCCCACAACGACAATCCTGCCGTGCAGAGACGTCGGGCCGCTAGTGCTGTTCGGGCCGCTTTGAAGCCAAGCGCAAGGCGCCTCCAAACGGGGAGAAAGCGTACTCTCCCATCCGCGTCCCACTTTCAAGCTGAATGACGCAGCATGTTTCTCGGAAGGCTCTGCCGAGCTATCTAGCACAAGGGAGAGAGTGCCTGCCTCTGCCGAGAAAGGTTTTGACGTGGGGATTGCTGGACATGCGGAAGAGCGTTCCCCAGGCCGTGCCAAGTTTAGGCTTTGGTGATTCTGGATGGTCCCAAGGGGGCAGAATTGTCCCTGGGAAAGCTGTCCGTTTTCTCTTTCTCCGGGTGGAAGTAAACATCTGGCAACCGACTGCCGTACGCAGACGTCCTGGGGGAGCCTCCCGGTTCCTTTGGGACGCACATTGGTGTTTCACAGAAGAGCCCCAATTCCTAATTGGGGGCACAGCAGCCGGGAATGTAAGGCTGTTTAGAACTGCGTACCTTGAGGCCGTGTGAAGGCCGTACAAACGAGAGCTTTCGAGGGAACAGGGCAGCGCTTCGCCATCATCGTTGCACATTCACGGAGCTTAATCAAACGAACGCGTTTCCTTCCTGTGGCTCAAACACAGCCGAGGAGTTGGAAGGGATACAGTGCCCTTTGACAGTTGTTACAACGAACGTGAGTGCACAGTGTCTCGTGAAATACCTTACACGGTTGAAGCGTTCCGTTAACGCATGCCCCTCCGCTCCCTCTGGCACTCCGAGGTGTTCCTAACGGGGGCAACCTGGACTTTTGCTTGAGGCCGGGGTGGGGCGGGGGGACCCACAGTTCTTTTGCCGGCGGGCTCCAGAGCGCTCCTGCTGAAGCTCCCAGCAAGGAACTGAGAGAGAGCCGCAGGCCTCACACGAGTAAACTCAGACTTCTTCTGTCACGGGTAAACGCAGACTTCTTATGTGAGGCCTTCGGGCAGCAAAGAGAAGGTGGGCGCGAGGAGTGTGCTTCAGGCAGCTTAGGACCCGCCCCTGTCTCGTCTGCCACGGAGGGGAATAAGGGTCGGCCAGGGTCGCCCAGCTTCAAACCTGAGCTCACATAGGGATCCGCAGCGGTTTCTGATTACCTCAAGGAAACACAACGGGAGGAACAGGGCCCTTCCGTGGAGGCACTTTTGGGCACAGGGACCTCTGCGTGGGATCTACTGGGTAAGTATGGCAGTACCTTAGGTAGGCCTCAGTGACCAAGGCTCTCTGGCTCATGCCTAGCTGTGTAAAGAAGTGTGGCAAACGTACGTACTGCTCCTCAGGCTGGGCGCACAGCCTAGCTTTCGCTTCTATGAGAGTGCTGTCCCGAGTCTCTTCCTGGAGCCCGTCGTCAGCACGGTGTCTTTTGGCACTGCAGTTGTCTTTCAGTCAAGGAGGCCGTTCGACCGGCAAAGGGAGTCCGCCCAGCGCTGCTTTCGCGAGTTTCTGACGACGGAGGCACTCCACCTAGGCAACCCAGAGAGGAGTACACTGCCCTAGCTACGAATGTGAAGAGCTGTCTCCAGGGGCCTGCTTACACGAAGGTTCCTCAGAAGGCAGAGGTCGCCGTTCCGGCACGGAGAGAGGTCATCATGCGAAACTGGTGAATGGGCTCCTACCCTGTGTGTCCCCAGGAGCGTCGCAGGGTTAAGGCACTCCGTGGTGGAGTATGGCCTCATTGGAGACCCCTGCACACCCAACTCCCCTGACGTGAAACACTGGAACTCAACCTTGAGGCCCGAGGTCACCTGTCACTTGGCCGCAGCTGAACCTGAGGTGTCGTGGGAGGAGTTCCTAGAAAGGGATTGCCAGCACGGTTTTCGCTTTGGGAGAACACGCAGCCTTGGCCCACAACGACAATCCTGCCGTGCAGAGACGTCGGGCCGCTAGTGCTGTTCGGGCCGCTTTGAAGCCAAGCGCAAGGCGCCTCCAAACGGGGAGAAAGCGTACTCTCCCATCCGCGTCCCACTTTCAAGCTGAATGACGCAGCATGTTTCTCGGAAGGCTCTGCCGAGCTATCTAGCACAAGGGAGAGAGTGCCTGCCTCTGCCGAGAAAGGTTTTGACGTGGGGATTGCTGGACGTGCGGAAGAGCGTTCCCCAGGCCGTGCCAAGTTTAGGCTTTGGTGATTCTGGATGGTCCCAAGGGGGCAGAATTGTCCCTGGGAAAGCTGTCCTTTTTCTCTTTCTCCGGCTCGAAGTAAACATCTGGCAACCGACTGCCGTACGCAGACGTCCTGGGGGAGCCTCCCGGTTCCTTTGGGACGCACATTGGTGTTTCACAGAAGAGCCCCAATTCCTAATTGGGGGCACAGCAGCCGGGAATGTAAGGCTGTTTAGAACTGCGTACCTTGAGGCCGTGTGAAGGCCGTACAAACGAGAGCTTTCGAGGGAACAGGGCAGCGCTTCGCCATCATCGTTGCACATTCACGGAGCTTAATCAAACGAACGCGTTTCCTTCCTGTGGCTCAAACACAGCCGAGGAGTTGGAAGGCATACAGTGCCCTTTGACAGTTGTTACAACGAACGTGAGTGCACAGTGTCTCGTGAAATACCTTACACGGTTGAAGCGTTCCGTTAACGCATGCCCCTCCGCTCCCTCTGGCACTCCGAGGTGTTCCTAAGGAGGGAAACCTGCACTTTTGCTTGAGGCCGGGGTGGGGCGGGGGGACTCACAGTTCTTTTGCCGGCGGGCTCCAGAGCGCTCCTGCTGAAGCTCCCAGCAAGGAACTGAGAGAGAGCCGCAGGCCTCACACGAATAAACTCAGACTTCTTCTGTCACGAGTAAACTCAGACTTCTTATGTGAGGCCTTCGGGCAGCAAAGAGAAGGTGGGCGCGAGGAGTGTGCTTCAGGCAGCTTAGGACCCGCCCCTGTCTCGTCTGCCACGGAGGGGAATAAGGGTCGGCCAGGGTCGCCCAGCTTCAAACCTGAGCTCACATAGGGATCCTCAGCGGTTTCTGATTACCGCAAGGAAACACAAAGGGAGGAACAGGGCCCTTCCGTGGAGGCACTTTTGGGCACAGGGACCTCTGCGTGGGATCTACTGCGTAAGTATGGCAGTACCTTAGGTAGGCCTCAGTGACGAAGGCTCTCTGGCTCATGCCTAGCTGTGTAAAGAAGTGTGGCAAACGTACGTACTGCTCCTCAGGCTGGACGCACAGCCTAGCTTTCGCTTCTATGAGAGTGCTGTCCCGAGTCTCTTCCTGGAGCCCGTCGTCAGCACGGTGTCTTTTGGCACTGCAGTTGTCTTTCAGTCAAGGAGGCCGTTCGACCGGCAAAGGGAGTCCGCCCAGCGCTGCTTTCGCGAGTCTCTTTGACGACGGGGGCACTCCACCTAGGCAACCCAGAGAGGAGTACACTGCCCTAGCTACGAATGTGAAGAGCTGTCTCCAGGGGCCTGCTTACACGAAGGTTCCTCAGAAGCCAGAGGCCGCCGTTCCGGCACGGAGAGAGGTCATCATGCGAACCTGGTGAATGGGCTCCTATCCTGTGTGTCCCCAGGAGCGTCGCAGGGTTAAGGCACTCCGTGGTGGAGTATGGCCTCATTGGAGACCTCTGCACACCCAACTCCCCTGACGTGAAACACTGGAACTCAACCTTGAGGCCCGAGGTCACCTGTCACTTGGCCGCAGCTGAACCTGGGGTGCCGTGGGAGGAGTTCCTAGAAAGGGATTGCCAGCACGGTTTTCGCTTTGGGAGAACACGCAGCCTTGGCCCACAACGACAATCCTGCCGTGCAGAGACGTCGGGCCGCTAGTGCTGTTCGGGCCGCTTTGAAGCCAAGCGCAAGGCGCCTCCAAACGGGGAGAAAGCGTACTCTCCCATCCGCGTCCCACTTTCAAGCTGAATGACGCAGCATGTTTCTCGGAAGGCTCTGCCGAGCTATCTAGCACAAGGGAGAGAGTGCCTGCCTCTGCCGAGAAAGGTTTTGACGTGGGGATTGCTGGACGTGCGGAAGAGCGTTCCCCAGGCCGTGCCAAGTTTAGGCTTTGGTGATTCTGGATGGTCCCAAGGGGGCAGAATTGTCCCTGGGAAAGCTGTCCTTTTTCTCTTTCTCCGGCTGGAAGTAAACATCTGGCAACCGACTGCCGTACGCAGACGTCCTGGGGGAGCCTCCCAGTTCCTTTGGGACGCACATTGGTGTTTCACAGAAGAGCCCCAATTCCTAATTGGGGGCACAGCAGCCGGGAATGTAAGGCTGTTTAGAACGGCGTACCTTGAGGCCGTGTGAAGGCCGTACAAACGAGAGCTTTCGAGGGAACAGGGCAGCGCTTCGCCATCATCGTTGCACATTCACGGAGCTTAATCAAACGAACGCGTTTCCTTCCTGTGGCTCAAACACAGCCGAGGAGTTGGAAGGCATACAGTGCCCTTTGACAGTTGTTACAACGAACGTGAGTGCACAGTGTCTCGTGAAATACCTTACACGGTTGAAGCGTTCCGTTAACGCATGCCCCTCCGCTCCCTCTGGCACTCCGAGGTGTTCCTAACGGGGGCAACCTGGACTTTTGCTTGAGGCCGGGGTGGGGCGGGGGGACTCACAGTTCTTTTGCCGGCGGGCTCCAGAGCGCTCCTGCTGAAGCTCCCAGCAAGGAACTGAGAGAGAGCCGCAGGCCTCACACGAATAAACCCAGACTTCTTCTGTCACGGGTAAACTCAGACTTCTTATGTGAGGCCTTCGGGCAGCAAAGAGAAGGTGGGCCCGAGGAGTGTGCTTCAGGCAGCTTAGGACCCGCCCCTGTCTCGTCTGCCACGGAGGGGAATAAGGGTCGGCCAGGGTCGCCCAGCTTCAAACCTGAGCTCACATAGGGATCCGCAGCGGTTTCTGATTACCTCAAGGAAACACAACGGGAGGAACAGGGCCCTTCCGTGGAGGCACTTTTGGGCACAGGGACCTCTGCGTGGGATCTACTGGGTAAGTATGGCAGTACCTTAGGTAGGCCTCAGTGACCAAGGCTCTCTGGCTCATGCCTAGCTGTGTAAAGAAGTGTGGCAAACGTACGTACTGCTCCTCAGGCTGGGCGCACAGCCTAGCTTTCGCTTCTATGATAGTGCTGTCCCGAGTCTCTTCCTGGAGCTCGTCGTCAGCACGGTGTCTTTTGGCACTGCAGTTGTCTTTCAGTCAAGGAGGCCGTTCGACCGGCAAAGGGAGTCCGCCCAGCGCTGCTTTCGCGAGTCTCTTTGACGACGGGGGCACTCCACCTAGGCAACCCAGAGAGGAGTACACTGCCCTAGCTACGAATGTGAAGAGCTGTCTCCAGGGGCCTGCTTACACGAAGGTTCCTCAGAAGCCAGAGGCCGCCGTTCCGGCACGGAGAGAGGTCATCATGCGAACCTGGTGAATGGGCTCCTATCCTGTGTGTCCCCAGGAGCGTCGCAGGGTTAAGGCACTCCGTGGTGGAGTATGGCCTCATTGGAGACCCCTGCACACCCAACTCCCCTGACGTGAAACACTGGAACTCAACCTTGAGGCCCGAGGTCACCTGTCACTTGGCCGCAGCTGAACCTGGGGTGCCGTGGGAGGAGTTCCTAGAAAGGGATTGCCAGCACGGTTTTCGCTTTGGGAGAACACGCAGCCTTGGCCCACAACGACAATCCTGCCGTGCAGAGACGTCGGGCCGCTAGTGCTGTTCGGGCCGCTTTGAAGCCAAGCGCAAGGCGCCTCCAAACGGGGAGAAAGCGTACTCTCCCATCCGCGTCCCACTTTCAAGCTGAATGACGCAGCATGTTTCTCGGAAGGCTCTGCCGAGCTATCTAGCACAAGGGAGAGAGTGCCTGCCTCTGCCGAGAAAGGTTTTGACGTGGGGATTGCTGGACATGCGGAAGAGCGTTCCCCAGGCCGTGCCAAGTTTAGGCTTTGGTGATTCTGGATGGTCCCAAGGGGGCAGAATTGTTCCTGGGAAAGCTGTCCTTTTTCTCTTTCTCCGGCTCGAAGTAAACATCTGGCAACCGACTGCCGTACGCAGACGTCCTGGGGGAGCCTCCCGGTTCCTTTGGGACGCACATTGGTGTTTCACAGAAGAGCCCCAATTCCTAATTGGGGGCACAGCAGCCGGGAATGTAAGGCTGTTTAGAACTGCGTACCTTGAGGCCGTGTGAAGGCCGTACAAACGAGAGCTTTCGAGGGAACAGGGCAGCGCTTCGCCATCATCGTTGCACATTCACGGAGCTTAATCAAACGAACGCGTTTCCTTCCTGTGGCTCAAACACAGCCGAGGAGTTGGAAGGCATACAGTGCCCTTTGACAGTTGTTACAACGAACGTGAGTGCACAGTGTCTCGTGAAATACCTTACACGGTTGAAGCGTTCCGTTAACGCATGCCCCTCCGCTCCCTCTGGCACTCCGAGGTGTTCCTAACGGGGGCAACCTGGACTTTTGCTTGAGGCCGGGGTGGGGCGGGGGGACTCACAGTTCTTTTGCCGGCGGGCTCCAGAGCGCTCCTGCTGAAGCTCCCAGCAAGGAACTGAGAGAGAGCCGCAGGCCTCACACGAATATACTCAGACTTCTTCTGTCACGGGTAAACGCAGACTTCTTATGTGAGGCCTTCGGGCAGCAAAGAGAAGGTGGGCGCGAGGAGTGTGCTTCAGGCAGCTTAGGACCCGCCCCTGTCTCGTCTGCCACGGAGGGGAATAAGGGTCGGCCAGGGTCGCCCAGCTTCAAACCTGAGCTCACATAGGGATCCTCAGCGGTTTCTGATTACCTCAAGGAAACACAACGGGAGGAACAGGGCCCTTCCGTGGAGGCACTTTTGGGCACAGGGACCTCTGCGTGGGATCTACTGGGTAAGTATGGCAGTACCTTAGGTAGGCCTCAGTGACCAAGGCTCTCTGGCTCATGCCTAGCTGTGTAAAGAAGTGTGGCAAACGTACGTACTGCTCCTCAGGCTGGGCGCACAGTCTAGCTTTCGCTTCTATGAGAGTGCTGTCCCGAGTCTCTTCCTGGAGCCCGTCGTCAGCACGGTGTCTTTTGGCACTGCAGTTGTCTTTCAGTCAAGGAGTCCGTTCGACCGGCAAAGGGAGTCCGCCCAGCGCTGCTTTCGCGAGTCTCTGACGACGGAGGCACTCCACCTAGGCAACCCAGAGAGGAGTACACTGCCCTAGCTACGAATGTGAAGAGCTGTCTCCAGGGGCCTGCTTACACGAAGGTTCCTCAGAAGGCAGAGGCCGCCGTTCCGGCACGGAGAGAGGTCATCATGCGAAACTGGTGAATGGGCTCCTATCCTGTGTGTCCCCAGGAGCGTCGCAGGGTTAAGGCACTCCGTGGTGGAGTATGGCCTCATTGGAGACCCCTGCACACCCAACTCCCCTGACGTGAAACACTGGAACTCAACCTTGAGGCCCGAGGTCACCTGTCACTTGGCCGCAGCTGAACCTGAGGTGTCGTGGGAGGAGTTCCTAGAAAGGGATTGCCAGCACGGTTTTCGCTTTGGGAGAACACGCAGCCTTGGCCCACAACGACAATCCTGCCGTGCAGAGACGTCGGGCCGCTAGTGCTGTTCGGGCCGCTTTGAAGCCAAGCGCAAGGCGCCTCCAAACGGGGAGAAAGCGTACTCTCCCATCCGCGTCCCACTTTCAAGCTGAATGACGCAGCATGTTTCTCGGAAGGCTCTGCCGAGCTATCTAGCACAAGGGAGAGAGTGCCTGCCTCTGCCGAGAAAGGTTTTGACGTGGGGATTGCTGGACATGCGGAAGAGCGTTCCCCAGGCCGTGCCAAGTTTAGGCTTTGGTGATTCTGGATGGTCCCAAGGGGGCAGAATTGTTCCTGGGAAAGCTGTCCTTTTTCTCTTTCTCCGGCTCGAAGTAAACATCTGGCAACCGACTGCCGTACGCAGACGTCCTGGGGGAGCCTCCCGGTTCCTTTGGGACGCACATTGGTGTTTCACAGAAGAGCCCCAATTCCTAATTGGGGGCACAGCAGCCGGGAATGTAAGGCTGTTTAGAACTGCGTACCTTGAGGCCGTGTGAAGGCCGTACAAACGAGAGCTTTCGAGGGAACAGGGCAGCGCTTCGCCATCATCGTTGCACATTCACGGAGCTTAATCAAACGAACGCGTTTCCTTCCTGTGGCTCAAACACAGCCGAGGAGTTGGAAGGCATACAGTGCCCTTTGACAGTTGTTACAACGAACGTGAGTGCACAGTGTCTCGTGAAATACCTTACACGGTTGAAGCGTTCCGTTAACGCATGCCCCTCCGCTCCCTCTGGCACTCCGAGGTGTTCCTAACGGGGGCAACCTGGACTTTTGCTTGAGGCCGGGGTGGGGCGGGGGGACTCACAGTTCTTTTGCCGGCGGGCTCCAGAGCGCTCCTGCTGAAGCTCCCAGCAAGGAACTGAGAGAGAGCCGCAGGCCTCACACGAATAAACCCAGACTTCTTCTGTCACGGGTAAACTCAGACTTCTTATGTGAGGCCTTCGGGCAGCAAAGAGAAGGTGGGCCCGAGGAGTGTGCTTCAGGCAGCTTAGGACCCGCCCCTGTCTCGTCTGCCACGGAGGGGAATAAGGGTCGGCCAGGGTCGCCCAGCTTCAAACCTGAGCTCACATAGGGATCCGCAGCGGTTTCTGATTACCTCAAGGAAACACAACGGGAGGAACAGGGCCCTTCCGTGGAGGCACTTTTGGGCACAGGGACCTCTGCGTGGGATCTACTGGGTAAGTATGGCAGTACCTTAGGTAGGCCTCAGTGACCAAGGCTCTCTGGCTCATGCCTAGCTGTGTAAAGAAGTGTGGCAAACGTACGTACTGCTCCTCAGGCTGGGCGCACATCCTAGCTTTCGCTTCTATGAGAGTGCTGTCCCGAGTCTCTTCCTGGAGCCCGTCGTCAGCACGGTGTCTTTTGGCACTGCAGTTGTCTTTCAGTCAAGGAGGCCGTTCGACCGGCAAAGGGAGTCCGCCCAGCGCTGCTTTCGCGAGTTTCTGACGACGGAGGCACTCCACCTAGGCAACCCAGAGAGGAGTACACTGCCCTAGCTACGAATGTGAAGAGCTGTCTCCAGGGGCCTGCTTACACGAAGGTTCCTCAGAAGGCAGAGGTCGCCGTTCCGGCACGGAGAGAGGTCATCATGCGAAACTGGTGAATGGGCTCCTACCCTGTGTGTCCCGAGGAGCGTCGCAGGGTTAAGGCACTCCGTGGTGGAGTATGGCCTCATTGGAGACCCCTGCACACCCAACTCCCCTGACGTGAAACACTGGAACTCAACCTTGAGGCCCGAGGTCACCTGTCACTTGGCCGCAGCTGAACCTGAGGTGTCGTGGGAGGAGTTCCTAGAAAGGGATTGACAGCACGGTTTTCGCTTTGGGAGAACACGCAGCCTTGGCCCACAACGACAATCCTGCCGTGCAGAGACGTCGGGCCGCTAGTGCTGTTCGGGCCGCTTTGAAGCCAAGCGCAAGGCGCCTCCAAACGGGGAGAAAGCGTACTCTCCCATCCGCGTCCCACTTTCAAGCTGAATGACGCAGCATGTTTCTCGGAAGGCTCTGCCGAGCTATCTAGCACAAGGGAGAGAGTGCCTGCCTCTGCCGAGAAAGGTTTTGACGTGGGGATTGCTGGACATGCGGAAGAGCGTTCCCCAGGCCGTGCCAAGTTTAGGCTTTGGTGATTCTGGATGGTCCCAAGGGGGCAGAATTGTTCCTGGGAAAGCTGTCCTTTTTCTCTTTCTCCGGCTCGAAGTAAACATCTGGCAACCGACTGCCGTACGCAGACGTCCTGGGGGAGCCTCCCGGTTCCTTTGGGACGCACATTGGTGTTTCACAGAAGAGCCCCAATTCCTAATTGGGGGCACAGCAGCCGGGAATGTAAGGCTGTTTAGAACTGCGTACCTTGAGGCCGTGTGAAGGCCGTACAAACGAGAGCTTTCGAGGGAACAGGGCAGCGCTTCGCCATCATCGTTGCACATTCACGGAGCTTAATCAAACGAACGCGTTTCCTTCCTGTGGCTCAAACACAGCCGAGGAGTTGGAAGGCATACAGTGCCCTTTGACAGTTGTTACAACGAACGTGAGTGCACAGTGTCTCGTGAAATACCTTACACGGTTGAAGCGTTCCGTTAACGCATGCCCCTCCGCTCCCTCTGGCACTCCGAGGTGTTCCTAACGGGGGCAACCTGGACTTTTGCTTGAGGCCGGGGTGGGGCGGGGGGACTCACAGTTCTTTTGCCGGCGGGCTCCAGAGCGCTCCTGCTGAAGCTCCCAGCAAGGAACTGAGAGAGAGCCGCAGGCCTCACACGAATAAACTCAGACTTCTTCTGTCACGAGTAAACTCAGACTTCTTATGTGAGGCCTTCGGGCAGCAAAGAGAAGGTGGGCGCGAGGAGTGTGCTTCAGGCAGCTTAGGACCCGCCCCTGTCTCGTCTGCCACGGAGGGGAATAAGGGTCGGCCAGGGTCGCCCAGCTTCAAACCTGAGCTCACATAGGGATCCGCAGCGGTTTCTGATTACCTCAAGGAAACACAACGGGAGGAACAGGGCCCTTCCGTGGAGGCACTTTTGGGCACAGGGACCTCTGCGTGGGATCTACTGGGTAAGTATGGCAGTACCTTAGGTAGGCCTCAGTGACCAAGGCTCTCTGGCTCATGCCTAGCTGTGTAAAGAAGTGTGGCAAACGTACGTACTGCTCCTCAGGCTGGGCGCACAGCCTAGCTTTCGCTTCTATGAGAGTGCTGTCCCGAGTCTCTTCCTGGAGCCCGTCGTCAGCACGGTGTCTTTTGGCACTGCAGTTGTCTTTCAGTCAAGGAGGCCGTTCGACCGGCAAAGGGAGTCCGCCCAGCGCTGCTTTCGCGAGTCTCTTTGACGACGGGGGCACTCCACCTAGGCAACCCAGAGAGGAGTACACTGCCCTAGCTACGAATGTGAAGAGCTGTCTCCAGGGGCCTGCTTACACGAAGGTTCCTCAGAAGCCAGAGGCCGCCGTTCCGGCACGGAGAGAGGTCATCATGCGAACCTGGTGAATGGGCTCCTATCCTGTGTGTCCCCAGGAGCGTCGCAGGGTTAAGGCACTCCGTGGTGGAGTATGGCCTCATTGGAGACCCCTGCACACCCAACTCCCCTGACGTGAAACACTGGAACTCAACCTTGAGGCCCGAGGTCACCTGTCACTTGGCCGCAGCTGAACCTGGGGTGCCGTGGGAGGAGTTCCTAGAAAGGGATTGCCAGCACGGTTTTCGCTTTGGGAGAACACGCAGCCTTGGCCCACAACGACAATCCTGCCGTGCAGAGACGTCGGGCCGCTAGTGCTGTTCGGGCCGCTTTGAAGCCAAGCGCAAGGCGCCTCCAAACGGGGAGAAAGCGTACTCTCCCATCCGCGTCCCACTTTCAAGCTGAATGACGCAGCATGTTTCTCGGAAGGCTCTGCCGAGCTATCTAGCACAAGGGAGAGAGTGCCTGCCTCTGCCGAGAAAGGTTTTGACGTGGGGATTGCTGGACATGCGGAAGAGCGTTCCCCAGGCCGTGCCAAGTTTAGGCTTTGGTGATTCTGGATGGTCCCAAGGGGGCAGAATTGTTCCTGGGAAAGCTGTCCTTTTTCTCTTTCTCCGGCTCGAAGTAAACATCTGGCAACCGACTGCCGTACGCAGACGTCCTGGGGGAGCCTCCCGGTTCCTTTGGGACGCACATTGGTGTTTCACAGAAGAGCCCCAATTCCTAATTGGGGGCACAGCAGCCGGGAATGTAAGGCTGTTTAGAACTGCGTACCTTGAGGCCGTGTGAAGGCCGTACAAACGAGAGCTTTCGAGGGAACAGGGCAGCGCTTCGCCATCATCGTTGCACATTCACGGAGCTTAATCAAACGAACGCGTTTCCTTCCTGTGGCTCAAACACAGCCGAGGAGTTGGAAGGCATACAGTGCCCTTTGACAGTTGTTACAACGAACGTGAGTGCACAGTGTCTCGTGAAATACCTTACACGGTTGAAGCGTTCCGTTAACGCATGCCCCTCCGCTCCCTCTGGCACTCCGAGGTGTTCCTAACGGGGGCAACCTGGACTTTTGCTTGAGGCCGGGGTGGGGCGGGGGGACTCACAGTTCTTTTGCCGGCGGGCTCCAGAGCGCTCCTGCTGAAGCTCCCAGCAAGGAACTGAGAGAGAGCCGCAGGCCTCACACGAATATACTCAGACTTCTTCTGTCACGGGTAAACGCAGACTTCTTATGTGAGGCCTTCGGGCAGCAAAGAGAAGGTGGGCGCGAGGAGTGTGCTTCAGGCAGCTTAGGACCCGCCCCTGTCTCGTCTGCCACGGAGGGGAATAAGGGTCGGCCAGGGTCGCCCAGCTTCAAACCTGAGCTCACATAGGGATCCTCAGCGGTTTCTGATTACCTCAAGGAAACACAACGGGAGGAACAGGGCCCTTCCGTGGAGGCACTTTTGGGCACAGGGACCTCTGCGTGGGATCTACTGGGTAAGTATGGCAGTACCTTAGGTAGGCCTCAGTGACCAAGGCTCTCTGGCTCATGCCTAGCTGTGTAAAGAAGTGTGGCAAACGTACGTACTGCTCCTCAGGCTGGGCGCACAGTCTAGCTTTCGCTTCTATGAGAGTGCTGTCCCGAGTCTCTTCCTGGAGCCCGTCGTCAGCACGGTGTCTTTTGGCACTGCAGTTGTCTTTCAGTCAAGGAGTCCGTTCGACCGGCAAAGGGAGTCCGCCCAGCGCTGCTTTCGCGAGTCTCTGACGACGGAGGCACTCCACCTAGGCAACCCAGAGAGGAGTACACTGCCCTAGCTACGAATGTGAAGAGCTGTCTCCAGGGGCCTGCTTACACGAAGGTTCCTCAGAAGCCAGAGGCCGCCGTTCCGGCACGGAGAGAGGTCATCATGCGAAACTGGTGAATGGGCTCCTATCCTGTGTGTCCCCAGGAGCGTCGCAGGGTTAAGGCACTCCGTGGTGGAGTATGGCCTCATTGGAGACCCCTGCACACCCAACTCCCCTGACGTGAAACACTGGAACTCAACCTTGAGGCCCGAGGTCACCTGTCACTTGGCCGCAGCTGAACCTGAGGTGTCGTGGGAGGAGTTCCTAGAAAGGGATTGCCAGCACGGTTTTCGCTTTGGGAGAACACGCAGCCTTGGCCCACAACGACAATCCTGCCGTGCAGAGACGTCGGGCCGCTAGTGCTGTTCGGGCCGCTTTGAAGCCAAGCGCAAGGCGCCTCCAAACGGGGAGAAAGCGTACTCTCCCATCCGCGTCCCACTTTCAAGCTGAATGACGCAGCATGTTTCTCGGAAGGCTCTGCCGAGCTATCTAGCACAAGGGAGAGAGTGCCTGCCTCTGCCGAGAAAGGTTTTGACGTGGGGATTGCTGGACATGCGGAAGAGCGTTCCCCAGGCCGTGCCAAGTTTAGGCTTTGGTGATTCTGGATGGTCCCAAGGGGGCAGAATTGTTCCTGGGAAAGCTGTCCTTTTTCTCTTTCTCCGGCTCGAAGTAAACATCTGGCAACCGACTGCCGTACGCAGACGTCCTGGGGGAGCCTCCCGGTTCCTTTGGGACGCACATTGGTGTTTCACAGAAGAGCCCCAATTCCTAATTGGGGGCACAGCAGCCGGGAATGTAAGGCTGTTTAGAACTGCGTACCTTGAGGCCGTGTGAAGGCCGTACAAACGAGAGCTTTCGAGGGAACAGGGCAGCGCTTCGCCATCATCGTTGCACATTCACGGAGCTTAATCAAACGAACGCGTTTCCTTCCTGTGGCTCAAACACAGCCGAGGAGTTGGAAGGCATACAGTGCCCTTTGACAGTTGTTACAACGAACGTGAGTGCACAGTGTCTCGTGAAATACCTTACACGGTTGAAGCGTTCCGTTAACGCATGCCCCTCCGCTCCCTCTGGCACTCCGAGGTGTTCCTAACGGGGGCAACCTGGACTTTTGCTTGAGGCCGGGGTGGGGCGGGGGGACTCACAGTTCTTTTGCCGGCGGGCTCCAGAGCGCTCCTGCTGAAGCTCCCA
Source organism: Grampus griseus (assembly GCF_964374135.1). Lineage (NCBI taxonomy): Eukaryota > Metazoa > Chordata > Mammalia > Artiodactyla > Delphinidae > Grampus > Grampus griseus. Next base: position 154,362 of record NW_028133172.1, on the reverse strand, counting down.
GCAAGGAACTGAGAGAGAGCCGCAGGCCTCACACGAATAAACCCAGACTTCTTCTGTCACGGGTAAACTCAGACTTCTTATGTGAGGCCTTCGGGCAGCAAAGAGAAGGTGGGCCCGAGGAGTGTGCTTCAGGCAGCTTAGGACCCGCCCCTGTCTCGTCTGCCACGGAGGGGAATAAGGGTCGGCCAGGGTCGCCCAGCTTCAAACCTGAGCTCACATAGGGATCCGCAGCGGTTTCTGATTACCTCAAGGAAACACAACGGGAGGAACAGGGCCCTTCCGTGGAGGCACTTTTGGGCACAGGGACCTCTGCGTGGGATCTACTGGGTAAGTATGGCAGTACCTTAGGTAGGCCTCAGTGACCAAGGCTCTCTGGCTCATGCCTAGCTGTGTAAAGAAGTGTGGCAAACGTACGTACTGCTCCTCAGGCTGGGCGCACATCCTAGCTTTCGCTTCTATGAGAGTGCTGTCCCGAGTCTCTTCCTGGAGCCCGTCGTCAGCACGGTGTCTTTTGGCACTGCAGTTGTCTTTCAGTCAAGGAGGCCGTTCGACCGGCAAAGGGAGTCCGCCCAGCGCTGCTTTCGCGAGTTTCTGACGACGGAGGCACTCCACCTAGGCAACCCAGAGAGGAGTACACTGCCCTAGCTACGAATGTGAAGAGCTGTCTCCAGGGGCCTGCTTACACGAAGGTTCCTCAGAAGGCAGAGGTCGCCGTTCCGGCACGGAGAGAGGTCATCATGCGAAACTGGTGAATGGGCTCCTACCCTGTGTGTCCCGAGGAGCGTCGCAGGGTTAAGGCACTCCGTGGTGGAGTATGGCCTCATTGGAGACCCCTGCACACCCAACTCCCCTGACGTGAAACACTGGAACTCAACCTTGAGGCCCGAGGTCACCTGTCACTTGGCCGCAGCTGAACCTGAGGTGTCGTGGGAGGAGTTCCTAGAAAGGGATTGACAGCACGGTTTTCGCTTTGGGAGAACACGCAGCCTTGGCCCACAACGACAATCCTGCCGTGCAGAGACGTCGGGCCGCTAGTGCTGTTCGGGCCGCTTTGAAGCCAAGCGCAAGGCGCCTCCAAACGGGGAGAAAGCGTACTCTCCCATCCGCGTCCCACTTTCAAGCTGAATGACGCAGCATGTTTCTCGGAAGGCTCTGCCGAGCTATCTAGCACAAGGGAGAGAGTGCCTGCCTCTGCCGAGAAAGGTTTTGACGTGGGGATTGCTGGACATGCGGAAGAGCGTTCCCCAGGCCGTGCCAAGTTTAGGCTTTGGTGATTCTGGATGGTCCCAAGGGGGCAGAATTGTTCCTGGGAAAGCTGTCCTTTTTCTCTTTCTCCGGCTCGAAGTAAACATCTGGCAACCGACTGCCGTACGCAGACGTCCTGGGGGAGCCTCCCGGTTCCTTTGGGACGCACATTGGTGTTTCACAGAAGAGCCCCAATTCCTAATTGGGGGCACAGCAGCCGGGAATGTAAGGCTGTTTAGAACTGCGTACCTTGAGGCCGTGTGAAGGCCGTACAAACGAGAGCTTTCGAGGGAACAGGGCAGCGCTTCGCCATCATCGTTGCACATTCACGGAGCTTAATCAAACGAACGCGTTTCCTTCCTGTGGCTCAAACACAGCCGAGGAGTTGGAAGGCATACAGTGCCCTTTGACAGTTGTTACAACGAACGTGAGTGCACAGTGTCTCGTGAAATACCTTACACGGTTGAAGCGTTCCGTTAACGCATGCCCCTCCGCTCCCTCTGGCACTCCGAGGTGTTCCTAACGGGGGCAACCTGGACTTTTGCTTGAGGCCGGGGTGGGGCGGGGGGACTCACAGTTCTTTTGCCGGCGGGCTCCAGAGCGCTCCTGCTGAAGCTCCCAGCAAGGAACTGAGAGAGAGCCGCAGGCCTCACACGAATAAACTCAGACTTCTTCTGTCACGAGTAAACTCAGATTTCTTATGTGAGGCCTTCGGGCAGCAAAGAGAAGGTGGGCGCGAGGAGTGTGCTTCAGGCAGCTTAGGACCCGCCCCTGTCTCGTCTGCCACGGAGGGGAATAAGGGTCGGCCAGGGTCGCCCAGCTTCAAACCTGAGCTCACATAGGGATCCGCAGCGGTTTCTGATTACCTCAAGGAAACACAACGGGAGGAACAGGGCCCTTCCGTGGAGGCACTTTTGGGCACAGGGACCTCTGCGTGGGATCTACTGGGTAAGTATGGCAGTACCTTAGGTAGGCCTCAGTGACCAAGGCTCTCTGGCTCATGCCTAGCTGTGTAAAGAAGTGTGGCAAACGTACGTACTGCTCCTCAGGCTGGGCGCACAGCCTAGCTTTCGCTTCTATGAGAGTGCTGTCCCGAGTCTCTTCCTGGAGCCCGTCGTCAGCACGGTGTCTTTTGGCACTGCAGTTGTCTTTCAGTCAAGGAGGCCGTTCGACCGGCAAAGGGAGTCCGCCCAGCGCTGCTTTCGCGAGTCTCTTTGACGACGGGGGCACTCCACCTAGGCAACCCAGAGAGGAGTACACTGCCCTAGCTACGAATGTGAAGAGCTGTCTCCAGGGGCCTGCTTACACGAAGGTTCCTCAGAAGCCAGAGGCCGCCGTTCCGGCACGGAGAGAGGTCATCATGCGAACCTGGTGAATGGGCTCCTATCCTGTGTGTCCCCAGGAGCGTCGCAGGGTTAAGGCACTCCGTGGTGGAGTATGGCCTCATTGGAGACCTCTGCACACCCAACTCCCCTGACGTGAAACACTGGAACTCAACCTTGAGGCCCGAGGTCACCTGTCACTTGGCCGCAGCTGAACCTGGGGTGCCGTGGGAGGAGTTCCTAGAAAGGGATTGCCAGCACGGTTTTCGCTTTGGGAGAACACGCAGCCTTGGCCCACAACGACAATCCTGCCGTGCAGAGACGTCGGGCCGCTAGTGCTGTTCGGGCCGCTTTGAAGCCAAGCGCAAGGCGCCTCCAAACGGGGAGAAAGCGTACTCTCCCATCCGCGTCCCACTTTCAAGCTGAATGACGCAGCATGTTTCTCGGAAGGCTCTGCCGAGCTATCTAGCACAAGGGAGAGAGTGCCTGCCTCTGCCGAGAAAGGTTTTGACGTGGGGATTGCTGGACGTGCGGAAGAGCGTTCCCCAGGCCGTGCCAAGTTTAGGCTTTGGTGATTCTGGATGGTCCCAAGGGGGCAGAATTGTCCCTGGGAAAGCTGTCCTTTTTCTCTTTCTCCGGCTGGAAGTAAACATCTGGCAACCGACTGCCGTACGCAGACGTCCTGGGGGAGCCTCCCAGTTCCTTTGGGACGCACATTGGTGTTTCACAGAAGAGCCCCAATTCCTAATTGGGGGCACAGCAGCCGGGAATGTAAGGCTGTTTAGAACGGCGTACCTTGAGGCCGTGTGAAGGCCGTACAAACGAGAGCTTTCGAGGGAACAGGGCAGCGCTTCGCCATCATCGTTGCACATTCACGGAGCTTAATCAAACGAACGCGTTTCCTTCCTGTGGCTCAAACACAGCCGAGGAGTTGGAAGGCATACAGTGCCCTTTGACAGTTGTTACAACGAACGTGAGTGCACAGTGTCTCGTGAAATACCTTACACGGTTGAAGCGTTCCGTTAACGCATGCCCCTCCGCTCCCTCTGGCACTCCGAGGTGTTCCTAACGGGGGCAACCTGGACTTTTGCTTGAGGCCGGGGTCGGGCGGGGGGACTCACAGTTCTTTTGCCGGCGGGCTCCAGAGCGCTCCTGCTGAAGCTCCCAGCAAGGAACTGAGAGAGAGCCGCAGGCCTCACACGAATAAACCCAGACTTCTTCTGTCACGGGTAAACTCAGACTTCTTATGTGAGGCCTTCGGGCAGCAAAGAGAAGGTGGGCGCGAGGAGTGTGCTTCAGGCAGCTTAGGACCCGCCCCTGTCTCGTCTGCCACGGAGGGGAATAAGGGTCGGCCAGGGTCGCCCAGCTTCAAACCTGAGCTCACATAGGGATCCGCAGCGGTTTCTGATTACCTCAAGGAAACACAACGGGAGGAACAGGGCCCTTCCGTGGAGGCACTTTTGGGCACAGGGACCTCTGCGTGGGATCTACTGGGTAAGTATGGCAGTACCTTAGGTAGGCCTCAGTGACCAAGGCTCTCTGGCTCATGCCTAGCTGTGTAAAGAAGTGTGGCAAACGTACGTACTGCTCCTCAGGCTGGGCGCACAGCCTAGCTTTCGCTTCTATGAGAGTGCTGTCCCGAGTCTCTTCCTGGAGCCCGTCGTCAGCACGGTGTCTTTTGGCACTGCAGTTGTCTTTCAGTCAAGGAGGCCGTTCGACCGGCAAAGGGAGTCCGCCCAGCGCTGCTTTCGCGAGTCTCTTTGACGACGGGGGCACTCCACCTAGGCAACCCAGAGAGGAGTACACTGCCCTAGCTACGAATGTGAAGAGCTGTCTCCAGGGGCCTGCTTACACGAAGGTTCCTCAGAAGCCAGAGGCCGCCGTTCCGGCACGGAGAGAGGTCATCATGCGAACCTGGTGAATGGGCTCCTATCCTGTGTGTCCCCAGGAGCGTCGCAGGGTTAAGGCACTCCGTGGTGGAGTATGGCCTCATTGGAGACCCCTGCACACCCAACTCCCCTGACGTGAAACACTGGAACTCAACCTTGAGGCCCGAGGTCACCTGTCACTTGGCCGCAGCTGAACCTGGGGTGCCGTGGGAGGAGTTCCTAGAAAGGGATTGCCAGCACGGTTTTCGCTTTGGGAGAACACGCAGCCTTGGCCCACAACGACAATCCTGCCGTGCAGAGACGTCGGGCCGCTAGTGCTGTTCGGGCCGCTTTGAAGCCAAGCGCAAGGCGCCTCCAAACGGGGAGAAAGCGTACTCTCCCATCCGCGTCCCACTTTCAAGCTGAATGACGCAGCATGTTTCTCGGAAGGCTCTGCCGAGCTATCTAGCACAAGGGAGAGAGTGCCTGCCTCTGCCGAGAAAGGTTTTGACGTGGGGATTGCTGGACATGCGGAAGAGCGTTCCCCAGGCCGTGCCAAGTTTAGGCTTTGGTGATTCTGGATGGTCCCAAGGGGACAGAATTGTTCCTGGGAAAGCTGTCCTTTTTCTCTTTCTCCGGCTGGAAGTAAACATCTGGCAACCGACTGCCGTACGCAGACGTCCTGGGGGAGCCTCCCGGTTCCTTTGGGACGCACATTGGTGTTTCACAGAAGAGCCCCAATTCCTAATTGGGGGCACAGCAGCCGGGAATGTAAGGCTGTTTAGAACGGCGTACCTTGAGGCCGTGTGAAGGCCGTACAAACGAGAGCTTTCGAGGGAACAGGGCAGCGCTTCGCCATCATCGTTGCACATTCACGGAGCTTAATCAAACGAACGCGTTTCCTTCCTGTGGCTCAAACACAGCCGAGGAGTTGGAAGGCATACAGTGCCCTTTGACAGTTGTTACAACGAACGTGAGTGCACAGTGTCTCGTGAAATACCTTACACGGTTGAAGCGTTCCGTTAACGCATGCCCCTCCGCTCCCTCTGGCACTCCGAGGTGTTCCTAACGGGGGCAACCTGGACTTTTGCTTGAGGCCGGGGTGGGGCGGGGGGACTCACAGTTCTTTTGCCGGCGGGCTCCAGAGCGCTCCTGCTGAAGCTCCCAGCAAGGAACTGAGAGAGAGCCGCAGGCCTCACACGAATAAACCCAGACTTCTTCTGTCACGGGTAAACTCAGACTTCTTATGTGAGGCCTTCGGGCAGCAAAGAGAAGGTGGGCGCGAGGAGTGTGCTTCAGGCAGCTTAGGACCCGCCCCTGTCTCGTCTGCCACGGAGGGGAATAAGGGTCGGCCAGGGTCGCCCAGCTTCAAACCTGAGCTCACATAGGGATCCGCAGCGGTTTCTGATTACCTCAAGGAAACACAACGGGAGGAACAGGGCCCTTCCGTGGAGGCACTTTTGGGCACAGGGACCTCTGCGTGGGATCTACTGGGTAAGTATGGCAGTACCTTAGGTAGGCCTCAGTGACCAAGGCTCTCTGGCTCATGCCTAGCTGTGTAAAGAAGTGTGGCAAACGTACGTACTGCTCCTCAGGCTGGGCGCACAGCCTAGCTTTCGCTTCTATGATAGTGCTGTCCCGAGTCTCTTCCTGGAGCTCGTCGTCAGCACGGTGTCTTTTGGCACTGCAGTTGTCTTTCAGTCAAGGAGGCCGTTCGACCGGCAAAGGGAGTCCGCCCAGCGCTGCTTTCGCGAGTCTCTTTGACGACGGGGGCACTCCACCTAGGCAACCCAGAGAGGAGTACACTGCCCTAGCTACGAATGTGAAGAGCTGTCTCCAGGGGCCTGCTTACACGAAGGTTCCTCAGAAGCCAGAGGCCGCCGTTCCGGCACGGAGAGAGGTCATCATGCGAACCTGGTGAATGGGCTCCTATCCTGTGTGTCCCCAGGAGCGTCGCAGGGTTAAGGCACTCCGTGGTGGAGTATGGCCTCATTGGAGACCCCTGCACACCCAACTCCCCTGACGTGAAACACTGGAACTCAACCTTGAGGCCCGAGGTCACCTGTCACTTGGCCGCAGCTGAACCTGGGGTGCCGTGGGAGGAGTTCCTAGAAAGGGATTGCCAGCACGGTTTTCGCTTTGGGAGAACACGCAGCCTTGGCCCACAACGACAATCCTGCCGTGCAGAGACGTCGGGCCGCTAGTGCTGTTCGGGCCGCTTTGAAGCCAAGCGCAAGGCGCCTCCAAACGGGGAGAAAGCGTACTCTCCCATCCGCGTCCCACTTTCAAGCTGAATGACGCAGCATGTTTCTCGGAAGGCTCTGCCGAGCTATCTAGCACAAGGGAGAGAGTGCCTGCCTCTGCCGAGAAAGGTTTTGACGTGGGGATTGCTGGACATGCGGAAGAGCGTTCCCCAGGCCGTGCCAAGTTTAGGCTTTGGTGATTCTGGATGGTCCCAAGGGGGCAGAATTGTTCCTGGGAAAGCTGTCCTTTTTCTCTTTCTCCGGCTCGAAGTAAACATCTGGCAACCGACTGCCGTACGCAGACGTCCTGGGGGAGCCTCCCGGTTCCTTTGGGACGCACATTGGTGTTTCACAGAAGAGCCCCAATTCCTAATTGGGGGCACAGCAGCCGGGAATGTAAGGCTGTTTAGAACTGCGTACCTTGAGGCCGTGTGAAGGCCGTACAAACGAGAGCTTTCGAGGGAACAGGGCAGCGCTTCGCCATCATCGTTGCACATTCACGGAGCTTAATCAAACGAACGCGTTTCCTTCCTGTGGCTCAAACACAGCCGAGGAGTTGGAAGGCATACAGTGCCCTTTGACAGTTGTTACAACGAACGTGAGTGCACAGTGTCTCGTGAAATACCTTACACGGTTGAAGCGTTCCGTTAACGCATGCCCCTCCGCTCCCTCTGGCACTCCGAGGTGTTCCTAACGGGGGCAACCTGGACTTTTGCTTGAGGCCGGGGTGGGGCGGGGGGACTCACAGTTCTTTTGCCGGCGGGCTCCAGAGCGCTCCTGCTGAAGCTCCCAGCAAGGAACTGAGAGAGAGCCGCAGGCCTCACACGAATATACTCAGACTTCTTCTGTCACGGGTAAACGCAGACTTCTTATGTGAGGCCTTCGGGCAGCAAAGAGAAGGTGGGCGCGAGGAGTGTGCTTCAGGCAGCTTAGGACCCGCCCCTGTCTCGTCTGCCACGGAGGGGAATAAGGGTCGGCCAGGGTCGCCCAGCTTCAAACCTGAGCTCACATAGGGATCCTCAGCGGTTTCTGATTACCTCAAGGAAACACAACGGAAGGAACAGGGCCCTTCCGTGGAGGCACTTTTGGGCACAGGGACCTCTGCGTGGGATCTACTGGGTAAGTATGGCAGTACCTTAGGTAGGCCTCAGTGACCAAGGCTCTCTGGCTCATGCCTAGCTGTGTAAAGAAGTGTGGCAAACGTACGTACTGCTCCTCAGGCTGGGCGCACAGTCTAGCTTTCGCTTCTATGAGAGTGCTGTCCCGAGTCTCTTCCTGGAGCCCGTCGTCAGCACGGTGTCTTTTGGCACTGCAGTTGTCTTTCAGTCAAGGAGTCCGTTCGACCGGCAAAGGGAGTCCGCCCAGCGCTGCTTTCGCGAGTCTCTGACGACGGAGGCACTCCACCTAGGCAACCCAGAGAGGAGTACACTGCCCTAGCTACGAATGTGAAGAGCTGTCTCCAGGGGCCTGCTTACACGAAGGTTCCTCAGAAGGCAGAGGCCGCCGTTCCGGCACGGAGAGAGGTCATCATGCGAAACTGGTGAATGGGCTCCTATCCTGTGTGTCCCCAGGAGCGTCGCAGGGTTAAGGCACTCCGTGGTGGAGTATGGCCTCATTGGAGACCCCTGCACACCCAACTCCCCTGACGTGAAACACTGGAACTCAACCTTGAGGCCCGAGGTCACCTGTCACTTGGCCGCAGCTGAACCTGAGGTGTCGTGGGAGGAGTTCCTAGAAAGGGATTGCCAGCACGGTTTTCGCTTTGGGAGAACACGCAGCCTTGGCCCACAACGACAATCCTGCCGTGCAGAGACGTCGGGCCGCTAGTGCTGTTCGGGCCGCTTTGAAGCCAAGCGCAAGGCGCCTCCAAACGGGGAGAAAGCGTACTCTCCCATCCGCGTCCCACTTTCAAGCTGAATGACGCAGCATGTTTCTCGGAAGGCTCTGCCGAGCTATCTAGCACAAGGGAGAGAGTGCCTGCCTCTGCCGAGAAAGGTTTTGACGTGGGGATTGCTGGACATGCGGAAGAGCGTTCCCCAGGCCGTGCCAAGTTTAGGCTTTGGTGATTCTGGATGGTCCCAAGGGGGCAGAATTGTTCCTGGGAAAGCTGTCCTTTTTCTCTTTCTCCGGCTCGAAGTAAACATCTGGCAACCGACTGCCGTACGCAGACGTCCTGGGGGAGCCTCCCGGTTCCTTTGGGACGCACATTGGTGTTTCACAGAAGAGCCCCAATTCCTAATTGGGGGCACAGCAGCCGGGAATGTAAGGCTGTTTAGAACTGCGTACCTTGAGGCCGTGTGAAGGCCGTACAAACGAGAGCTTTCGAGGGAACAGGGCAGCGCTTCGCCATCATCGTTGCACATTCACGGAGCTTAATCAAACGAACGCGTTTCCTTCCTGTGGCTCAAACACAGCCGAGGAGTTGGAAGGCATACAGTGCCCTTTGACAGTTGTTACAACGAACGTGAGTGCACAGTGTCTCGTGAAATACCTTACACGGTTGAAGCGTTCCGTTAACGCATGCCCCTCCGCTCCCTCTGGCACTCCGAGGTGTTCCTAACGGGGGCAACCTGGACTTTTGCTTGAGGCCGGGGTGGGGCGGGGGGACTCACAGTTCTTTTGCCGGCGGGCTCCAGAGCGCTCCTGCTGAAGCTCCCAGCAAGGAACTGAGAGAGAGCCGCAGGCCTCACACGAATAAACCCAGACTTCTTCTGTCACGGGTAAACTCAGACTTCTTATGTGAGGCCTTCGGGCAGCAAAGAGAAGGTGGGCCCGAGGAGTGTGCTTCAGGCAGCTTAGGACCCGCCCCTGTCTCGTCTGCCACGGAGGGGAATAAGGGTCGGCCAGGGTCGCCCAGCTTCAAACCTGAGCTCACATAGGGATCCGCAGCGGTTTCTGATTACCTCAAGGAAACACAACGGGAGGAACAGGGCCCTTCCGTGGAGGCACTTTTGGGCACAGGGACCTCTGCGTGGGATCTACTGGGTAAGTATGGCAGTACCTTAGGTAGGCCTCAGTGACCAAGGCTCTCTGGCTCATGCCTAGCTGTGTAAAGAAGTGTGGCAAACGTACGTACTGCTCCTCAGGCTGGGCGCACATCCTAGCTTTCGCTTCTATGAGAGTGCTGTCCCGAGTCTCTTCCTGGAGCCCGTCGTCAGCACGGTGTCTTTTGGCACTGCAGTTGTCTTTCAGTCAAGGAGGCCGTTCGACCGGCAAAGGGAGTCCGCCCAGCGCTGCTTTCGCGAGTTTCTGACGACGGAGGCACTCCACCTAGGCAACCCAGAGAGGAGTACACTGCCCTAGCTACGAATGTGAAGAGCTGTCTCCAGGGGCCTGCTTACACGAAGGTTCCTCAGAAGGCAGAGGTCGCCGTTCCGGCACGGAGAGAGGTCATCATGCGAAACTGGTGAATGGGCTCCTACCCTGTGTGTCCCGAGGAGCGTCGCAGGGTTAAGGCACTCCGTGGTGGAGTATGGCCTCATTGGAGACCCCTGCACACCCAACTCCCCTGACGTGAAACACTGGAACTCAACCTTGAGGCCCGAGGTCACCTGTCACTTGGCCGCAGCTGAACCTGAGGTGTCGTGGGAGGAGTTCCTAGAAAGGGATTGACAGCACGGTTTTCGCTTTGGGAGAACACGCAGCCTTGGCCCACAACGACAATCCTGCCGTGCAGAGACGTCGGGCCGCTAGTGCTGTTCGGGCCGCTTTGAAGCCAAGCGCAAGGCGCCTCCAAACGGGGAGAAAGCGTACTCTCCCATCCGCGTCCCACTTTCAAGCTGAATGACGCAGCATGTTTCTCGGAAGGCTCTGCCGAGCTATCTAGCACAAGGGAGAGAGTGCCTGCCTCTGCCGAGAAAGGTTTTGACGTGGGGATTGCTGGACGTGCGGAAGAGCGTTCCCCAGGCCGTGCCAAGTTTAGGCTTTGGTGATTCTGGATGGTCCCAAGGGGGCAGAATTGTCCCTGGGAAAGCTGTCCTTTTTCTCTTTCTCCGGCTGGAAGTAAACATCTGGCAACCGACTGCCGTACGCAGACGTCCTGGGGGAGCCTCCCAGTTCCTTTGGGACGCACATTGGTGTTTCACAGAAGAGCCCCAATTCCTAATTGGGGGCACAGCAGCCGGGAATGTAAGGCTGTTTAGAACGGCGTACCTTGAGGCCGTGTGAAGGCCGTACAAACGAGAGCTTTCGAGGGAACAGGGCAGCGCTTCGCCATCATCGTTGCACATTCACGGAGCTTAATCAAACGAACGCGTTTCCTTCCTGTGGCTCAAACACAGCCGAGGAGTTGGAAGGCATACAGTGCCCTTTGACAGTTGTTACAACGAACGTGAGTGCACAGTGTCTCGTGAAATACCTTACACGGTTGAAGCGTTCCGTTAACGCATGCCCCTCCGCTCCCTCTGGCACTCCGAGGTGTTCCTAACGGGGGCAACCTGGACTTTTGCTTGAGGCCGGGGTCGGGCGGGGGGACTCACAGTTCTTTTGCCGGCGGGCTCCAGAGCGCTCCTGCTGAAGCTCCCAGCAAGGAACTGAGAGAGAGCCGCAGGCCTCACACGAATAAACCCAGACTTCTTCTGTCACGGGTAAACTCAGACTTCTTATGTGAGGCCTTCGGGCAGCAAAGAGAAGGTGGGCGCGAGGAGTGTGCTTCAGGCAGCTTAGGACCCGCCCCTGTCTCGTCTGCCACGGAGGGGAATAAGGGTCGGCCAGGGTCGCCCAGCTTCAAACCTGAGCTCACATAGGGATCCGCAGCGGTTTCTGATTACCTCAAGGAAACACAACGGGAGGAACAGGGCCCTTCCGTGGAGGCACTTTTGGGCACAGGGACCTCTGCGTGGGATCTACTGGGTAAGTATGGCAGTACCTTAGGTAGGCCTCAGTGACCAAGGCTCTCTGGCTCATGCCTAGCTGTGTAAAGAAGTGTGGCAAACGTACGTACTGCTCCTCAGGCTGGGCGCACAGCCTAGCTTTCGCTTCTATGAGAGTGCTGTCCCGAGTCTCTTCCTGGAGCCCGTCGTCAGCACGGTGTCTTTTGGCACTGCAGTTGTCTTTCAGTCAAGGAGGCCGTTCGACCGGCAAAGGGAGTCCGCCCAGCGCTGCTTTCGCGAGTCTCTTTGACGACGGGGGCACTCCACCTAGGCAACCCAGAGAGGAGTACACTGCCCTAGCTACGAATGTGAAGAGCTGTCTCCAGGGGCCTGCTTACACGAAGGTTCCTCAGAAGCCAGAGGCCGCCGTTCCGGCACGGAGAGAGGTCATCATGCGAACCTGGTGAATGGGCTCCTATCCTGTGTGTCCCCAGGAGCGTCGCAGGGTTAAGGCACTCCGTGGTGGAGTATGGCCTCATTGGAGACCCCTGCACACCCAACTCCCCTGACGTGAAACACTGGAACTCAACCTTGAGGCCCGAGGTCACCTGTCACTTGGCCGCAGCTGAACCTGGGGTGCCGTGGGAGGAGTTCCTAGAAAGGGATTGCCAGCACGGTTTTCGCTTTGGGAGAACACGCAGCCTTGGCCCACAACGACAATCCTGCCGTGCAGAGACGTCGGGCCGCTAGTGCTGTTCGGGCCGCTTTGAAGCCAAGCGCAAGGCGCCTCCAAACGGGGAGAAAGCGTACTCTCCCATCCGCGTCCCACTTTCAAGCTGAATGACGCAGCATGTTTCTCGGAAGGCTCTGCCGAGCTATCTAGCACAAGGGAGAGAGTGCCTGCCTCTGCCGAGAAAGGTTTTGACGTGGGGATTGCTGGACATGCGGAAGAGCGTTCCCCAGGCCGTGCCAAGTTTAGGCTTTGGTGATTCTGGATGGTCCCAAGGGGACAGAATTGTTCCTGGGAAAGCTGTCCTTTTTCTCTTTCTCCGGCTGGAAGTAAACATCTGGCAACCGACTGCCGTACGCAGACGTCCTGGGGGAGCCTCCCGGTTCCTTTGGGACGCACATTGGTGTTTCACAGAAGAGCCCCAATTCCTAATTGGGGGCACAGCAGCCGGGAATGTAAGGCTGTTTAGAACTGCGTACCTTGAGGCCGTGTGAAGGCCGTACAAACGAGAGCTTTCGAGGGAACAGGGCAGCGCTTCGCCATCATCGTTGCACATTCACGGAGCTTAATCAAACGAACGCGTTTCCTTCCTGTGGCTCAAACACAGCCGAGGAGTTGGAAGGCATACAGTGCCCTTTGACAGTTGTTACAACGAACGTGAGTGCACAGTGTCTCGTGAAATACCTTACACGGTTGAAACGTTCCGTTAACGCATGCCCCTCCGCTCCCTCTGGCACTCCGAGGTGTTCCTAACGGGGGCAACCTGGACTTTTGCTTGAGGCCGGGGTGGGGCGGGGGGACTCACAGTTCTTTTGCCGGCGGGCTCCAGAGCGCTCCTGCTGAAGCTCCCAGCAAGGAACTGAGAGAGAGCCGCAGGCCTCACACGAATAAACCCAGAATTCTTCTGTCACGGGTAAACTCAGACTTCTTATGTGAGGCCTTCGGGCAGCAAAGAGAAGGTGGGCGCGAGGAGTGTGCTTCAGGCAGCTTAGGACTCGCCCCTGTCTCGTCTGCCACGGAGGGGAATAAGGGTCGGCCAGGGTCGCCCAGCTTCAAACCTGAGCTCACATAGGGATCCGCAGCGGTTTCTGATTACCTCAAGGAAACACAACGGGAGGAACAGGTCCCTTCCGTGGAGGCACTTTTGGGCACAGGGACCTCTGCGTGGGATCTACTGGGTAAGTATGGCAGTACCTTAGGTAGGCCTCAGTGACCAAGGCTCTCTGGCTCATGCCTAGCTGTGTAAAGAAGTGTGGCAAACGTACGTACTGCTCCTCAGGCTGGGCGCACAGCCTAGCTTTCGCTTCTATGAGAGTGCTGTCCCGAGTCTCTTCCTGGAGCCCGTCGTCAGCACGGTGTCTTTTGGCACTGCAGTTGTCTTTCAGTCAAGGAGGCCGTTCGACCGGCAAAGGGAGTCCGCCCAGCGCTGCTTTCGCGAGTCTCTTTGACGACGGGGGCACTCCACCTAGGCAACCCAGAGAGGAGTACACTGCCCTAGCTACGAATGTGAAGAGCTGTCTCCAGGGGCCTGCTTACACGAAGGTTCCTCAGAAGCCAGAGGCCGCCGTTCCGGCACGGAGAGAGGTCATCATGCGAACCTGGTGAATGGGCTCCTATCCTGTGTGTCCCCAGGAGCGTCGCAGGGTTAAGGCACTCCGTGGTGGAGTATGGCCTCATTGGAGACCCCTGCACACCCAACTCCCCTGACGTGAAACACTGGAACTCAACCTTGAGGCCCGAGGTCACCTGTCACTTGGCCGGAGCTGAACCTGGGGTGCCGTGGGAGGAGTTCCTAGAAAGGGATTGCCAGCACGGTTTTCGCTTTGGGAGAACACGCAGCCTTGGCCCACAACGACAATCCTGCCGTGCAGAGACGTCGGGCCGCTAGTGCTGTTCGGGCCGCTTTGAAGCCAAGCGCAAGGCGCCTCCAAACGGGGAGAAAGCGTACTCTCCCATCCGCGTCCCACTTTCAAGCTGAATGACGCAGCATGTTTCTCGGAAGGCTCTGCCGAGCTATCTAGCACAAGGGAGAGAGTGCCTGCCTCTGCCGAGAAAGGTTTTGACGTGGGGATTGCTGGACGTGCGGAAGAGCGTTCCCCAGGCCGTGCCAAGTTTAGGCTTTGGTGATTCTGGATGGTCCCAAGGGGGCAGAATTGTCCCTGGGAAAGCTGTCCGTTTTCTCTTTCTCCGGGTGGAAGTAAACATCTGGCAACCGACTGCCGTAAGCAGACGTCCTGGGGGAGCCTCCCGGTTCCTTTGGGACGCACATTGGTGTTTCACGGAAGAGCCCCAATTCCTAATTGGGGGCACAGCAGCCGGGAATGTAAGGCTGTTTAGAACTGCGTACCTTGAGGCCGTGTGAAGGCCGTACAAACGAGAGCTTTCGAGGGAACAGGGCAGCGCTTCGCCATCATCGTTGCACATTCACGGAGCTTAATCAAACGAACGCGTTTCCTTCCTGTGGCTCAAACACAGCCGAGGAGTTGGAAGGGATACAGTGCCCTTTGACAGTTGTTACAACGAACGTGAGTGCACAGTGTCTCGTGAAATACCTTACACGGTTGAAGCGTTCCGTTAACGCATGCCCCTCCGCTCCCTCTGGCACTCCGAGGTGTTCCTAACGGGGGCAACCTGGACTTTTGCTTGAGGCCGGGGTGGGGCGGGGGGACCCACAGTTCTTTTGCCGGCGGGCTCCAGAGCGCTCCTGCTGAAGCTCCCAGCAAGGAACTGAGAGAGAGCCGCAGGCCTCACGCGAGTAAACTCAGACTTCTTCTGTCACGGGTAAACGCAGACTTCTTATGTGAGGCCTTCGGGCAGCAAAGAGAAGGTGGGCCCGAGGAGTGTGCTTCAGGCAGCTTAGGACCCGCCCCTGTCTCGTCTGCCACGGAGGGGAATAAGGGTCGGCCAGGGTCGCCCAGCTTCAAACCTGAGCTCACATAGGGATCCGCAGCGGTTTCTGATTACCTCAAGGAAACACAACGGGAGGAACAGGGCCCTTCCGTGGAGGCACTTTTGGGCACAGGGACCTCTGCGTGGGATCTACTGGGTAAGTATGGCAGTACCTTAGGTAGGCCTCAGTGACCAAGGCTCTCTGGCTCATGCCTAGCTGTGTAAAGAAGTGTGGCAAACGTACGTACTGCTCCTCAGGCTGGGCGCACATCCTAGCTTTCGCTTCTATGAGAGTGCTGTCCCGAGTCTCTTCCTGGAGCCCGTCGTCAGCACGGTGTCTTTTGGCACTGCAGTTGTCTTTCAGTCAAGGAGGCCGTTCGACCGGCAAAGGGAGTCCGCCCAGCGCTGCTTTCGCGAGTTTCTGACGACGGAGGCACTCCACCTAGGCAACCCAGAGAGGAGTACACTGCCCTAGCTACGAATGTGAAGAGCTGTCTCCAGGGGCCTGCTTACACGAAGGTTCCTCAGAAGGCAGAGGTCGCCGTTCCGGCACGGAGAGAGGTCATCATGCGAAACTGGTGAATGGGCTCCTACCCTGTGTGTCCCGAGGAGCGTCGCAGGGTTAAGGCACTCCGTGGTGGAGTATGGCCTCATTGGAGACCCCTGCACACCCAACTCCCCTGACGTGAAACACTGGAACTCAACCTTGAGGCCCGAGGTCACCTGTCACTTGGCCGCAGCTGAACCTGGGGTGCCGTGGGAGGAGTTCCTAGAAAGGGATTGCCAGCACGGTTTTCGCTTTGGGAGAACACGCAGCCTTGGCCCACAACGACAATCCTGCCGTGCAGAGACGTCGGGCCGCTAGTGCTGTTCGGGCCGCTTTGAAGCCAAGCGCAAGGCGCCTCCAAACGGGGAGAAAGCGTACTCTCCCATCCGCGTCCCACTTTCAAGCTGAATGACGCAGCATGTTTCTCGGAAGGCTCTGCCGAGCTATCTAGCACAAGGGAGAGAGTGCCTGCCTCTGCCGAGAAAGGTTTTGACGTGGGGATTGCTGGACGTGCGGAAGAGCGTTCCCCAGGCCGTGCCAAGTTTAGGCTTTGGTGATTCTGGATGGTCCCAAGGGGGCAGAATTGTTCCTGGGAAAGCTGTCCTTTTTCTCTTTCTCCGGCTCGAAGTAAACATCTGGCAACCGACTGCCGTACGCAGACGTCCTGGGGGAGCCTCCCGGTTCCTTTGGGACGCACATTGGTGTTTCACAGAAGAGCCCCAATTCCTAATTGGGGGCACAGCAGCCGGGAATGTAAGGCTGTTTAGAACTGCGTACCTTGAGGCCGTGTGAAGGCCGTACAAACGAGAGCTTTCGAGGGAACAGGGCAGCGCTTCGCCATCATCGTTGCACATTCACGGAGCTTAATCAAACGAACGCGTTTCCTTCCTGTGGCTCAAACACAGCCGAGGAGTTGGAAGGCATACAGTGCCCTTTGACAGTTGTTACAACGAACGTGAGTGCACAGTGTCTCGTGAAATACCTTACACGGTTGAAGCGTTCCGTTAACGCATGCCCCTCCGCTCCCTCTGGCACTCCGAGGTGTTCCTAAGGAGGGAAACCTGCACTTTTGCTTGAGGCCGGGGTGGGGCGGGGGGACTCACAGTTCTTTTGCCGGCGGGCTCCAGAGCGCTCCTGCTGAAGCTCCCAGCAAGGAACTGAGAGAGAGCCGCAGGCCTCACACGAATAAACTCAGACTTCTTCTGTCACGAGTAAACTCAGACTTCTTATGTGAGGCCTTCGGGCAGCAAAGAGAAGGTGGGCGCGAGGAGTGTGCTTCAGGCAGCTTAGGACCCGCCCCTGTCTCGTCTGCCACGGAGGGGAATAAGGGTCGGCCAGGGTCGCCCAGCTTCAAACCTGAGCTCACATAGGGATCCTCAGCGGTTTCTGATTACCGCAAGGAAACACAAAGGGAGGAACAGGGCCCTTCCGTGGAGGCACTTTTGGGCACAGGGACCTCTGCGTGGGATCTACTGCGTAAGTATGGCAGTACCTTAGGTAGGCCTCAGTGACGAAGGCTCTCTGGCTCATGCCTAGCTGTGTAAAGAAGTGTGGCAAACGTACGTACTGCTCCTCAGGCTGGACGCACAGCCTAGCTTTCGCTTCTATGAGAGTGCTGTCCCGAGTCTCTTCCTGGAGCCCGTTGTCATCACGGTGTCTTTTGGCACTGCATTTGTCTTTCAGTCAAGGAGGCCGTTCGACCGGCAAAGGGAGTCCGCCCAGCGTTGCTTTCGCGAGTCTCTTTGACGACGGGGGCACTCCACCTAGGCAACCCAGAGAGGAGTATACTGCCCTAGCTACGAATGTGAAGAGCTGTCTCCAGGGGCCTGCTTACACGAAGGTTCCTCAGAAGCCAGAGGCCGCCGTTCCGGCACGGAGAGAGGTCATCATGCGAACCTGGTGAATGGGCTCCTATCCTGTGTGTCCCCAGGAGCGTCGCAGGGTTAAGGCACTCCGTGGTGGAGTATGGCCTCATTGGAGACCTCTGCACACCCAACTCCCCTGACGTGAAACACTGGAACTCAACCTTGAGGCCCGAGGTCACCTGTCACTTGGCCGCAGCTGAACCTGGGGTGCCGTGGGAGGAGTTCCTAGAAAGGGATTGCCAGCACGGTTTTCGCTTTGGGAGAACACGCAGCCTTGGCCCACAACGACAATCCTGCCGTGCAGAGACGTCGGGCCGCTAGTGCTGTTCGGGCCGCTTTGAAGCCAAGCGCAAGGCGCCTCCAAACGGGGAGAAAGCGTACTCTCCCATCCGCGTCCCACTTTCAAGCTGAATGACGCAGCATGTTTCTCGGAAGGCTCTGCCGAGCTATCTAGCACAAGGGAGAGAGTGCCTGCCTCTGCCGAGAAAGGTTTTGACGTGGGGATTGCTGGACGTGCGGAAGAGCGTTCCCCAGGCCGTGCCAAGTTTAGGCTTTGGTGATTCTGGATGGTCCCAAGGGGGCAGAATTGTCCCTGGGAAAGCTGTCCTTTTTCTCTTTCTCCGGCTGGAAGTAAACATCTGGCAACCGACTGCCGTACGCAGACGTCCTGGGGGAGCCTCCCAGTTCCTTTGGGACGCACATTGGTGTTTCACAGAAGAGCCCCAATTCCTAATTGGGGGCACAGCAGCCGGGAATGTAAGGCTGTTTAGAACGGCGTACCTTGAGGCCGTGTGAAGGCCGTACAAACGAGAGCTTTCGAGGGAACAGGGCAGCGCTTCGCCATCATCGTTGCACATTCACGGAGCTTAATCAAACGAACGCGTTTCCTTCCTGTGGCTCAAACACAGCCGAGGAGTTGGAAGGCATACAGTGCCCTTTGACAGTTGTTACAACGAACGTGAGTGCACAGTGTCTCGTGAAATACCTTACACGGTTGAAGCGTTCCGTTAACGCATGCCCCTCCGATCCCTCTGGCACTCCGAGGTGTTCCTAACGGGGGCAACCTGGACTTTTGCTTGAGGCCGGGGTGGGGCGGGGGGACTCACAGTTCTTTTGCCGGCGGGCTCCAGAGCGCTCCTGCTGAAGCTCCCAGCAAGGAACTGAGAGAGAGCCGCAGGCCTCACACGAATAAACCCAGACTTCTTCTGTCACGGGTAAACTCAGACTTCTTATGTGAGGCCTTCGGGCAGCAAAGAGAAGGTGGGCCCGAGGAGTGTGCTTCAGGCAGCTTAGGACCCGCCCCTGTCTCGTCTGCCACGGAGGGGAATAAGGGTCGGCCAGGGTCGCCCAGCTTCAAACCTGAGCTCACATAGGGATCCGCAGCGGTTTCTGATTACCTCAAGGAAACACAACGGGAGGAACAGGGCCCTTCCGTGGAGGCACTTTTGGGCACAGGGACCTCTGCGTGGGATCTACTGGGTAAGTATGGCAGTACCTTAGGTAGGCCTCAGTGACCAAGGCTCTCTGGCTCATGCCTAGCTGTGTAAAGAAGTGTGGCAAACGTACGTACTGCTTCTCAGGCTGGGCGCACAGCCTAGCTTTCGCTTCTATGATAGTGCTGTCCCGAGTCTCTTCCTGGAGCCCGTCGTCAGCACGGTGTCTTTTGGCACTGCAGTTGTCTTTCAGTCAAGGAGGCCGTTCGACCGGCAAAGGGAGTCCGCCCAGCGCTGCTTTCGCGAGTCTCTTTGACGACGGGGGCACTCCACCTAGGCAACCCAGAGAGGAGTACACTGCCCTAGCTACGAATGTGAAGAGCTGTCTCCAGGGGCCTGCTTACACGAAGGTTCCTCAGAAGCCAGAGGCCGCCGTTCCGGCACGGAGAGAGGTCATCATGCGAACCTGGTGAATGGGCTCCTATCCTGTGTGTCCCCAGGAGCGTCGCAGGGTTAAGGCACTCCGTGGTGGAGTATGGCCTCATTGGAGACCCCTGCACACCCAACTCCCCTGACGTGAAACACTGGAACTCAACCTTGAGGCCTGAGGTCACCTGTCACTTGGCCGCAGCTGAACCTGGGGTGCCGTGGGAGGAGTTCCTAGAAAGGGATTGCCAGCACGGTTTTCGCTTTGGGAGAACACGCAGCCTTGGCCCACAACGACAATCCTGCCGTGCAGAGACGTCGGGCCGCTAGTGCTGTTCGGGCCGCTTTGAAGCCAAGCGCAAGGCGCCTCCAAACGGGGAGAAAGCGTACTCTCCCATCCGCGTCCCACTTTCAAGCTGAATGACGCAGCATGTTTCTCGGAAGGCTCTGCCGAGCTATCTAGCACAAGGGAGAGAGTGCCTGCCTCTGCCGAGAAAGGTTTTGACGTGGGGATTGCTGGACATGCGGAAGAGCGTTCCCCAGGCCGTGCCAAGTTTAGGCTTTGGTGATTCTGGATGGTCCCAAGGGGGCAGAATTGTTCCTGGGAAAGCTGTCCTTTTTCTCTTTCTCCGGCTCGAAGTAAACATCTGGCAACCGACTGCCGTACGCAGACGTCCTGGGGGAGCCTCCCGGTTCCTTTGGGACGCACATTGGTGTTTCACAGAAGAGCCCCAATTCCTAATTGGGGGCACAGCAGCCGGGAATGTAAGGCTGTTTAGAACTGCGTACCTTGAGGCCGTGTGAAGGCCGTACAAACGAGAGCTTTCGAGGGAACAGGGCAGCGCTTCGCCATCATCGTTGCACATTCACGGAGCTTAATCAAACGAACGCGTTTCCTTCCTGTGGCTCAAACACAGCCGAGGAGTTGGAAGGCATACAGTGCCCTTTGACAGTTGTTACAACGAACGTGAGTGCACAGTGTCTCGTGAAATACCTTACACGGTTGAAGCGTTCCGTTAACGCATGCCCCTCCGCTCCCTCTGGCACTCCGAGGTGTTCCTAACGGGGGCAACCTGGACTTTTGCTTGAGGCCGGGGTGGGGCGGGGGGACTCACAGTTCTTTTGCCGGCGGGCTCCAGAGCGCTCCTGCTGAAGCTCCCAGCAAGGAACTGAGAGAGAGCCGCAGGCCTCACACGAATAAACCCAGACTTCTTCTGTCACGGGTAAACTCAGACTTCTTATGTGAGGCCTTCGGGCAGCAAAGAGAAGGTGGGCCCGAGGAGTGTGCTTCAGGCAGCTTAGGACCCGCCCCTGTCTCGTCTGCCACGGAGGGGAATAAGGGTCGGCCAGGGTCGCCCAGCTTCAAACCTGAGCTCACATAGGGATCCTCAGCGGTTTCTGATTACCTCAAGGAAACACAACGGGAGGAACAGGGCCCTTCCGTGGAGGCACTTTTGGGCACAGGGACCTCTGCGTGGGATCTACTGGGTAAGTATGGCAGTACCTTAGGTAGGCCTCAGTGACCAAGGCTCTCTGGCTCATGCCTAGCTGTGTAAAGAAGTGTGGCAAACGTACGTACTGCTCCTCAGGCTGGGCGCACATCCTAGCTTTCGCTTCTATGAGAGTGCTGTCCCGAGTCTCTTCCTGGAGCCCGTCGTCAGCACGGTGTCTTTTGGCACTGCAGTTGTCTTTCAGTCAAGGAGGCCGTTCGACCGGCAAAGGGAGTCCGCCCAGCGCTGCTTTCGCGAGTTTCTGACGACGGAGGCACTCCACCTAGGCAACCCAGAGAGGAGTACACTGCCCTAGCTACGAATGTGAAGAGCTGTCTCCAGGGGCCTGCTTACACGAAGGTTCCTCAGAAGCCAGAGGCCGCCGTTCCGGCACGGAGAGAGGTCATCATGCGAACCTGGTGAATGGGCTCCTATCCTGTGTGTCCCCAGGAGCGTCGCAGGGTTAAGGCACTCCGTGGTGGAGTATGGCCTCATTGGAGACCCCTGCACACCCAACTCCCCTGACGTGAAACACTGGAACTCAACCTTGAGGCCCGAGGTCACCTGTCACTTGGCCGGAGCTGAACCTGGGGTGCCGTGGGAGGAGTTCCTAGAAAGGGATTGCCAGCACGGTTTTCGCTTTGGGAGAACACGCAGCCTTGGCCCACAACGACAATCCTGCCGTGCAGAGACGTCGGGCCGCTAGTGCTGTTCGGGCCGCTTTGAAGCCAAGCGCAAGGCGCCTCCAAACGGGGAGAAAGCGTACTCTCCCATCCGCGTCCCACTTTCAAGCTGAATGACGCAGCATGTTTCTCGGAAGGCTCTGCCGAGCTATCTAGCACAAGGGAGAGAGTGCCTGCCTCTGCCGAGAAAGGTTTTGACGTGGGGATTGCTGGACGTGCGGAAGAGCGTTCCCCAGGCCGTGCCAAGTTTAGGCTTTGGTGATTCTGGATGGTCCCAAGGGGGCAGAATTGTCCCTGGGAAAGCTGTCCGTTTTCTCTTTCTCCGGGTGGAAGTAAACATCTGGCAACCGACTGCCGTAAGCAGACGTCCTGGGGGAGCCTCCCGGTTCCTTTGGGACGCACATTGGTGTTTCACAGAAGAGCCCCAATTCCTAATTGGGGGCACAGCAGCCGGGAATGTAAGGCTGTTTAGAACTGCGTACCTTGAGGCCGTGTGAAGGCCGTACAAACGAGAGCTTTCGAGGGAACAGGGCAGCGCTTCGCCATCATCGTTGCACATTCACGGAGCTTAATCAAACGAACGCGTTTCCTTCCTGTGGCTCAAACACAGCCGAGGAGTTGGAAGGGATACAGTGCCCTTTGACAGTTGTTACAACGAACGTGAGTGCACAGTGTCTCGTGAAATACCTTACACGGTTGAAGCGTTCCGTTAACGCATGCCCCTCCGCTCCCTCTGGCACTCCGAGGTGTTCCTAACGGGGGCAACCTGGACTTTTGCTTGAGGCCGGGGTGGGGCGGGGGGACCCACAGTTCTTTTGCCGGCGGGCTCCAGAGCGCTCCTGCTGAAGCTCCCAGCAAGGAACTGAGAGAGAGCCGCAGGCCTCACGCGAGTAAACTCAGACTTCTTCTGTCACGGGTAAACGCAGACTTCTTATGTGAGGCCTTCGGGCAGCAAAGAGAAGGTGGGCCCGAGGAGTGTGCTTCAGGCAGCTTAGGACCCGCCCCTGTCTCGTCTGCCACGGAGGGGAATAAGGGTCGGCCAGGGTCGCCCAGCTTCAAACCTGAGCTCACATAGGGATCCGCAGCGGTTTCTGATTACCTCAAGGAAACACAACGGGAGGAACAGGGCCCTTCCGTGGAGGCACTTTTGGGCACAGGGACCTCTGCGTGGGATCTACTGGGTAAGTATGGCAGTACCTTAGGTAGGCCTCAGTGACCAAGGCTCTCTGGCTCATGCCTAGCTGTGTAAAGAAGTGTGGCAAACGTACGTACTGCTCCTCAGGCTGGGCGCACATCCTAGCTTTCGCTTCTATGAGAGTGCTGTCCCGAGTCTCTTCCTGGAGCCCGTCGTCAGCACGGTGTCTTTTGGCACTGCAGTTGTCTTTCAGTCAAGGAGGCCGTTCGACCGGCAAAGGGAGTCCGCCCAGCGCTGCTTTCGCGAGTTTCTGACGACGGAGGCACTCCACCTAGGCAACCCAGAGAGGAGTACACTGCCCTAGCTACGAATGTGAAGAGCTGTCTCCAGGGGCCTGCTTACACGAAGGTTCCTCAGAAGGCAGAGGTCGCCGTTCCGGCACGGAGAGAGGTCATCATGCGAAACTGGTGAATGGGCTCCTACCCTGTGTGTCCCGAGGAGCGTCGCAGGGTTAAGGCACTCCGTGGTGGAGTATGGCCTCATTGGAGACCCCTGCACACCCAACTCCCCTGACGTGAAACACTGGAACTCAACCTTGAGGCCCGAGGTCACCTGTCACTTGGCCGCAGCTGAACCTGGGGTGCCGTGGGAGGAGTTCCTAGAAAGGGATTGCCAGCACGGTTTTCGCTTTGGGAGAACACGCAGCCTTGGCCCACAACGACAATCCTGCCGTGCAGAGACGTCGGGCCGCTAGTGCTGTTCGGGCCGCTTTGAAGCCAAGCGCAAGGCGCCTCCAAACGGGGAGAAAGCGTACTCTCCCATCCGCGTCCCACTTTCAAGCTGAATGACGCAGCATGTTTCTCGGAAGGCTCTGCCGAGCTATCTAGCACAAGGGAGAGAGTGCCTGCCTCTGCCGAGAAAGGTTTTGACGTGGGGATTGCTGGACGTGCGGAAGAGCGTTCCCCAGGCCGTGCCAAGTTTAGGCTTTGGTGATTCTGGATGGTCCCAAGGGGGCAGAATTGTTCCTGGGAAAGCTGTCCTTTTTCTCTTTCTCCGGCTCGAAGTAAACATCTGGCAACCGACTGCCGTACGCAGACGTCCTGGGGGAGCCTCCCGGTTCCTTTGGGACGCACATTGGTGTTTCACAGAAGAGCCCCAATTCCTAATTGGGGGCACAGCAGCCGGGAATGTAAGGCTGTTTAGAACTGCGTACCTTGAGGCCGTGTGAAGGCCGTACAAACGAGAGCTTTCGAGGGAACAGGGCAGCGCTTCGCCATCATCGTTGCACATTCACGGAGCTTAATCAAACGAACGCGTTTCCTTCCTGTGGCTCAAACACAGCCGAGGAGTTGGAAGGCATACAGTGCCCTTTGACAGTTGTTACAACGAACGTGAGTGCACAGTGTCTCGTGAAATACCTTACACGGTTGAAGCGTTCCGTTAACGCATGCCCCTCCGCTCCCTCTGGCACTCCGAGGTGTTCCTAAGGAGGGAAACCTGCACTTTTGCTTGAGGCCGGGGTGGGGCGGGGGGACTCACAGTTCTTTTGCCGGCGGGCTCCAGAGCGCTCCTGCTGAAGCTCCCAGCAAGGAACTGAGAGAGAGCCGCAGGCCTCACACGAATAAACTCAGACTTCTTCTGTCACGAGTAAACTCAGACTTCTTATGTGAGGCCTTCGGGCAGCAAAGAGAAGGTGGGCGCGAGGAGTGTGCTTCAGGCAGCTTAGGACCCGCCCCTGTCTCGTCTGCCACGGAGGGGAATAAGGGTCGGCCAGGGTCGCCCAGCTTCAAACCTGAGCTCACATAGGGATCCTCAGCGGTTTCTGATTACCGCAAGGAAACACAAAGGGAGGAACAGGGCCCTTCCGTGGAGGCACTTTTGGGCACAGGGACCTCTGCGTGGGATCTACTGCGTAAGTATGGCAGTACCTTAGGTAGGCCTCAGTGACGAAGGCTCTCTGGCTCATGCCTAGCTGTGTAAAGAAGTGTGGCAAACGTACGTACTGCTCCTCAGGCTGGACGCACAGCCTAGCTTTCGCTTCTATGAGAGTGCTGTCCCGAGTCTCTTCCTGGAGCCCGTCGTCAGCACGGTGTCTTTTGGCACTGCATTTGTCTTTCAGTCAAGGAGGCCGTTCGACCGGCAAAGGGAGTCCGCCCAGCGTTGCTTTCGCGAGTCTCTTTGACGACGGGGGCACTCCACCTAGGCAACCCAGAGAGGAGTATACTGCCCTAGCTACGAATGTGAAGAGCTGTCTCCAGGGGCCTGCTTACACGAAGGTTCCTCAGAAGCCAGAGGCCGCCGTTCCGGCACGGAGAGAGGTCATCATGCGAACCTGGTGAATGGGCTCCTATCCTGTGTGTCCCCAGGAGCGTCGCAGGGTTAAGGCACTCCGTGGTGGAGTATGGCCTCATTGGAGACCTCTGCACACCCAACTCCCCTGACGTGAAACACTGGAACTCAACCTTGAGGCCCGAGGTCACCTGTCACTTGGCCGCAGCTGAACCTGGGGTGCCGTGGGAGGAGTTCCTAGAAAGGGATTGCCAGCACGGTTTTCGCTTTGGGAGAACACGCAGCCTTGGCCCACAACGACAATCCTGCCGTGCAGAGACGTCGGGCCGCTAGTGCTGTTCGGGCCGCTTTGAAGCCAAGCGCAAGGCGCCTCCAAACGGGGAGAAAGCGTACTCTCCCATCCGCGTCCCACTTTCAAGCTGAATGACGCAGCATGTTTCTCGGAAGGCTCTGCCGAGCTATCTAGCACAAGGGAGAGAGTGCCTGCCTCTGCCGAGAAAGGTTTTGACGTGGGGATTGCTGGACGTGCGGAAGAGCGTTCCCCAGGCCGTGCCAAGTTTAGGCTTTGGTGATTCTGGATGGTCCCAAGGGGGCAGAATTGTCCCTGGGAAAGCTGTCCTTTTTCTCTTTCTCCGGCTGGAAGTAAACATCTGGCAACCGACTGCCGTACGCAGACGTCCTGGGGGAGCCTCCCAGTTCCTTTGGGACGCACATTGGTGTTTCACAGAAGAGCCCCAATTCCTAATTGGGGGCACAGCAGCCGGGAATGTAAGGCTGTTTAGAACGGCGTACCTTGAGGCCGTGTGAAGGCCGTACAAACGAGAGCTTTCGAGGGAACAGGGCAGCGCTTCGCCATCATCGTTGCACATTCACGGAGCTTAATCAAACGAACGCGTTTCCTTCCTGTGGCTCAAACACAGCCGAGGAGTTGGAAGGCATACAGTGCCCTTTGACAGTTGTTACAACGAACGTGAGTGCACAGTGTCTCGTGAAATACCTTACACGGTTGAAGCGTTCCGTTAACGCATGCCCCTCCGATCCCTCTGGCACTCCGAGGTGTTCCTAACGGGGGCAACCTGGACTTTTGCTTGAGGCCGGGGTGGGGCGGGGGGACTCACAGTTCTTTTGCCGGCGGGCTCCAGAGCGCTCCTGCTGAAGCTCCCAGCAAGGAACTGAGAGAGAGCCGCAGGCCTCACACGAATAAACCCAGACTTCTTCTGTCACGGGTAAACTCAGACTTCTTATGTGAGGCCTTCGGGCAGCAAAGAGAAGGTGGGCCCGAGGAGTGTGCTTCAGGCAGCTTAGGACCCGCCCCTGTCTCGTCTGCCACGGAGGGGAATAAGGGTCGGCCAGGGTCGCCCAGCTTCAAACCTGAGCTCACATAGGGATCCGCAGCGGTTTCTGATTACCTCAAGGAAACACAACGGGAGGAACAGGGCCCTTCCGTGGAGGCACTTTTGGGCACAGGGACCTCTGCGTGGGATCTACTGGGTAAGTATGGCAGTACCTTAGGTAGGCCTCAGTGACCAAGGCTCTCTGGCTCATGCCTAGCTGTGTAAAGAAGTGTGGCAAACGTACGTACTGCTTCTCAGGCTGGGCGCACAGCCTAGCTTTCGCTTCTATGATAGTGCTGTCCCGAGTCTCTTCCTGGAGCCCGTCGTCAGCACGGTGTCTTTTGGCACTGCAGTTGTCTTTCAGTCAAGGAGGCCGTTCGACCGGCAAAGGGAGTCCGCCCAGCGCTGCTTTCGCGAGTCTCTTTGACGACGGGGGCACTCCACCTAGGCAACCCAGAGAGGAGTACACTGCCCTAGCTACGAATGTGAAGAGCTGTCTCCAGGGGCCTGCTTACACGAAGGTTCCTCAGAAGCCAGAGGCCGCCGTTCCGGCACGGAGAGAGGTCATCATGCGAACCTGGTGAATGGGCTCCTATCCTGTGTGTCCCCAGGAGCGTCGCAGGGTTAAGGCACTCCGTGGTGGAGTATGGCCTCATTGGAGACCCCTGCACACCCAACTCCCCTGACGTGAAACACTGGAACTCAACCTTGAGGCCTGAGGTCACCTGTCACTTGGCCGCAGCTGAACCTGGGGTGCCGTGGGAGGAGTTCCTAGAAAGGGATTGCCAGCACGGTTTTCGCTTTGGGAGAACACGCAGCCTTGGCCCACAACGACAATCCTGCCGTGCAGAGACGTCGGGCCGCTAGTGCTGTTCGGGCCGCTTTGAAGCCAAGCGCAAGGCGCCTCCAAACGGGGAGAAAGCGTACTCTCCCATCCGCGTCCCACTTTCAAGCTGAATGACGCAGCATGTTTCTCGGAAGGCTCTGCCGAGCTATCTAGCACAAGGGAGAGAGTGCCTGCCTCTGCCGAGAAAGGTTTTGACGTGGGGATTGCTGGACATGCGGAAGAGCGTTCCCCAGGCCGTGCCAAGTTTAGGCTTTGGTGATTCTGGATGGTCCCAAGGGGGCAGAATTGTTCCTGGGAAAGCTGTCCTTTTTCTCTTTCTCCGGCTCGAAGTAAACATCTGGCAACCGACTGCCGTACGCAGACGTCCTGGGGGAGCCTCCCGGTTCCTTTGGGACGCACATTGGTGTTTCACAGAAGAGCCCCAATTCCTAATTGGGGGCACAGCAGCCGGGAATGTAAGGCTGTTTAGAACTGCGTACCTTGAGGCCGTGTGAAGGCCGTACAAACGAGAGCTTTCGAGGGAACAGGGCAGCGCTTCGCCATCATCGTTGCACATTCACTGAGCTTAATCAAACGAACGCGTTTCCTTCCTGTGGCTCAAACACAGCCGAGGAGTTGGAAGGCATACAGTGCCCTTTGACAGTTGTTACAACGAACGTGAGTGCACAGTGTCTCGTGAAATACCTTACACGGTTGAAGCGTTCCGTTAACGCATGCCCCTCCGCTCCCTCTGGCACTCCGAGGTGTTCCTAACGGGGGCAACCTGGACTTTTGCTTGAGGCCGGGGTGGGGCGGGGGGACTCACAGTTCTTTTGCCGGCGGGCTCCAGAGCGCTCCTGCTGAAGCTCCCAGCAAGGAACTGAGAGAGAGCCGCAGGCCTCACACGAATAAACCCAGACTTCTTCTGTCACGGGTAAACTCAGACTTCTTATGTGAGGCCTTCGGGCAGCAAAGAGAAGGTGGGCCCGAGGAGTGTGCTTCAGGCAGCTTAGGACCCGCCCCTGTCTCGTCTGCCACGGAGGGGAATAAGGGTCGGCCAGGGTCGCCCAGCTTCAAACCTGAGCTCACATAGGGATCCTCAGCGGTTTCTGATTACCTCAAGGAAACACAACGGGAGGAACAGGGCCCTTCCGTGGAGGCACTTTTGGGCACAGGGACCTCTGCGTGGGATCTACTGGGTAAGTATGGCAGTACCTTAGGTAGGCCTCAGTGACCAAGGCTCTCTGGCTCATGCCTAGCTGTGTAAAGAAGTGTGGCAAACGTACGTACTGCTCCTCAGGCTGGGCGCACAGCCTAGCTTTCGCTTCTATGAGAGTGCTGTCCCGAGTCTCTTCCTGGAGCCCGTCGTCAGCACGGTGTCTTTTGGCACTGCAGTTGTCTTTCAGTCAAGGAGGCCGTTCGACCGGCAAAGGGAGTCCGCCCAGCGCTGCTTTCGCGAGTTTCTGACGACGGAGGCACTCCACCTAGGCAACCCAGAGAGGAGTACACTGCCCTAGCTACGAATGTGAAGAGCTGTCTCCAGGGGCCTGCTTACACGAAGGTTCCTCAGAAGGCAGAGGTCGCCGTTCCGGCACGGAGAGAGGTCATCATGCGAAACTGGTGAATGGGCTCCTACCCTGTGTGTCCCGAGGAGCGTCGCAGGGTTAAGGCACTCCGTGGTGGAGTATGGCCTCATTGGAGACCCCTGCACACCCAACTCCCCTGACGTGAAACACTGGAACTCAACCTTGAGGCCCGAGGTCACCTGTCACTTGGCCGCAGCTGAACCTGAGGTGTCGTGGGAGGAGTTCCTAGAAAGGGATTGACAGCACGGTTTTCGCTTTGGGAGAACACGCAGCCTTGGCCCACAACGACAATCCTGCCGTGCAGAGACGTCGGGCCGCTAGTGCTGTTCGGGCCGCTTTGAAGCCAAGCGCAAGGCGCCTCCAAACGGGGAGAAAGCGTACTCTCCCATCCGCGTCCCACTTTCAAGCTGAATGACGCAGCATGTTTCTCGGAAGGCTCTGCCGAGCTATCTAGCACAAGGGAGAGAGTGCCTGCCTCTGCCGAGAAAGGTTTTGACGTGGGGATTGCTGGACATGCGGAAGAGCGTTCCCCAGGCCGTGCCAAGTTTAGGCTTTGGTGATTCTGGATGGTCCCAAGGGGGCAGAATTGTTCCTGGGAAAGCTGTCCTTTTTCTCTTTCTCCGGCTCGAAGTAAACATCTGGCAACCGACTGCCGTACGCAGACGTCCTGGGGGAGCCTCCCGGTTCCTTTGGGACGCACATTGGTGTTTCACAGAAGAGCCCCAATTCCTAATTGGGGGCACAGCAGCCGGGAATGTAAGGCTGTTTAGAACTGCGTACCTTGAGGCCGTGTGAAGGCCGTACAAACGAGAGCTTTCGAGGGAACAGGGCAGCGCTTCGCCATCATCGTTGCACATTCACGGAGCTTAATCAAACGAACGCGTTTCCTTCCTGTGGCTCAAACACAGCCGAGGAGTTGGAAGGCATACAGTGCCCTTTGACAGTTGTTACAACGAACGTGAGTGCACAGTGTCTCGTGAAATACCTTACACGGTTGAAGCGTTCCGTTAACGCATGCCCCTCCGCTCCCTCTGGCACTCCGAGGTGTTCCTAACGGGGGCAACCTGGACTTTTGCTTGAGGCCGGGGTGGGGCGGGGGGACTCACAGTTCTTTTGCCGGCGGGCTCCAGAGCGCTCCTGCTGAAGCTCCCAGCAAGGAACTGAGAGAGAGCCGCAGGCCTCACACGAATAAACCCAGACTTCTTCTGTCACGGGTAAACTCAGACTTCTTATGTGAGGCCTTCGGGCAGCAAAGAGAAGGTGGGCCCGAGGAGTGTGCTTCAGGCAGCTTAGGACCCGCCCCTGTCTCGTCTGCCACGGAGGGGAATAAGGGTCGGCCAGGGTCGCCCAGCTTCAAACCTGAGCTCACATAGGGATCCTCAGCGGTTTCTGATTACCTCAAGGAAACACAACGGGAGGAACAGGGCCCTTCCGTGGAGGCACTTTTGGGCACAGGGACCTCTGCGTGGGATCTACTGGGTAAGTATGGCAGTACCTTAGGTAGGCCTCAGTGACCAAGGCTCTCTGGCTCATGCCTAGCTGTGTAAAGAAGTGTGGCAAACGTACGTACTGCTCCTCAGGCTGGGCGCACAGCCTAGCTTTCGCTTCTATGAGAGTGCTGTCCCGAGTCTCTTCCTGGAGCCCGTCGTCAGCACGGTGTCTTTTGGCACTGCAGTTGTCTTTCAGTCAAGGAGGCCGTTCGACCGGCAAAGGGAGTCCGCCCAGCGCTGCTTTCGCGAGTTTCTGACGACGGAGGCACTCCACCTAGGCAACCCAGAGAGGAGTACACTGCCCTAGCTACGAATGTGAAGAGCTGTCTCCAGGGGCCTGCTTACACGAAGGTTCCTCAGAAGGCAGAGGTCGCCGTTCCGGCACGGAGAGAGGTCATCATGCGAAACTGGTGAATGGGCTCCTACCCTGTGTGTCCCGAGGAGCGTCGCAGGGTTAAGGCACTCCGTGGTGGAGTATGGCCTCATTGGAGACCCCTGCACACCCAACTCCCCTGACGTGAAACACTGGAACTCAACCTTGAGGCCCGAGGTCACCTGTCACTTGGCCGCAGCTGAACCTGAGGTGTCGTGGGAGGAGTTCCTAGAAAGGGATTGACAGCACGGTTTTCGCTTTGGGAGAACACGCAGCCTTGGCCCACAACGACAATCCTGCCGTGCAGAGACGTCGGGCCGCTAGTGCTGTTCGGGCCGCTTTGAAGCCAAGCGCAAGGCGCCTCCAAACGGGGAGAAAGCGTACTCTCCCATCCGCGTCCCACTTTCAAGCTGAATGACGCAGCATGTTTCTCGGAAGGCTCTGCCGAGCTATCTAGCACAAGGGAGAGAGTGCCTGCCTCTGCCGAGAAAGGTTTTGACGTGGGGATTGCTGGACATGCGGAAGAGCGTTCCCCAGGCCGTGCCAAGTTTAGGCTTTGGTGATTCTGGATGGTCCCAAGGGGGCAGAATTGTTCCTGGGAAAGCTGTCCTTTTTCTCTTTCTCCGGCTCGAAGTAAACATCTGGCAACCGACTGCCATACGCAGACGTCCTGGGGGAGCCTCCCGGTTCCTTTGGGACGCACATTGGTGTTTCACAGAAGAGCCCCAATTCCTAATTGGGGGCACAGCAGCCGGGAATGTAAGGCTGTTTAGAACGGCGTACCTTGAGGCCGTGTGAAGGCCGTACAAACGAGAGCTTTCGAGGGAACAGGGCAGCGCTTCGCCATCATCGTTGCACATTCACGGAGCTTAATCAAACGAACGCGTTTCCTTCCTGTGGCTCAAACACAGCCGAGGAGTTGGAAGGCATACAGTGCCCTTTGACAGTTGTTACAACGAACGTGAGTGCACAGTGTCTCGTGAAATACCTTACACGGTTGAAGCGTTCCGTTAACGCATGCCCCTCCGCTCCCTCTGGCACTCCGAGGTGTTCCTAACGGGGGCAACCTGGACTTTTGCTTGAGGCCGGGGTGGGGCGGGGGGACTCACAGTTCTTTTGCCGGCGGGCTCCAGAGCGCTCCTGCTGAAGCTCCCAGCAAGGAACTGAGAGAGAGCCGCAGGCCTCACACGAATAAACCCAGACTTCTTCTGTCACGGGTAAACTCAGACTTCTTATGTGAGGCCTTCGGGCAGCAAAGAGAAGGTGGGCCCGAGGAGTGTGCTTCAGGCAGCTTAGGACCCGCCCCTGTCTCGTCTGCCACGGAGGGGAATAAGGGTCGGCCAGGGTCGCCCAGCTTCAAACCTGAGCTCACATAGGGATCCGCAGCGGTTTCTGATTACCTCAAGGAAACACAACGGGAGGAACAGGGCCCTTCCGTGGAGGCACTTTTGGGCACAGGGACCTCTGCGTGGGATCTACTGGGTAAGTATGGCAGTACCTTAGGTAGGCCTCAGTGACCAAGGCTCTCTGGCTCATGCCTAGCTGTGTAAAGAAGTGTGGCAAACGTACGTACTGCTCCTCAGGCTGGGCGCACAGCCTAGCTTTCGCTTCTATGATAGTGCTGTCCCGAGTCTCTTCCTGGAGCTCGTCGTCAGCACGGTGTCTTTTGGCACTGCAGTTGTCTTTCAGTCAAGGAGGCCGTTCGACCGGCAAAGGGAGTCCGCCCAGCGCTGCTTTCGCGAGTCTCTTTGACGACGGGGGCACTCCACCTAGGCAACCCAGAGAGGAGTACACTGCCCTAGCTACGAATGTGAAGAGCTGTCTCCAGGGGCCTGCTTACACGAAGGTTCCTCAGAAGCCAGAGGCCGCCGTTCCGGCACGGAGAGAGGTCATCATGCGAACCTGGTGAATGGGCTCCTATCCTGTGTGTCCCCAGGAGCGTCGCAGGGTTAAGGCACTCCGTGGTGGAGTATGGCCTCATTGGAGACCCCTGCACACCCAACTCCCCTGACGTGAAACACTGGAACTCAACCTTGAGGCCCGAGGTCACCTGTCACTTGGCCGCAGCTGAACCTGGGGTGCCGTGGGAGGAGTTCCTAGAAAGGGATTGCCAGCACGGTTTTCGCTTTGGGAGAACACGCAGCCTTGGCCCACAACGACAATCCTGCCGTGCAGAGACGTCGGGCCGCTAGTGCTGTTCGGGCCGCTTTGAAGCCAAGCGCAAGGCGCCTCCAAACGGGGAGAAAGCGTACTCTCCCATCCGCGTCCCACTTTCAAGCTGAATGACGCAGCATGTTTCTCGGAAGGCTCTGCCGAGCTATCTAGCACAAGGGAGAGAGTGCCTGCCTCTGCCGAGAAAGGTTTTGACGTGGGGATTGCTGGACATGCGGAAGAGCGTTCCCCAGGCCGTGCCAAGTTTAGGCTTTGGTGATTCTGGATGGTCCCAAGGGGGCAGAATTGTTCCTGGGAAAGCTGTCCTTTTTCTCTTTCTCCGGCTCGAAGTAAACATCTGGCAACCGACTGCCGTACGCAGACGTCCTGGGGGAGCCTCCCGGTTCCTTTGGGACGCACATTGGTGTTTCACAGAAGAGCCCCAATTCCTAATTGGGGGCACAGCAGCCGGGAATGTAAGGCTGTTTAGAACTGCGTACCTTGAGGCCGTGTGAAGGCCGTACAAACGAGAGCTTTCGAGGGAACAGGGCAGCGCTTCGCCATCATCGTTGCACATTCACGGAGCTTAATCAAACGAACGCGTTTCCTTCCTGTGGCTCAAACACAGCCGAGGAGTTGGAAGGCATACAGTGCCCTTTGACAGTTGTTACAACGAACGTGAGTGCACAGTGTCTCGTGAAATACCTTACACGGTTGAAGCGTTCCGTTAACGCATGCCCCTCCGCTCCCTCTGGCACTCCGAGGTGTTCCTAACGGGGGCAACCTGGACTTTTGCTTGAGGCCGGGGTGGGGCGGGGGGACTCACAGTTCTTTTGCCGGCGGGCTCCAGAGCGCTCCTGCTGAAGCTCCCAGCAAGGAACTGAGAGAGAGCCGCAGGCCTCACACGAATATACTCAGACTTCTTCTGTCACGGGTAAACGCAGACTTCTTATGTGAGGCCTTCGGGCAGCAAAGAGAAGGTGGGCGCGAGGAGTGTGCTTCAGGCAGCTTAGGACCCGCCCCTGTCTCGTCTGCCACGGAGGGGAATAAGGGTCGGCCAGGGTCGCCCAGCTTCAAACCTGAGCTCACATAGGGATCCGCAGCGGTTTCTGATTACCTCAAGGAAACACAACGGGAGGAACAGGGCCCTTCCGTGGAGGCACTTTTGGGCACAGGGACCTCTGCGTGGGATCTACTGGGTAAGTATGGCAGTACCTTAGGTAGGCCTCAGTGACCAAGGCTCTCTGGCTCATGCCTAGCTGTGTAAAGAAGTGTGGCAAACGTACGTACTGCTCCTCAGGCTGGGCGCACAGTCTAGCTTTCGCTTCTATGAGAGTGCTGTCCCGAGTCTCTTCCTGGAGCCCGTCGTCAGCACGGTGTCTTTTGGCACTGCAGTTGTCTTTCAGTCAAGGAGTCCGTTCGACCGGCAAAGGGAGTCCGCCCAGCGCTGCTTTCGCGAGTCTCTGACGACGGAGGCACTCCACCTAGGCAACCCAGAGAGGAGTACACTGCCCTAGCTACGAATGTGAAGAGCTGTCTCCAGGGGCCTGCTTACACGAAGGTTCCTCAGAAGGCAGAGGCCGCCGTTCCGGCACGGAGAGAGGTCATCATGCGAAACTGGTGAATGGGCTCCTATCCTGTGTGTCCCCAGGAGCGTCGCAGGGTTAAGGCACTCCGTGGTGGAGTATGGCCTCATTGGAGACCCCTGCACACCCAACTCCCCTGACGTGAAACACTGGAACTCAACCTTGAGGCCCGAGGTCACCTGTCACTTGGCCGCAGCTGAACCTGAGGTGTCGTGGGAGGAGTTCCTAGAAAGGGATTGCCAGCACGGTTTTCGCTTTGGGAGAACACGCAGCCTTGGCCCACAACGACAATCCTGCCGTGCAGAGACGTCGGGCCGCTAGTGCTGTTCGGGCCGCTTTGAAGCCAAGCGCAAGGCGCCTCCAAACGGGGAGAAAGCGTACTCTCCCATCCGCGTCCCACTTTCAAGCTGAATGACGCAGCATGTTTCTCGGAAGGCTCTGCCGAGCTATCTAGCACAAGGGAGAGAGTGCCTGCCTCTGCCGAGAAAGGTTTTGACGTGGGGATTGCTGGACATGCGGAAGAGCGTTCCCCAGGCCGTGCCAAGTTTAGGCTTTGGTGATTCTGGATGGTCCCAAGGGGGCAGAATTGTTCCTGGGAAAGCTGTCCTTTTTCTCTTTCTCCGGCTCGAAGTAAACATCTGGCAACCGACTGCCGTACGCAGACGTCCTGGGGGAGCCTCCCGGTTCCTTTGGGACGCACATTGGTGTTTCACAGAAGAGCCCCAATTCCTAATTGGGGGCACAGCAGCCGGGAATGTAAGGCTGTTTAGAACTGCGTACCTTGAGGCCGTGTGAAGGCCGTACAAACGAGAGCTTTCGAGGGAACAGGGCAGCGCTTCGCCATCATCGTTGCACATTCACGGAGCTTAATCAAACGAACGCGTTTCCTTCCTGTGTCTCAAACACAGCCGAGGAGTTGGAAGGCATACAGTGCCCTTTGACAGTTGTTACAACGAACGTGAGTGCACAGTGTCTCGTGAAATACCTTACACGGTTGAAGCGTTCCGTTAACGCATGCCCCTCCGCTCCCTCTGGCACTCCGAGGTGTTCCTAACGGGGGCAACCTGGACTTTTGCTTGAGGCCGGGGTGGGGCGGGGGGACTCACAGTTCTTTTGCCGGCGGGCTCCAGAGCGCTCCTGCTGAAGCTCCCAGCAAGGAACTGAGAGAGAGCCGCAGGCCTCACACGAATAAACCCAGACTTCTTCTGTCACGGGTAAACTCAGACTTCTTATGTGAGGCCTTCGGGCAGCAAAGAGAAGGTGGGCCCGAGGAGTGTGCTTCAGGCAGCTTAGGACCCGCCCCTGTCTCGTCTGCCACGGAGGGGAATAAGGGTCGGCCAGGGTCGCCCAGCTTCAAACCTGAGCTCACATAGGGATCCGCAGCGGTTTCTGATTACCTCAAGGAAACACAACGGGAGGAACAGGGCCCTTCCGTGGAGGCACTTTTGGGCACAGGGACCTCTGCGTGGGATCTACTGGGTAAGTATGGCAGTACCTTAGGTAGGCCTCAGTGACCAAGGCTCTCTGGCTCATGCCTAGCTGTGTAAAGAAGTGTGGCAAACGTACGTACTGCTCCTCAGGCTGGGCGCACATCCTAGCTTTCGCTTCTATGAGAGTGCTGTCCCGAGTCTCTTCCTGGAGCCCGTCGTCAGCACGGTGTCTTTTGGCACTGCAGTTGTCTTTCAGTCAAGGAGGCCGTTCGACCGGCAAAGGGAGTCCGCCCAGCGCTGCTTTCGCGAGTTTCTGACGACGGAGGCACTCCACCTAGGCAACCCAGAGAGGAGTACACTGCCCTAGCTACGAATGTGAAGAGCTGTCTCCAGGGGCCTGCTTACACGAAGGTTCCTCAGAAGGCAGAGGTCGCCGTTCCGGCACGGAGAGAGGTCATCATGCGAAACTGGTGAATGGGCTCCTACCCTGTGTGTCCCGAGGAGCGTCGCAGGGTTAAGGCACTCCGTGGTGGAGTATGGCCTCATTGGAGACCCCTGCACACCCAACTCCCCTGACGTGAAACACTGGAACTCAACCTTGAGGCCCGAGGTCACCTGTCACTTGGCCGCAGCTGAACCTGAGGTGTCGTGGGAGGAGTTCCTAGAAAGGGATTGACAGCACGGTTTTCGCTTTGGGAGAACACGCAGCCTTGGCCCACAACGACAATCCTGCCGTGCAGAGACGTCGGGCCGCTAGTGCTGTTCGGGCCGCTTTGAAGCCAAGCGCAAGGCGCCTCCAAACGGGGAGAAAGCGTACTCTCCCATCCGCGTCCCACTTTCAAGCTGAATGACGCAGCATGTTTCTCGGAAGGCTCTGCCGAGCTATCTAGCACAAGGGAGAGAGTGCCTGCCTCTGCCGAGAAAGGTTTTGACGTGGGGATTGCTGGACATGCGGAAGAGCGTTCCCCAGGCCGTGCCAAGTTTAGGCTTTGGTGATTCTGGATGGTCCCAAGGGGGCAGAATTGTTCCTGGGAAAGCTGTCCTTTTTCTCTTTCTCCGGCTCGAAGTAAACATCTGGCAACCGACTGCCGTACGCAGACGTCCTGGGGGAGCCTCCCGGTTCCTTTGGGACGCACATTGGTGTTTCACAGAAGAGCCCCAATTCCTAATTGGGGGCACAGCAGCCGGGAATGTAAGGCTGTTTAGAACTGCGTACCTTGAGGCCGTGTGAAGGCCGTACAAACGAGAGCTTTCGAGGGAACAGGGCAGCGCTTCGCCATCATCGTTGCACATTCACGGAGCTTAATCAAACGAACGCGTTTCCTTCCTGTGGCTCAAACACAGCCGAGGAGTTGGAAGGCATACAGTGCCCTTTGACAGTTGTTACAACGAACGTGAGTGCACAGTGTCTCGTGAAATACCTTACACGGTTGAAGCGTTCCGTTAACGCATGCCCCTCCGCTCCCTCTGGCACTCCGAGGTGTTCCTAACGGGGGCAACCTGGACTTTTGCTTGAGGCCGGGGTGGGGCGGGGGGACTCACAGTTCTTTTGCCGGCGGGCTCCAGAGCGCTCCTGCTGAAGCTCCCAGCAAGGAACTGAGAGAGAGCCGCAGGCCTCACACGAATAAACTCAGACTTCTTCTGTCACGAGTAAACTCAGACTTCTTATGTGAGGCCTTCGGGCAGCAAAGAGAAGGTGGGCGCGAGGAGTGTGCTTCAGGCAGCTTAGGACCCGCCCCTGTCTCGTCTGCCACGGAGGGGAATAAGGGTCGGCCAGGGTCGCCCAGCTTCAAACCTGAGCTCACATAGGGATCCGCAGCGGTTTCTGATTACCTCAAGGAAACACAACGGGAGGAACAGGGCCCTTCCGTGGAGGCACTTTTGGGCACAGGGACCTCTGCGTGGGATCTACTGGGTAAGTATGGCAGTACCTTAGGTAGGCCTCAGTGACCAAGGCTCTCTGGCTCATGCCTAGCTGTGTAAAGAAGTGTGGCAAACGTACGTACTGCTCCTCAGGCTGGGCGCACAGCCTAGCTTTCGCTTCTATGAGAGTGCTGTCCCGAGTCTCTTCCTGGAGCCCGTCGTCAGCACGGTGTCTTTTGGCACTGCAGTTGTCTTTCAGTCAAGGAGGCCGTTCGACCGGCAAAGGGAGTCCGCCCAGCGCTGCTTTCGCGAGTCTCTTTGACGACGGGGGCACTCCACCTAGGCAACCCAGAGAGGAGTACACTGCCCTAGCTACGAATGTGAAGAGCTGTCTCCAGGGGCCTGCTTACACGAAGGTTCCTCAGAAGCCAGAGGCCGCCGTTCCGGCACGGAGAGAGGTCATCATGCGAACCTGGTGAATGGGCTCCTATCCTGTGTGTCCCCAGGAGCGTCGCAGGGTTAAGGCACTCCGTGGTGGAGTATGGCCTCATTGGAGACCTCTGCACACCCAACTCCCCTGACGTGAAACACTGGAACTCAACCTTGAGGCCCGAGGTCACCTGTCACTTGGCCGCAGCTGAACCTGGGGTGCCGTGGGAGGAGTTCCTAGAAAGGGATTGCCAGCACGGTTTTCGCTTTGGGAGAACACGCAGCCTTGGCCCACAACGACAATCCTGCCGTGCAGAGACGTCGGGCCGCTAGTGCTGTTCGGGCCGCTTTGAAGCCAAGCGCAAGGCGCCTCCAAACGGGGAGAAAGCGTACTCTCCCATCCGCGTCCCACTTTCAAGCTGAATGACGCAGCATGTTTCTCGGAAGGCTCTGCCGAGCTATCTAGCACAAGGGAGAGAGTGCCTGCCTCTGCCGAGAAAGGTTTTGACGTGGGGATTGCTGGACGTGCGGAAGAGCGTTCCCCAGGCCGTGCCAAGTTTAGGCTTTGGTGATTCTGGATGGTCCCAAGGGGGCAGAATTGTCCCTGGGAAAGCTGTCCTTTTTCTCTTTCTCCGGCTGGAAGTAAACATCTGGCAACCGACTGCCGTACGCAGACGTCCTGGGGGAGCCTCCCAGTTCTTTGGGACGCACATTGGTGTTTCACAGAAGAGCCCCAATTCCTAATTGGGGGCACAGCAGCCGGGAATGTAAGGCTGTTTAGAACGGCGTACCTTGAGGCCGTGTGAAGGCCGTACAAACGAGAGCTTTCGAGGGAACAGGGCAGCGCTTCGCCATCATCGTTGCACATTCACGGAGCTTAATCAAACGAACGCGTTTCCTTCCTGTGGCTCAAACACAGCCGAGGAGTTGGAAGGCATACAGTGCCCTTTGACAGTTGTTACAACGAACGTGAGTGCACAGTGTCTCGTGAAATACCTTACACGGTTGAAGCGTTCCGTTAACGCATGCCCCTCCGCTCCCTCTGGCACTCCGAGGTGTTCCTAACGGGGGCAACCTGGACTTTTGCTTGAGGCCGGGGTGGGGCGGGGGGACTCACAGTTCTTTTGCCGGCGGGCTCCAGAGCGCTCCTGCTGAAGCTCCCAGCAAGGAACTGAGAGAGAGCCGCAGGCCTCACACGAATAAACCCAGACTTCTTCTGTCACGGGTAAACTCAGACTTCTTATGTGAGGCCTTCGGGCAGCAAAGAGAAGGTGGGCGCGAGGAGTGTGCTTCAGGCAGCTTAGGACCCGCCCCTGTCTCGTCTGCCACGGAGGGGAATAAGGGTCGGCCAGGGTCGCCCAGCTTCAAACCTGAGCTCACATAGGGATCCGCAGCGGTTTCTGATTACCTCAAGGAAACACAACGGGAGGAACAGGGCCCTTCCGTGGAGGCACTTTTGGGCACAGGGACCTCTGCGTGGGATCTACTGGGTAAGTATGGCAGTACCTTAGGTAGGCCTCAGTGACCAAGGCTCTCTGGCTCATGCCTAGCTGTGTAAAGAAGTGTGGCAAACGTACGTACTGCTCCTCAGGCTGGGCGCACAGCCTAGCTTTCGCTTCTATGAGAGTGCTGTCCCGAGTCTCTTCCTGGAGCCCGTCGTCAGCACGGTGTCTTTTGGCACTGCAGTTGTCTTTCAGTCAAGGAGGCCGTTCGACCGGCAAAGGGAGTCCGCCCAGCGCTGCTTTCGCGAGTCTCTTTGACGACGGGGGCACTCCACCTAGGCAACCCAGAGAGGAGTACACTGCCCTAGCTACGAATGTGAAGAGCTGTCTCCAGGGGCCTGCTTACACGAAGGTTCCTCAGAAGCCAGAGGCCGCCGTTCCGGCACGGAGAGAGGTCATCATGCGAACCTGGTGAATGGGCTCCTATCCTGTGTGTCCCCAGGAGCGTCGCAGGGTTAAGGCACTCCGTGGTGGAGTATGGCCTCATTGGAGACCCCTGCACACCCAACTCCCCTGACGTGAAACACTGGAACTCAACCTTGAGGCCCGAGGTCACCTGTCACTTGGCCGCAGCTGAACCTGGGGTGCCGTGGGAGGAGTTCCTAGAAAGGGATTGCCAGCACGGTTTTCGCTTTGGGAGAACACGCAGCCTTGGCCCACAACGACAATCCTGCCGTGCAGAGACGTCGGGCCGCTAGTGCTGTTCGGGCCGCTTTGAAGCCAAGCGCAAGGCGCCTCCAAACGGGGAGAAAGCGTACTCTCCCATCCGCGTCCCACTTTCAAGCTGAATGACGCAGCATGTTTCTCGGAAGGCTCTGCCGAGCTATCTAGCACAAGGGAGAGAGTGCCTGCCTCTGCCGAGAAAGGTTTTGACGTGGGGATTGCTGGACGTGCGGAAGAGCGTTCCCCAGGCCGTGCCAAGTTTAGGCTTTGGTGATTCTGGATGGTCCCAAGGGGGCAGAATTGTCCCTGGGAAAGCTGTCCGTTTTCTCTTTCTCCGGGTGGAAGTAAACATCTGGCAACCGACTGCCGTAAGCAGACGTCCTGGGGGAGCCTCCCGGTTCCTTTGGGACGCACATTGGTGTTTCACAGAAGAGCCCCAATTCCTAATTGGGGGCACAGCAGCCGGGAATGTAAGGCTGTTTAGAACTGCGTACCTTGAGGCCGTGTGAAGGCCGTACAAACGAGAGCTTTCGAGGGAACAGGGCAGCGCTTCGCCATCATCGTTGCACATTCACGGAGCTTAATCAAACGAACGCGTTTCCTTCCTGTGGCTCAAACACAGCCGAGGAGTTGGAAGGGATACAGTGCCCTTTGACAGTTGTTACAACGAACGTGAGTGCACAGTGTCTCGTGAAATACCTTACACGGTTGAAGCGTTCCGTTAACGCATGCCCCTCCGCTCCCTCTGGCACTCCGAGGTGTTCCTAACGGGGGCAACCTGGACTTTTGCTTGAGGCCGGGGTGGGGCGGGGGGACCCACAGTTCTTTTGCCGGCGGGCTCCAGAGCGCTCCTGCTGAAGCTCCCAGCAAGGAACTGAGAGAGAGCCGCAGGCCTCACGCGAGTAAACTCAGACTTCTTCTGTCACGGGTAAACGCAGACTTCTTATGTGAGGCCTTCGGGCAGCAAAGAGAAGGTGGGCCCGAGGAGTGTGCTTCAGGCAGCTTAGGACCCGCCCCTGTCTCGTCTGCCACGGAGGGGAATAAGGGTCGGCCAGGGTCGCCCAGCTTCAAACCTGAGCTCACATAGGGATCCGCAGCGGTTTCTGATTACCTCAAGGAAACACAACGGGAGGAACAGGGCCCTTCCGTGGAGGCACTTTTGGGCACAGGGACCTCTGCGTGGGATCTACTGGGTAAGTATGGCAGTACCTTAGGTAGGCCTCAGTGACCAAGGCTCTCTGGCTCATGCCTAGCTGTGTAAAGAAGTGTGGCAAACGTACGTACTGCTCCTCAGGCTGGGCGCACATCCTAGCTTTCGCTTCTATGAGAGTGCTGTCCCGAGTCTCTTCCTGGAGCCCGTCGTCAGCACGGTGTCTTTTGGCACTGCAGTTGTCTTTCAGTCAAGGAGGCCGTTCGACCGGCAAAGGGAGTCCGCCCAGCGCTGCTTTCGCGAGTTTCTGACGACGGAGGCACTCCACCTAGGCAACCCAGAGAGGAGTACACTGCCCTAGCTACGAATGTGAAGAGCTGTCTCCAGGGGCCTGCTTACACGAAGGTTCCTCAGAAGGCAGAGGTCGCCGTTCCGGCACGGAGAGAGGTCATCATGCGAAACTGGTGAATGGGCTCCTACCCTGTGTGTCCCGAGGAGCGTCGCAGGGTTAAGGCACTCCGTGGTGGAGTATGGCCTCATTGGAGACCCCTGCACACCCAACTCCCCTGACGTGAAACACTGGAACTCAACCTTGAGGCCCGAGGTCACCTGTCACTTGGCCGCAGCTGAACCTGGGGTGCCGTGGGAGGAGTTCCTAGAAAGGGATTGCCAGCACGGTTTTCGCTTTGGGAGAACACGCAGCCTTGGCCCACAACGACAATCCTGCCGTGCAGAGACGTCGGGCCGCTAGTGCTGTTCGGGCCGCTTTGAAGCCAAGCGCAAGGCGCCTCCAAACGGGGAGAAAGCGTACTCTCCCATCCGCGTCCCACTTTCAAGCTGAATGACGCAGCATGTTTCTCGGAAGGCTCTGCCGAGCTATCTAGCACAAGGGAGAGAGTGCCTGCCTCTGCCGAGAAAGGTTTTGACGTGGGGATTGCTGGACGTGCGGAAGAGCGTTCCCCAGGCCGTGCCAAGTTTAGGCTTTGGTGATTCTGGATGGTCCCAAGGGGGCAGAATTGTTCCTGGGAAAGCTGTCCTTTTTCTCTTTCTCCGGCTCGAAGTAAACATCTGGCAACCGACTGCCGTACGCAGACGTCCTGGGGGAGCCTCCCGGTTCCTTTGGGACGCACATTGGTGTTTCACAGAAGA
This sequence comes from Grampus griseus, assembly GCF_964374135.1. Taxonomy (NCBI): domain Eukaryota; kingdom Metazoa; phylum Chordata; class Mammalia; order Artiodactyla; family Delphinidae; genus Grampus; species Grampus griseus. Next base: position 111,854 of record NW_028133172.1, on the reverse strand, counting down.
GCCCCAATTCCTAATTGGGGGCACAGCAGCCGGGAATGTAAGGCTGTTTAGAACTGCGTACCTTGAGGCCGTGTGAAGGCCGTACAAACGAGAGCTTTCGAGGGAACAGGGCAGCGCTTCGCCATCATCGTTGCACATTCACGGAGCTTAATCAAACGAACGCGTTTCCTTCCTGTGGCTCAAACACAGCCGAGGAGTTGGAAGGCATACAGTGCCCTTTGACAGTTGTTACAACGAACGTGAGTGCACAGTGTCTCGTGAAATACCTTACACGGTTGAAGCGTTCCGTTAACGCATGCCCCTCCGCTCCCTCTGGCACTCCGAGGTGTTCCTAAGGAGGGAAACCTGCACTTTTGCTTGAGGCCGGGGTGGGGCGGGGGGACTCACAGTTCTTTTGCCGGCGGGCTCCAGAGCGCTCCTGCTGAAGCTCCCAGCAAGGAACTGAGAGAGAGCCGCAGGCCTCACACGAATAAACTCAGACTTCTTCTGTCACGAGTAAACTCAGACTTCTTATGTGAGGCCTTCGGGCAGCAAAGAGAAGGTGGGCGCGAGGAGTGTGCTTCAGGCAGCTTAGGACCCGCCCCTGTCTCGTCTGCCACGGAGGGGAATAAGGGTCGGCCAGGGTCGCCCAGCTTCAAACCTGAGCTCACATAGGGATCCTCAGCGGTTTCTGATTACCGCAAGGAAACACAAAGGGAGGAACAGGGCCCTTCCGTGGAGGCACTTTTGGGCACAGGGACCTCTGCGTGGGATCTACTGCGTAAGTATGGCAGTACCTTAGGTAGGCCTCAGTGACGAAGGCTCTCTGGCTCATGCCTAGCTGTGTAAAGAAGTGTGGCAAACGTACGTACTGCTCCTCAGGCTGGACGCACAGCCTAGCTTTCGCTTCTATGAGAGTGCTGTCCCGAGTCTCTTCCTGGAGCCCGTCGTCAGCACGGTGTCTTTTGGCACTGCATTTGTCTTTCAGTCAAGGAGGCCGTTCGACCGGCAAAGGGAGTCCGCCCAGCGTTGCTTTCGCGAGTCTCTTTGACGACGGGGGCACTCCACCTAGGCAACCCAGAGAGGAGTATACTGCCCTAGCTACGAATGTGAAGAGCTGTCTCCAGGGGCCTGCTTACACGAAGGTTCCTCAGAAGCCAGAGGCCGCCGTTCCGGCACGGAGAGAGGTCATCATGCGAACCTGGTGAATGGGCTCCTATCCTGTGTGTCCCCAGGAGCGTCGCAGGGTTAAGGCACTCCGTGGTGGAGTATGGCCTCATTGGAGACCTCTGCACACCCAACTCCCCTGACGTGAAACACTGGAACTCAACCTTGAGGCCCGAGGTCACCTGTCACTTGGCCGCAGCTGAACCTGGGGTGCCGTGGGAGGAGTTCCTAGAAAGGGATTGCCAGCACGGTTTTCGCTTTGGGAGAACACGCAGCCTTGGCCCACAACGACAATCCTGCCGTGCAGAGACGTCGGGCCGCTAGTGCTGTTCGGGCCGCTTTGAAGCCAAGCGCAAGGCGCCTCCAAACGGGGAGAAAGCGTACTCTCCCATCCGCGTCCCACTTTCAAGCTGAATGACGCAGCATGTTTCTCGGAAGGCTCTGCCGAGCTATCTAGCACAAGGGAGAGAGTGCCTGCCTCTGCCGAGAAAGGTTTTGACGTGGGGATTGCTGGACGTGCGGAAGAGCGTTCCCCAGGCCGTGCCAAGTTTAGGCTTTGGTGATTCTGGATGGTCCCAAGGGGGCAGAATTGTCCCTGGGAAAGCTGTCCTTTTTCTCTTTCTCCGGCTGGAAGTAAACATCTGGCAACCGACTGCCGTACGCAGACGTCCTGGGGGAGCCTCCCAGTTCCTTTGGGACGCACATTGGTGTTTCACAGAAGAGCCCCAATTCCTAATTGGGGGCACAGCAGCCGGGAATGTAAGGCTGTTTAGAACGGCGTACCTTGAGGCCGTGTGAAGGCCGTACAAACGAGAGCTTTCGAGGGAACAGGGCAGCGCTTCGCCATCATCGTTGCACATTCACGGAGCTTAATCAAACGAACGCGTTTCCTTCCTGTGGCTCAAACACAGCCGAGGAGTTGGAAGGCATACAGTGCCCTTTGACAGTTGTTACAACGAACGTGAGTGCACAGTGTCTCGTGAAATACCTTACACGGTTGAAGCGTTCCGTTAACGCATGCCCCTCCGATCCCTCTGGCACTCCGAGGTGTTCCTAACGGGGGCAACCTGGACTTTTGCTTGAGGCCGGGGTGGGGCGGGGGGACTCACAGTTCTTTTGCCGGCGGGCTCCAGAGCGCTCCTGCTGAAGCTCCCAGCAAGGAACTGAGAGAGAGCCGCAGGCCTCACACGAATAAACCCAGACTTCTTCTGTCACGGGTAAACTCAGACTTCTTATGTGAGGCCTTCGGGCAGCAAAGAGAAGGTGGGCCCGAGGAGTGTGCTTCAGGCAGCTTAGGACCCGCCCCTGTCTCGTCTGCCACGGAGGGGAATAAGGGTCGGCCAGGGTCGCCCAGCTTCAAACCTGAGCTCACATAGGGATCCGCAGCGGTTTCTGATTACCTCAAGGAAACACAACGGGAGGAACAGGGCCCTTCCGTGGAGGCACTTTTGGGCACAGGGACCTCTGCGTGGGATCTACTGGGTAAGTATGGCAGTACCTTAGGTAGGCCTCAGTGACCAAGGCTCTCTGGCTCATGCCTAGCTGTGTAAAGAAGTGTGGCAAACGTACGTACTGCTTCTCAGGCTGGGCGCACAGCCTAGCTTTCGCTTCTATGATAGTGCTGTCCCGAGTCTCTTCCTGGAGCCCGTCGTCAGCACGGTGTCTTTTGGCACTGCAGTTGTCTTTCAGTCAAGGAGGCCGTTCGACCGGCAAAGGGAGTCCGCCCAGCGCTGCTTTCGCGAGTCTCTTTGACGACGGGGGCACTCCACCTAGGCAACCCAGAGAGGAGTACACTGCCCTAGCTACGAATGTGAAGAGCTGTCTCCAGGGGCCTGCTTACACGAAGGTTCCTCAGAAGCCAGAGGCCGCCGTTCCGGCACGGAGAGAGGTCATCATGCGAACCTGGTGAATGGGCTCCTATCCTGTGTGTCCCCAGGAGCGTCGCAGGGTTAAGGCACTCCGTGGTGGAGTATGGCCTCATTGGAGACCCCTGCACACCCAACTCCCCTGACGTGAAACACTGGAACTCAACCTTGAGGCCTGAGGTCACCTGTCACTTGGCCGCAGCTGAACCTGGGGTGCCGTGGGAGGAGTTCCTAGAAAGGGATTGCCAGCACGGTTTTCGCTTTGGGAGAACACGCAGCCTTGGCCCACAACGACAATCCTGCCGTGCAGAGACGTCGGGCCGCTAGTGCTGTTCGGGCCGCTTTGAAGCCAAGCGCAAGGCGCCTCCAAACGGGGAGAAAGCGTACTCTCCCATCCGCGTCCCACTTTCAAGCTGAATGACGCAGCATGTTTCTCGGAAGGCTCTGCCGAGCTATCTAGCACAAGGGAGAGAGTGCCTGCCTCTGCCGAGAAAGGTTTTGACGTGGGGATTGCTGGACATGCGGAAGAGCGTTCCCCAGGCCGTGCCAAGTTTAGGCTTTGGTGATTCTGGATGGTCCCAAGGGGGCAGAATTGTTCCTGGGAAAGCTGTCCTTTTTCTCTTTCTCCGGCTCGAAGTAAACATCTGGCAACCGACTGCCGTACGCAGACGTCCTGGGGGAGCCTCCCGGTTCCTTTGGGACGCACATTGGTGTTTCACAGAAGAGCCCCAATTCCTAATTGGGGGCACAGCAGCCGGGAATGTAAGGCTGTTTAGAACTGCGTACCTTGAGGCCGTGTGAAGGCCGTACAAACGAGAGCTTTCGAGGGAACAGGGCAGCGCTTCGCCATCATCGTTGCACATTCACGGAGCTTAATCAAACGAACGCGTTTCCTTCCTGTGGCTCAAACACAGCCGAGGAGTTGGAAGGCATACAGTGCCCTTTGACAGTTGTTACAACGAACGTGAGTGCACAGTGTCTCGTGAAATACCTTACACGGTTGAAGCGTTCCGTTAACGCATGCCCCTCCGCTCCCTCTGGCACTCCGAGGTGTTCCTAACGGGGGCAACCTGGACTTTTGCTTGAGGCCGGGGTGGGGCGGGGGGACTCACAGTTCTTTTGCCGGCGGGCTCCAGAGCGCTCCTGCTGAAGCTCCCAGCAAGGAACTGAGAGAGAGCCGCAGGCCTCACACGAATAAACCCAGACTTCTTCTGTCACGGGTAAACTCAGACTTCTTATGTGAGGCCTTCGGGCAGCAAAGAGAAGGTGGGCCCGAGGAGTGTGCTTCAGGCAGCTTAGGACCCGCCCCTGTCTCGTCTGCCACGGAGGGGAATAAGGGTCGGCCAGGGTCGCCCAGCTTCAAACCTGAGCTCACATAGGGATCCTCAGCGGTTTCTGATTACCTCAAGGAAACACAACGGGAGGAACAGGGCCCTTCCGTGGAGGCACTTTTGGGCACAGGGACCTCTGCGTGGGATCTACTGGGTAAGTATGGCAGTACCTTAGGTAGGCCTCAGTGACCAAGGCTCTCTGGCTCATGCCTAGCTGTGTAAAGAAGTGTGGCAAACGTACGTACTGCTCCTCAGGCTGGGCGCACATCCTAGCTTTCGCTTCTATGAGAGTGCTGTCCCGAGTCTCTTCCTGGAGCCCGTCGTCAGCACGGTGTCTTTTGGCACTGCAGTTGTCTTTCAGTCAAGGAGGCCGTTCGACCGGCAAAGGGAGTCCGCCCAGCGCTGCTTTCGCGAGTTTCTGACGACGGAGGCACTCCACCTAGGCAACCCAGAGAGGAGTACACTGCCCTAGCTACGAATGTGAAGAGCTGTCTCCAGGGGCCTGCTTACACGAAGGTTCCTCAGAAGGCAGAGGTCGCCGTTCCGGCACGGAGAGAGGTCATCATGCGAAACTGGTGAATGGGCTCCTACCCTGTGTGTCCCGAGGAGCGTCGCAGGGTTAAGGCACTCCGTGGTGGAGTATGGCCTCATTGGAGACCCCTGCACACCCAACTCCCCTGACGTGAAACACTGGAACTCAACCTTGAGGCCCGAGGTCACCTGTCACTTGGCCGCAGCTGAACCTGAGGTGTCGTGGGAGGAGTTCCTAGAAAGGGATTGACAGCACGGTTTTCGCTTTGGGAGAACACGCAGCCTTGGCCCACAACGACAATCCTGCCGTGCAGAGACGTCGGGCCGCTAGTGCTGTTCGGGCCGCTTTGAAGCCAAGCGCAAGGCGCCTCCAAACGGGGAGAAAGCGTACTCTCCCATCCGCGTCCCACTTTCAAGCTGAATGACGCAGCATGTTTCTCGGAAGGCTCTGCCGAGCTATCTAGCACAAGGGAGAGAGTGCCTGCCTCTGCCGAGAAAGGTTTTGACGTGGGGATTGCTGGACATGCGGAAGAGCGTTCCCCAGGCCGTGCCAAGTTTAGGCTTTGGTGATTCTGGATGGTCCCAAGGGGGCAGAATTGTTCCTGGGAAAGCTGTCCTTTTTCTCTTTCTCCGGCTCGAAGTAAACATCTGGCAACCGACTGCCGTACGCAGACGTCCTGGGGGAGCCTCCCGGTTCCTTTGGGACGCACATTGGTGTTTCACAGAAGAGCCCCAATTCCTAATTGGGGGCACAGCAGCCGGGAATGTAAGGCTGTTTAGAACTGCGTACCTTGAGGCCGTGTGAAGGCCGTACAAACGAGAGCTTTCGAGGGAACAGGGCAGCGCTTCGCCATCATCGTTGCACATTCACGGAGCTTAATCAAACGAACGCGTTTCCTTCCTGTGGCTCAAACACAGCCGAGGAGTTGGAAGGCATACAGTGCCCTTTGACAGTTGTTACAACGAACGTGAGTGCACAGTGTCTCGTGAAATACCTTACACGGTTGAAGCGTTCCGTTAACGCATGCCCCTCCGCTCCCTCTGGCACTCCGAGGTGTTCCTAACGGGGGCAACCTGGACTTTTGCTTGAGGCCGGGGTGGGGCGGGGGGACTCACAGTTCTTTTGCCGGCGGGCTCCAGAGCGCTCCTGCTGAAGCTCCCAGCAAGGAACTGAGAGAGAGCCGCAGGCCTCACACGAATAAACCCAGACTTCTTCTGTCACGGGTAAACTCAGACTTCTTATGTGAGGCCTTCGGGCAGCAAAGAGAAGGTGGGCCCGAGGAGTGTGCTTCAGGCAGCTTAGGACCCGCCCCTGTCTCGTCTGCCACGGAGGGGAATAAGGGTCGGCCAGGGTCGCCCAGCTTCAAACCTGAGCTCACATAGGGATCCTCAGCGGTTTCTGATTACCTCAAGGAAACACAACGGGAGGAACAGGGCCCTTCCGTGGAGGCACTTTTGGGCACAGGGACCTCTGCGTGGGATCTACTGGGTAAGTATGGCAGTACCTTAGGTAGGCCTCAGTGACCAAGGCTCTCTGGCTCATGCCTAGCTGTGTAAAGAAGTGTGGCAAACGTACGTACTGCTCCTCAGGCTGGGCGCACAGCCTAGCTTTCGCTTCTATGAGAGTGCTGTCCCGAGTCTCTTCCTGGAGCCCGTCGTCAGCACGGTGTCTTTTGGCACTGCAGTTGTCTTTCAGTCAAGGAGGCCGTTCGACCGGCAAAGGGAGTCCGCCCAGCGCTGCTTTCGCGAGTTTCTGACGACGGAGGCACTCCACCTAGGCAACCCAGAGAGGAGTACACTGCCCTAGCTACGAATGTGAAGAGCTGTCTCCAGGGGCCTGCTTACACGAAGGTTCCTCAGAAGGCAGAGGTCGCCGTTCCGGCACGGAGAGAGGTCATCATGCGAAACTGGTGAATGGGCTCCTACCCTGTGTGTCCCGAGGAGCGTCGCAGGGTTAAGGCACTCCGTGGTGGAGTATGGCCTCATTGGAGACCCCTGCACACCCAACTCCCCTGACGTGAAACACTGGAACTCAACCTTGAGGCCCGAGGTCACCTGTCACTTGGCCGCAGCTGAACCTGAGGTGTCGTGGGAGGAGTTCCTAGAAAGGGATTGACAGCACGGTTTTCGCTTTGGGAGAACACGCAGCCTTGGCCCACAACGACAATCCTGCCGTGCAGAGACGTCGGGCCGCTAGTGCTGTTCGGGCCGCTTTGAAGCCAAGCGCAAGGCGCCTCCAAACGGGGAGAAAGCGTACTCTCCCATCCGCGTCCCACTTTCAAGCTGAATGACGCAGCATGTTTCTCGGAAGGCTCTGCCGAGCTATCTAGCACAAGGGAGAGAGTGCCTGCCTCTGCCGAGAAAGGTTTTGACGTGGGGATTGCTGGACATGCGGAAGAGCGTTCCCCAGGCCGTGCCAAGTTTAGGCTTTGGTGATTCTGGATGGTCCCAAGGGGGCAGAATTGTTCCTGGGAAAGCTGTCCTTTTTCTCTTTCTCCGGCTCGAAGTAAACATCTGGCAACCGACTGCCGTACGCAGACGTCCTGGGGGAGCCTCCCGGTTCCTTTGGGACGCACATTGGTGTTTCACAGAAGAGCCCCAATTCCTAATTGGGGGCACAGCAGCCGGGAATGTAAGGCTGTTTAGAACTGCGTACCTTGAGGCCGTGTGAAGGCCGTACAAACGAGAGCTTTCGAGGGAACAGGGCAGCGCTTCGCCATCATCGTTGCACATTCACGGAGCTTAATCAAACGAACGCGTTTCCTTCCTGTGGCTCAAACACAGCCGAGGAGTTGGAAGGCATACAGTGCCCTTTGACAGTTGTTACAACGAACGTGAGTGCACAGTGTCTCGTGAAATACCTTACACGGTTGAAGCGTTCCGTTAACGCATGCCCCTCCGCTCCCTCTGGCACTCCGAGGTGTTCCTAACGGGGGCAACCTGGACTTTTGCTTGAGGCCGGGGTGGGGCGGGGGGACTCACAGTTCTTTTGCCGGCGGGCTCCAGAGCGCTCCTGCTGAAGCTCCCAGCAAGGAACTGAGAGAGAGCCGCAGGCCTCACACGAATAAACCCAGACTTCTTCTGTCACGGGTAAACTCAGACTTCTTATGTGAGGCCTTCGGGCAGCAAAGAGAAGGTGGGCCCGAGGAGTGTGCTTCAGGCAGCTTAGGACCCGCCCCTGTCTCGTCTGCCACGGAGGGGAATAAGGGTCGGCCAGGGTCGCCCAGCTTCAAACCTGAGCTCACATAGGGATCCTCAGCGGTTTCTGATTACCTCAAGGAAACACAACGGGAGGAACAGGGCCCTTCCGTGGAGGCACTTTTGGGCACAGGGACCTCTGCGTGGGATCTACTGGGTAAGTATGGCAGTACCTTAGGTAGGCCTCAGTGACCAAGGCTCTCTGGCTCATGCCTAGCTGTGTAAAGAAGTGTGGCAAACGTACGTACTGCTCCTCAGGCTGGGCGCACATCCTAGCTTTCGCTTCTATGAGAGTGCTGTCCCGAGTCTCTTCCTGGAGCCCGTCGTCAGCACGGTGTCTTTTGGCACTGCAGTTGTCTTTCAGTCAAGGAGGCCGTTCGACCGGCAAAGGGAGTCCGCCCAGCGCTGCTTTCGCGAGTTTCTGACGACGGAGGCACTCCACCTAGGCAACCCAGAGAGGAGTACACTGCCCTAGCTACGAATGTGAAGAGCTGTCTCCAGGGGCCTGCTTACACGAAGGTTCCTCAGAAGGCAGAGGTCGCCGTTCCGGCACGGAGAGAGGTCATCATGCGAAACTGGTGAATGGGCTCCTACCCTGTGTGTCCCGAGGAGCGTCGCAGGGTTAAGGCACTCCGTGGTGGAGTATGGCCTCATTGGAGACCCCTGCACACCCAACTCCCCTGACGTGAAACACTGGAACTCAACCTTGAGGCCCGAGGTCACCTGTCACTTGGCCGCAGCTGAACCTGAGGTGTCGTGGGAGGAGTTCCTAGAAAGGGATTGACAGCACGGTTTTCGCTTTGGGAGAACACGCAGCCTTGGCCCACAACGACAATCCTGCCGTGCAGAGACGTCGGGCCGCTAGTGCTGTTCGGGCCGCTTTGAAGCCAAGCGCAAGGCGCCTCCAAACGGGGAGAAAGCGTACTCTCCCATCCGCGTCCCACTTTCAAGCTGAATGACGCAGCATGTTTCTCGGAAGGCTCTGCCGAGCTATCTAGCACAAGGGAGAGAGTGCCTGCCTCTGCCGAGAAAGGTTTTGACGTGGGGATTGCTGGACATGCGGAAGAGCGTTCCCCAGGCCGTGCCAAGTTTAGGCTTTGGTGATTCTGGATGGTCCCAAGGGGGCAGAATTGTTCCTGGGAAAGCTGTCCTTTTTCTCTTTCTCCGGCTCGAAGTAAACATCTGGCAACCGACTGCCGTACGCAGACGTCCTGGGGGAGCCTCCCGGTTCCTTTGGGACGCACATTGGTGTTTCACAGAAGAGCCCCAATTCCTAATTGGGGGCACAGCAGCCGGGAATGTAAGGCTGTTTAGAACTGCGTACCTTGAGGCCGTGTGAAGGCCGTACAAACGAGAGCTTTCGAGGGAACAGGGCAGCGCTTCGCCATCATCGTTGCACATTCACGGAGCTTAATCAAACGAACGCGTTTCCTTCCTGTGGCTCAAACACAGCCGAGGAGTTGGAAGGCATACAGTGCCCTTTGACAGTTGTTACAACGAACGTGAGTGCACAGTGTCTCGTGAAATACCTTACACGGTTGAAGCGTTCCGTTAACGCATGCCCCTCCGCTCCCTCTGGCACTCCGAGGTGTTCCTAACGGGGGCAACCTGGACTTTTGCTTGAGGCCGGGGTGGGGCGGGGGGACTCACAGTTCTTTTGCCGGCGGGCTCCAGAGCGCTCCTGCTGAAGCTCCCAGCAAGGAACTGAGAGAGAGCCGCAGGCCTCACACGAATAAACTCAGACTTCTTCTGTCACGAGTAAACTCAGACTTCTTATGTGAGGCCTTCGGGCAGCAAAGAGAAGGTGGGCGCGAGGAGTGTGCTTCAGGCAGCTTAGGACCCGCCCCTGTCTCGTCTGCCACGGAGGGGAATAAGGGTCGGCCAGGGTCGCCCAGCTTCAAACCTGAGCTCACATAGGGATCCGCAGCGGTTTCTGATTACCTCAAGGAAACACAACGGGAGGAACAGGGCCCTTCCGTGGAGGCACTTTTGGGCACAGGGACCTCTGCGTGGGATCTACTGGGTAAGTATGGCAGTACCTTAGGTAGGCCTCAGTGACCAAGGCTCTCTGGCTCATGCCTAGCTGTGTAAAGAAGTGTGGCAAACGTACGTACTGCTCCTCAGGCTGGGCGCACAGCCTAGCTGTCGCTTCTATGAGAGTGCTGTCCCGAGTCTCTTCCTGGAGCCCGTCGTCAGCCCGGTGTCTTTTGGCACTGCAGTTGTCTTTCAGTCAAGGAGGCCGTTCGACCGGCAAAGGGAGTCCGCCCAGCGCTGCTTTCGCGAGTCTCTTTGACGACGGGGGCACTCCACCTAGGCAACCCAGAGAGGAGTACACTGCCCTAGCTACGAATGTGAAGAGCTGTCTCCAGGGGCCTGCTTACACGAAGGTTCCTCAGAAGCCAGAGGCCGCCTTTCCGGCACGGAGAGAGGTCATCATGCGAACCTGGTGAATGGGCTCCTATCCTGTGTGTCCCCAGGAGCGTCGCAGGGTTAAGGCACTCCGTGGTGGAGTATGGCCTCATTGGAGACCTCTGCACACCCAACTCCCCTGACGTGAAACACTGGAACTCAACCTTGAGGCCCGAGGTCACCTGTCACTTGGCCGCAGCTGAACCTGGGGTGCCGTGGGAGGAGTTCCTAGAAAGGGATTGCCAGCACGGTTTTCGCTTTGGGAGAACACGCAGCCTTGGCCCACAACGACAATCCTGCCGTGCAGAGACGTCGGGCCGCTAGTGCTGTTCGGGCCGCTTTGAAGCCAAGCGCAAGGCGCCTCCAAACGGGGAGAAAGCGTACTCTCCCATCCGCGTCCCACTTTCAAGCTGAATGACGCAGCATGTTTCTCGGAAGGCTCTGCCGAGCTATCTAGCACAAGGGAGAGAGTGCCTGCCTCTGCCGAGAAAGGTTTTGACGTGGGGATTGCTGGACGTGCGGAAGAGCGTTCCCCAGGCCGTGCCAAGTTTAGGCTTTGGTGATTCTGGATGGTCCCAAGGGGGCAGAATTGTCCCTGGGAAAGCTGTCCTTTTTCTCTTTCTCCGGCTGGAAGTAAACATCTGGCAACCGACTGCCGTACGCAGACGTCCTGGGGGAGCCTCCCGGTTCCTTTGGGACGCACATTGGTGTTTCACAGAAGAGCCCCAATTCCTAATTGGGGGCACAGCAGCCGGGAATGTAAGGCTGTTTAGAACTGCGTACCTTGAGGCCGTGTGAAGGCCGTACAAACGAGAGCTTTCGAGGGAACAGGGCAGAGCTTCGCCATCATCGTTGCACATTCACGGAGCTTAATCAAACGAACGCGTTTCCTTCCTGTGGCTCAAACACAGCCGAGGAGTTGGAAGGCATACAGTGCCCTTTGACAGTTGTTACAACGAACGTGAGTGCACAGTGTCTCGTGAAATACCTTACACGGTTGAAGCGTTCCGTTAACGCATGCCCCTCCGCTCCCTCTGGCACTCCGAGGTGTTCCTAACGGGGGCAACCTGGACTTTTGCTTGAGGCCGGGGTGGGGCGGGGGGACTCACAGTTCTTTTGCCGGCGGGCTCCAGAGCGCTCCTGCTGAAGCTCCCAGCAAGGAACTGAGAGAGAGCCGCAGGCCTCACACGAATAAACCCAGACTTCTTCTGTCACGGGTAAACTCAGACTTCTTATGGGAGGCCTTCGGGCAGCAAAGAGAAGGTGGGCGCGAGGAGTGTGCTTCAGGCAGCTTAGGACTCGCCCCTGTCTCGTCTGCCACGGAGGGGAATAAGGGTCGGCCAGGGTCGCCCAGCTTCAAACCTGAGCTCACATAGGGATCCGCAGCGGTTTCTGATTACCTCAAGGAAACACAACGGGAGGAACAGGGCCCTTCCGTGGAGGCACTTTTGGGCACAGGGACCTCTGCGTGGGATCTACTGGGTAAGTATGGCAGTACCTTAGGTAGGCCTCAGTGACCAAGGCTCTCTGGCTCATGCCTAGCTGTGTAAAGAAGTGTGGCAAACGTACGTACTGCTCCTCAGGCTGGGCGCACAGCCTAGCTTTCGCTTCTATGAGAGTGCTGTCCCGAGTCTCTTCCTGGAGCCCGTCGTCAGCACGGTGTCTTTTGGCACTGCAGTTGTCTTTCAGTCAAGGAGGCCGTTCGACCGGCAAAGGGAGTCCGCCCAGCGCTGCTTTCGCGAGTCTCTGACGACGGAGGCACTCCACCTAGGCAACCCCGAGAGGAGTACACTGCCCTAGCTACGAATGTGAAGAGCTGTCTCCAGGGGCCTGCTTACACGAAGGTTCCTCAGAAGCCAGAGGCCGCCGTTCCGGCACGGAGAGAGGTCATCATGCGAACCTGGTGAATGGGCTCCTATCCTGTGTGTCCCCAGGAGCGTCGCAGGGTTAAGGCACTCCGTGGTGGAGTATGGCCTCATTGGAGACCTCTGCACACCCAACTCCCCTGACGTGAAACACTGGAACTCAACCTTGAGGCCCGAGGTCACCTGTCACTTGGCCGCAGCTGAACCTGGGGTGCCGTGGGAGGAGTTCCTAGAAAGGGATTGCCAGCACGGTTTTCGCTTTGGGAGAACACGCAGCCTTGGCCCACAACGACAATCCTGCCGTGCAGAGACGTCGGGCCGCTAGTGCTGTTCGGGCCGCTTTGAAGCCAAGCGCAAGGCGCCTCCAAACGGGGAGAAAGCGTACTCTCCCATCCGCGTCCCACTTTCAAGCTGAATGACGCAGCATGTTTCTCGGAAGGCTCTGCCGAGCTATCTAGCACAAGGGAGAGAGTGCCTGCCTCTGCCGAGAAAGGTTTTGACGTGGGGATTGCTGGACGTGCGGATGAGCGTTCCCCAGGCCGTGCCAAGTTTAGGCTTTGGTGATTCTGGATGGTCCCAAGGGGGCAGAATTGTCCCTGGGAAAGCTGTCCTTTTTCTCTTTCTCCGGCTGGAAGTAAACATCTGGCAACCGACTGCCGTACGCAGACGTCCTGGGGGAGCCTCCCGGTTCCTTTGGGACGCACATTGGTGTTTCACAGAAGAGCCCCAATTCCTAATTGGGGGCACAGCAGCCGGGAATGTAAGGCTGTTTAGAACTGCGTACCTTGAGGCCGTGTGAAGGCCGTACAAACGAGAGCTTTCGAGGGAACAGGGCAGCGCTTCGCCATCATCGTTGCACATTCACGGAGCTTAATCAAACGAACGCGTTTCCTTCCTGTGGCTCAAACACAGCCGAGGAGTTGGAAGGCATACAGTGCCCTTTGACAGTTGTTACAACGAACGTGAGTGCACAGTGTCTCGTGAAATACCTTACACGGTTGAAGCGTTCCGTTAACGCATGCCCCTCCGCTCCCTCTGGCACTCCGAGGTGTTCCTAACGGGGGCAACCTGGACTTTTGCTTGAGGCCGGGGTGGGGCGGGGGGACTCACAGTTCTTTTGCCGGCGGGCTCCAGAGCGCTCCTGCTGAAGCTCCCAGCAAGGAACTGAGAGAGAGCCGCAGGCCTCACACGAATAAACCCAGAATTCTTCTGTCACGGGTAAACTCAGACTTCTTATGTGAGGCCTTCGGGCAGCAAAGAGAAGGTGGGCGCGAGGAGTGTGCTTCAGGCAGCTTAGGACTCGCCCCTGTCTCGTCTGCCACGGAGGGGAATAAGGGTCGGCCAGGGTCGCCCAGCTTCAAACCTGAGCTCACATAGGGATCCGCAGCGGTTTCTGATTACCTCAAGGAAACACAACGGGAGGAACAGGTCCCTTCCGTGGAGGCACTTTTGGGCACAGGGACCTCTGCGTGGGATCTACTGGGTAAGTATGGCAGTACCTTAGGTAGGCCTCAGTGACCAAGGCTCTCTGGCTCATGCCTAGCTGTGTAAAGAAGTGTGGCAAACGTACGTACTGCTCCTCAGGCTGGGCGCACAGCCTAGCTTTCGCTTCTATGAGAGTGCTGTCCCGAGTCTCTTCCTGGAGCCCGTCGTCAGCACGGTGTCTTTTGGCACTGCAGTTGTCTTTCAGTCAAGGAGGCCGTTCGACCGGCAAAGGGAGTCCGCCCAGCGCTGCTTTCGCGAGTCTCTTTGACGACGGGGGCACTCCACCTAGGCAACCCAGAGAGGAGTACACTGCCCTAGCTACGAATGTGAAGAGCTGTCTCCAGGGGCCTGCTTACACGAAGGTTCCTCAGAAGCCAGAGGCCGCCGTTCCGGCACGGAGAGAGGTCATCATGCGAACCTGGTGAATGGGCTCCTATCCTGTGTGTCCCCAGGAGCGTCGCAGGGTTAAGGCACTCCGTGGTGGAGTATGGCCTCATTGGAGACCCCTGCACACCCAACTCCCCTGACGTGAAACACTGGAACTCAACCTTGAGGCCCGAGGTCACCTGTCACTTGGCCGGAGCTGAACCTGGGGTGCCGTGGGAGGAGTTCCTAGAAAGGGATTGCCAGCACGGTTTTCGCTTTGGGAGAACACGCAGCCTTGGCCCACAACGACAATCCTGCCGTGCAGAGACGTCGGGCCGCTAGTGCTGTTCGGGCCGCTTTGAAGCCAAGCGCAAGGCGCCTCCAAACGGGGAGAAAGCGTACTCTCCCATCCGCGTCCCACTTTCAAGCTGAATGACGCAGCATGTTTCTCGGAAGGCTCTGCCGAGCTATCTAGCACAAGGGAGAGAGTGCCTGCCTCTGCCGAGAAAGGTTTTGACGTGGGGATTGCTGGACGTGCGGAAGAGCGTTCCCCAGGCCGTGCCAAGTTTAGGCTTTGGTGATTCTGGATGGTCCCAAGGGGGCAGAATTGTCCCTGGGAAAGCTGTCCGTTTTCTCTTTCTCCGGGTGGAAGTAAACATCTGGCAACCGACTGCCGTAAGCAGACGTCCTGGGGGAGCCTCCCGGTTCCTTTGGGACGCACATTGGTGTTTCACAGAAGAGCCCCAATTCCTAATTGGGGGCACAGCAGCCGGGAATGTAAGGCTGTTTAGAACTGCGTACCTTGAGGCCGTGTGAAGGCCGTACAAACGAGAGCTTTCGAGGGAACAGGGCAGCGCTTCGCCATCATCGTTGCACATTCACGGAGCTTAATCAAACGAACGCGTTTCCTTCCTGTGGCTCAAACACAGCCGAGGAGTTGGAAGGGATACAGTGCCCTTTGACAGTTGTTACAACGAACGTGAGTGCACAGTGTCTCGTGAAATACCTTACACGGTTGAAGCGTTCCGTTAACGCATGCCCCTCCGCTCCCTCTGGCACTCCGAGGTGTTCCTAACGGGGGCAACCTGGACTTTTGCTTGAGGCCGGGGTGGGGCGGGGGGACCCACAGTTCTTTTGCCGGCGGGCTCCAGAGCGCTCCTGCTGAAGCTCCCAGCAAGGAACTGAGAGAGAGCCGCAGGCCTCACGCGAGTAAACTCAGACTTCTTCTGTCACGGGTAAACGCAGACTTCTTATGTGAGGCCTTCGGGCAGCAAAGAGAAGGTGGGCCCGAGGAGTGTGCTTCAGGCAGCTTAGGACCCGCCCCTGTCTCGTCTGCCACGGAGGGGAATAAGGGTCGGCCAGGGTCGCCCAGCTTCAAACCTGAGCTCACATAGGGATCCGCAGCGGTTTCTGATTACCTCAAGGAAACACAACGGGAGGAACAGGGCCCTTCCGTGGAGGCACTTTTGGGCACAGGGACCTCTGCGTGGGATCTACTGGGTAAGTATGGCAGTACCTTAGGTAGGCCTCAGTGACCAAGGCTCTCTGGCTCATGCCTAGCTGTGTAAAGAAGTGTGGCAAACGTACGTACTGCTCCTCAGGCTGGGCGCACATCCTAGCTTTCGCTTCTATGAGAGTGCTGTCCCGAGTCTCTTCCTGGAGCCCGTCGTCAGCACGGTGTCTTTTGGCACTGCAGTTGTCTTTCAGTCAAGGAGGCCGTTCGACCGGCAAAGGGAGTCCGCCCAGCGCTGCTTTCGCGAGTTTCTGACGACGGAGGCACTCCACCTAGGCAACCCAGAGAGGAGTACACTGCCCTAGCTACGAATGTGAAGAGCTGTCTCCAGGGGCCTGCTTACACGAAGGTTCCTCAGAAGGCAGAGGTCGCCGTTCCGGCACGGAGAGAGGTCATCATGCGAAACTGGTGAATGGGCTCCTACCCTGTGTGTCCCGAGGAGCGTCGCAGGGTTAAGGCACTCCGTGGTGGAGTATGGCCTCATTGGAGACCCCTGCACACCCAACTCCCCTGACGTGAAACACTGGAACTCAACCTTGAGGCCCGAGGTCACCTGTCACTTGGCCGCAGCTGAACCTGGGGTGCCGTGGGAGGAGTTCCTAGAAAGGGATTGCCAGCACGGTTTTCGCTTTGGGAGAACACGCAGCCTTGGCCCACAACGACAATCCTGCCGTGCAGAGACGTCGGGCCGCTAGTGCTGTTCGGGCCGCTTTGAAGCCAAGCGCAAGGCGCCTCCAAACGGGGAGAAAGCGTACTCTCCCATCCGCGTCCCACTTTCAAGCTGAATGACGCAGCATGTTTCTCGGAAGGCTCTGCCGAGCTATCTAGCACAAGGGAGAGAGTGCCTGCCTCTGCCGAGAAAGGTTTTGACGTGGGGATTGCTGGACGTGCGGAAGAGCGTTCCCCAGGCCGTGCCAAGTTTAGGCTTTGGTGATTCTGGATGGTCCCAAGGGGGCAGAATTGTTCCTGGGAAAGCTGTCCTTTTTCTCTTTCTCCGGCTCGAAGTAAACATCTGGCAACCGACTGCCGTACGCAGACGTCCTGGGGGAGCCTCCCGGTTCCTTTGGGACGCACATTGGTGTTTCACAGAAGAGCCCCAATTCCTAATTGGGGGCACAGCAGCCGGGAATGTAAGGCTGTTTAGAACTGCGTACCTTGAGGCCGTGTGAAGGCCGTACAAACGAGAGCTTTCGAGGGAACAGGGCAGCGCTTCGCCATCATCGTTGCACATTCACGGAGCTTAATCAAACGAACGCGTTTCCTTCCTGTGGCTCAAACACAGCCGAGGAGTTGGAAGGCATACAGTGCCCTTTGACAGTTGTTACAACGAACGTGAGTGCACAGTGTCTCGTGAAATACCTTACACGGTTGAAGCGTTCCGTTAACGCATGCCCCTCCGCTCCCTCTGGCACTCCGAGGTGTTCCTAAGGAGGGAAACCTGCACTTTTGCTTGAGGCCGGGGTGGGGCGGGGGGACTCACAGTTCTTTTGCCGGCGGGCTCCAGAGCGCTCCTGCTGAAGCTCCCAGCAAGGAACTGAGAGAGAGCCGCAGGCCTCACACGAATAAACTCAGACTTCTTCTGTCACGAGTAAACTCAGACTTCTTATGTGAGGCCTTCGGGCAGCAAAGAGAAGGTGGGCGCGAGGAGTGTGCTTCAGGCAGCTTAGGACCCGCCCCTGTCTCGTCTGCCACGGAGGGGAATAAGGGTCGGCCAGGGTCGCCCAGCTTCAAACCTGAGCTCACATAGGGATCCTCAGCGGTTTCTGATTACCGCAAGGAAACACAAAGGGAGGAACAGGGCCCTTCCGTGGAGGCACTTTTGGGCACAGGGACCTCTGCGTGGGATCTACTGCGTAAGTATGGCAGTACCTTAGGTAGGCCTCAGTGACGAAGGCTCTCTGGCTCATGCCTAGCTGTGTAAAGAAGTGTGGCAAACGTACGTACTGCTCCTCAGGCTGGACGCACAGCCTAGCTTTCGCTTCTATGAGAGTGCTGTCCCGAGTCTCTTCCTGGAGCCCGTCGTCAGCACGGTGTCTTTTGGCACTGCATTTGTCTTTCAGTCAAGGAGGCCGTTCGACCGGCAAAGGGAGTCCGCCCAGCGTTGCTTTCGCGAGTCTCTTTGACGACGGGGGCACTCCACCTAGGCAACCCAGAGAGGAGTATACTGCCCTAGCTACGAATGTGAAGAGCTGTCTCCAGGGGCCTGCTTACACGAAGGTTCCTCAGAAGCCAGAGGCCGCCGTTCCGGCACGGAGAGAGGTCATCATGCGAACCTGGTGAATGGGCTCCTATCCTGTGTGTCCCCAGGAGCGTCGCAGGGTTAAGGCACTCCGTGGTGGAGTATGGCCTCATTGGAGACCTCTGCACACCCAACTCCCCTGACGTGAAACACTGGAACTCAACCTTGAGGCCCGAGGTCACCTGTCACTTGGCCGCAGCTGAACCTGGGGTGCCGTGGGAGGAGTTCCTAGAAAGGGATTGCCAGCACGGTTTTCGCTTTGGGAGAACACGCAGCCTTGGCCCACAACGACAATCCTGCCGTGCAGAGACGTCGGGCCGCTAGTGCTGTTCGGGCCGCTTTGAAGCCAAGCGCAAGGCGCCTCCAAACGGGGAGAAAGCGTACTCTCCCATCCGCGTCCCACTTTCAAGCTGAATGACGCAGCATGTTTCTCGGAAGGCTCTGCCGAGCTATCTAGCACAAGGGAGAGAGTGCCTGCCTCTGCCGAGAAAGGTTTTGACGTGGGGATTGCTGGACGTGCGGAAGAGCGTTCCCCAGGCCGTGCCAAGTTTAGGCTTTGGTGATTCTGGATGGTCCCAAGGGGGCAGAATTGTCCCTGGGAAAGCTGTCCTTTTTCTCTTTCTCCGGCTGGAAGTAAACATCTGGCAACCGACTGCCGTACGCAGACGTCCTGGGGGAGCCTCCCAGTTCCTTTGGGACGCACATTGGTGTTTCACAGAAGAGCCCCAATTCCTAATTGGGGGCACAGCAGCCGGGAATGTAAGGCTGTTTAGAACGGCGTACCTTGAGGCCGTGTGAAGGCCGTACAAACGAGAGCTTTCGAGGGAACAGGGCAGCGCTTCGCCATCATCGTTGCACATTCACGGAGCTTAATCAAACGAACGCGTTTCCTTCCTGTGGCTCAAACACAGCCGAGGAGTTGGAAGGCATACAGTGCCCTTTGACAGTTGTTACAACGAACGTGAGTGCACAGTGTCTCGTGAAATACCTTACACGGTTGAAGCGTTCCGTTAACGCATGCCCCTCCGATCCCTCTGGCACTCCGAGGTGTTCCTAACGGGGGCAACCTGGACTTTTGCTTGAGGCCGGGGTGGGGCGGGGGGACTCACAGTTCTTTTGCCGGCGGGCTCCAGAGCGCTCCTGCTGAAGCTCCCAGCAAGGAACTGAGAGAGAGCCGCAGGCCTCACACGAATAAACCCAGACTTCTTCTGTCACGGGTAAACTCAGACTTCTTATGTGAGGCCTTCGGGCAGCAAAGAGAAGGTGGGCCCGAGGAGTGTGCTTCAGGCAGCTTAGGACCCGCCCCTGTCTCGTCTGCCACGGAGGGGAATAAGGGTCGGCCAGGGTCGCCCAGCTTCAAACCTGAGCTCACATAGGGATCCGCAGCGGTTTCTGATTACCTCAAGGAAACACAACGGGAGGAACAGGGCCCTTCCGTGGAGGCACTTTTGGGCACAGGGACCTCTGCGTGGGATCTACTGGGTAAGTATGGCAGTACCTTAGGTAGGCCTCAGTGACCAAGGCTCTCTGGCTCATGCCTAGCTGTGTAAAGAAGTGTGGCAAACGTACGTACTGCTTCTCAGGCTGGGCGCACAGCCTAGCTTTCGCTTCTATGATAGTGCTGTCCCGAGTCTCTTCCTGGAGCCCGTCGTCAGCACGGTGTCTTTTGGCACTGCAGTTGTCTTTCAGTCAAGGAGGCCGTTCGACCGGCAAAGGGAGTCCGCCCAGCGCTGCTTTCGCGAGTCTCTTTGACGACGGGGGCACTCCACCTAGGCAACCCAGAGAGGAGTACACTGCCCTAGCTACGAATGTGAAGAGCTGTCTCCAGGGGCCTGCTTACACGAAGGTTCCTCAGAAGCCAGAGGCCGCCGTTCCGGCACGGAGAGAGGTCATCATGCGAACCTGGTGAATGGGCTCCTATCCTGTGTGTCCCCAGGAGCGTCGCAGGGTTAAGGCACTCCGTGGTGGAGTATGGCCTCATTGGAGACCCCTGCACACCCAACTCCCCTGACGTGAAACACTGGAACTCAACCTTGAGGCCTGAGGTCACCTGTCACTTGGCCGCAGCTGAACCTGGGGTGCCGTGGGAGGAGTTCCTAGAAAGGGATTGCCAGCACGGTTTTCGCTTTGGGAGAACACGCAGCCTTGGCCCACAACGACAATCCTGCCGTGCAGAGACGTCGGGCCGCTAGTGCTGTTCGGGCCGCTTTGAAGCCAAGCGCAAGGCGCCTCCAAACGGGGAGAAAGCGTACTCTCCCATCCGCGTCCCACTTTCAAGCTGAATGACGCAGCATGTTTCTCGGAAGGCTCTGCCGAGCTATCTAGCACAAGGGAGAGAGTGCCTGCCTCTGCCGAGAAAGGTTTTGACGTGGGGATTGCTGGACATGCGGAAGAGCGTTCCCCAGGCCGTGCCAAGTTTAGGCTTTGGTGATTCTGGATGGTCCCAAGGGGGCAGAATTGTTCCTGGGAAAGCTGTCCTTTTTCTCTTTCTCCGGCTCGAAGTAAACATCTGGCAACCGACTGCCGTACGCAGACGTCCTGGGGGAGCCTCCCGGTTCCTTTGGGACGCACATTGGTGTTTCACAGAAGAGCCCCAATTCCTAATTGGGGGCACAGCAGCCGGGAATGTAAGGCTGTTTAGAACTGCGTACCTTGAGGCCGTGTGAAGGCCGTACAAACGAGAGCTTTCGAGGGAACAGGGCAGCGCTTCGCCATCATCGTTGCACATTCACGGAGCTTAATCAAACGAACGCGTTTCCTTCCTGTGGCTCAAACACAGCCGAGGAGTTGGAAGGCATACAGTGCCCTTTGACAGTTGTTACAACGAACGTGAGTGCACAGTGTCTCGTGAAATACCTTACACGGTTGAAGCGTTCCGTTAACGCATGCCCCTCCGCTCCCTCTGGCACTCCGAGGTGTTCCTAACGGGGGCAACCTGGACTTTTGCTTGAGGCCGGGGTGGGGCGGGGGGACTCACAGTTCTTTTGCCGGCGGGCTCCAGAGCGCTCCTGCTGAAGCTCCCAGCAAGGAACTGAGAGAGAGCCGCAGGCCTCACACGAATAAACCCAGACTTCTTCTGTCACGGGTAAACTCAGACTTCTTATGTGAGGCCTTCGGGCAGCAAAGAGAAGGTGGGCCCGAGGAGTGTGCTTCAGGCAGCTTAGGACCCGCCCCTGTCTCGTCTGCCACGGAGGGGAATAAGGGTCGGCCAGGGTCGCCCAGCTTCAAACCTGAGCTCACATAGGGATCCTCAGCGGTTTCTGATTACCTCAAGGAAACACAACGGGAGGAACAGGGCCCTTCCGTGGAGGCACTTTTGGGCACAGGGACCTCTGCGTGGGATCTACTGGGTAAGTATGGCAGTACCTTAGGTAGGCCTCAGTGACCAAGGCTCTCTGGCTCATGCCTAGCTGTGTAAAGAAGTGTGGCAAACGTACGTACTGCTCCTCAGGCTGGGCGCACATCCTAGCTTTCGCTTCTATGAGAGTGCTGTCCCGAGTCTCTTCCTGGAGCCCGTCGTCAGCACGGTGTCTTTTGGCACTGCAGTTGTCTTTCAGTCAAGGAGGCCGTTCGACCGGCAAAGGGAGTCCGCCCAGCGCTGCTTTCGCGAGTTTCTGACGACGGAGGCACTCCACCTAGGCAACCCAGAGAGGAGTACACTGCCCTAGCTACGAATGTGAAGAGCTGTCTCCAGGGGCCTGCTTACACGAAGGTTCCTCAGAAGGCAGAGGTCGCCGTTCCGGCACGGAGAGAGGTCATCATGCGAAACTGGTGAATGGGCTCCTACCCTGTGTGTCCCGAGGAGCGTCGCAGGGTTAAGGCACTCCGTGGTGGAGTATGGCCTCATTGGAGACCCCTGCACACCCAACTCCCCTGACGTGAAACACTGGAACTCAACCTTGAGGCCCGAGGTCACCTGTCACTTGGCCGCAGCTGAACCTGAGGTGTCGTGGGAGGAGTTCCTAGAAAGGGATTGACAGCACGGTTTTCGCTTTGGGAGAACACGCAGCCTTGGCCCACAACGACAATCCTGCCGTGCAGAGACGTCGGGCCGCTAGTGCTGTTCGGGCCGCTTTGAAGCCAAGCGCAAGGCGCCTCCAAACGGGGAGAAAGCGTACTCTCCCATCCGCGTCCCACTTTCAAGCTGAATGACGCAGCATGTTTCTCGGAAGGCTCTGCCGAGCTATCTAGCACAAGGGAGAGAGTGCCTGCCTCTGCCGAGAAAGGTTTTGACGTGGGGATTGCTGGACATGCGGAAGAGCGTTCCCCAGGCCGTGCCAAGTTTAGGCTTTGGTGATTCTGGATGGTCCCAAGGGGGCAGAATTGTTCCTGGGAAAGCTGTCCTTTTTCTCTTTCTCCGGCTCGAAGTAAACATCTGGCAACCGACTGCCGTACGCAGACGTCCTGGGGGAGCCTCCCGGTTCCTTTGGGACGCACATTGGTGTTTCACAGAAGAGCCCCAATTCCTAATTGGGGGCACAGCAGCCGGGAATGTAAGGCTGTTTAGAACTGCGTACCTTGAGGCCGTGTGAAGGCCGTACAAACGAGAGCTTTCGAGGGAACAGGGCAGCGCTTCGCCATCATCGTTGCACATTCACGGAGCTTAATCAAACGAACGCGTTTCCTTCCTGTGGCTCAAACACAGCCGAGGAGTTGGAAGGCATACAGTGCCCTTTGACAGTTGTTACAACGAACGTGAGTGCACAGTGTCTCGTGAAATACCTTACACGGTTGAAGCGTTCCGTTAACGCATGCCCCTCCGCTCCCTCTGGCACTCCGAGGTGTTCCTAACGGGGGCAACCTGGACTTTTGCTTGAGGCCGGGGTGGGGCGGGGGGACTCACAGTTCTTTTGCCGGCGGGCTCCAGAGCGCTCCTGCTGAAGCTCCCAGCAAGGAACTGAGAGAGAGCCGCAGGCCTCACACGAATAAACCCAGACTTCTTCTGTCACGGGTAAACTCAGACTTCTTATGTGAGGCCTTCGGGCAGCAAAGAGAAGGTGGGCCCGAGGAGTGTGCTTCAGGCAGCTTAGGACCCGCCCCTGTCTCGTCTGCCACGGAGGGGAATAAGGGTCGGCCAGGGTCGCCCAGCTTCAAACCTGAGCTCACATAGGGATCCTCAGCGGTTTCTGATTACCTCAAGGAAACACAACGGGAGGAACAGGGCCCTTCCGTGGAGGCACTTTTGGGCACAGGGACCTCTGCGTGGGATCTACTGGGTAAGTATGGCAGTACCTTAGGTAGGCCTCAGTGACCAAGGCTCTCTGGCTCATGCCTAGCTGTGTAAAGAAGTGTGGCAAACGTACGTACTGCTCCTCAGGCTGGGCGCACAGCCTAGCTTTCGCTTCTATGAGAGTGCTGTCCCGAGTCTCTTCCTGGAGCCCGTCGTCAGCACGGTGTCTTTTGGCACTGCAGTTGTCTTTCAGTCAAGGAGGCCGTTCGACCGGCAAAGGGAGTCCGCCCAGCGCTGCTTTCGCGAGTTTCTGACGACGGAGGCACTCCACCTAGGCAACCCAGAGAGGAGTACACTGCCCTAGCTACGAATGTGAAGAGCTGTCTCCAGGGGCCTGCTTACACGAAGGTTCCTCAGAAGGCAGAGGTCGCCGTTCCGGCACGGAGAGAGGTCATCATGCGAAACTGGTGAATGGGCTCCTACCCTGTGTGTCCCGAGGAGCGTCGCAGGGTTAAGGCACTCCGTGGTGGAGTATGGCCTCATTGGAGACCCCTGCACACCCAACTCCCCTGACGTGAAACACTGGAACTCAACCTTGAGGCCCGAGGTCACCTGTCACTTGGCCGCAGCTGAACCTGAGGTGTCGTGGGAGGAGTTCCTAGAAAGGGATTGACAGCACGGTTTTCGCTTTGGGAGAACACGCAGCCTTGGCCCACAACGACAATCCTGCCGTGCAGAGACGTCGGGCCGCTAGTGCTGTTCGGGCCGCTTTGAAGCCAAGCGCAAGGCGCCTCCAAACGGGGAGAAAGCGTACTCTCCCATCCGCGTCCCACTTTCAAGCTGAATGACGCAGCATGTTTCTCGGAAGGCTCTGCCGAGCTATCTAGCACAAGGGAGAGAGTGCCTGCCTCTGCCGAGAAAGGTTTTGACGTGGGGATTGCTGGACATGCGGAAGAGCGTTCCCCAGGCCGTGCCAAGTTTAGGCTTTGGTGATTCTGGATGGTCCCAAGGGGGCAGAATTGTTCCTGGGAAAGCTGTCCTTTTTCTCTTTCTCCGGCTCGAAGTAAACATCTGGCAACCGACTGCCGTACGCAGACGTCCTGGGGGAGCCTCCCGGTTCCTTTGGGACGCACATTGGTGTTTCACAGAAGAGCCCCAATTCCTAATTGGGGGCACAGCAGCCGGGAATGTAAGGCTGTTTAGAACTGCGTACCTTGAGGCCGTGTGAAGGCCGTACAAACGAGAGCTTTCGAGGGAACAGGGCAGCGCTTCGCCATCATCGTTGCACATTCACGGAGCTTAATCAAACGAACGCGTTTCCTTCCTGTGGCTCAAACACAGCCGAGGAGTTGGAAGGCATACAGTGCCCTTTGACAGTTGTTACAACGAACGTGAGTGCACAGTGTCTCGTGAAATACCTTACACGGTTGAAGCGTTCCGTTAACGCATGCCCCTCCGCTCCCTCTGGCACTCCGAGGTGTTCCTAACGGGGGCAACCTGGACTTTTGCTTGAGGCCGGGGTGGGGCGGGGGGACTCACAGTTCTTTTGCCGGCGGGCTCCAGAGCGCTCCTGCTGAAGCTCCCAGCAAGGAACTGAGAGAGAGCCGCAGGCCTCACACGAATAAACCCAGACTTCTTCTGTCACGGGTAAACTCAGACTTCTTATGTGAGGCCTTCGGGCAGCAAAGAGAAGGTGGGCCCGAGGAGTGTGCTTCAGGCAGCTTAGGACCCGCCCCTGTCTCGTCTGCCACGGAGGGGAATAAGGGTCGGCCAGGGTCGCCCAGCTTCAAACCTGAGCTCACATAGGGATCCTCAGCGGTTTCTGATTACCTCAAGGAAACACAACGGGAGGAACAGGGCCCTTCCGTGGAGGCACTTTTGGGCACAGGGACCTCTGCGTGGGATCTACTGGGTAAGTATGGCAGTACCTTAGGTAGGCCTCAGTGACCAAGGCTCTCTGGCTCATGCCTAGCTGTGTAAAGAAGTGTGGCAAACGTACGTACTGCTCCTCAGGCTGGGCGCACATCCTAGCTTTCGCTTCTATGAGAGTGCTGTCCCGAGTCTCTTCCTGGAGCCCGTCGTCAGCACGGTGTCTTTTGGCACTGCAGTTGTCTTTCAGTCAAGGAGGCCGTTCGACCGGCAAAGGGAGTCCGCCCAGCGCTGCTTTCGCGAGTTTCTGACGACGGAGGCACTCCACCTAGGCAACCCAGAGAGGAGTACACTGCCCTAGCTACGAATGTGAAGAGCTGTCTCCAGGGGCCTGCTTACACGAAGGTTCCTCAGAAGGCAGAGGTCGCCGTTCCGGCACGGAGAGAGGTCATCATGCGAAACTGGTGAATGGGCTCCTACCCTGTGTGTCCCGAGGAGCGTCGCAGGGTTAAGGCACTCCGTGGTGGAGTATGGCCTCATTGGAGACCCCTGCACACCCAACTCCCCTGACGTGAAACACTGGAACTCAACCTTGAGGCCCGAGGTCACCTGTCACTTGGCCGCAGCTGAACCTGAGGTGTCGTGGGAGGAGTTCCTAGAAAGGGATTGACAGCACGGTTTTCGCTTTGGGAGAACACGCAGCCTTGGCCCACAACGACAATCCTGCCGTGCAGAGACGTCGGGCCGCTAGTGCTGTTCGGGCCGCTTTGAAGCCAAGCGCAAGGCGCCTCCAAACGGGGAGAAAGCGTACTCTCCCATCCGCGTCCCACTTTCAAGCTGAATGACGCAGCATGTTTCTCGGAAGGCTCTGCCGAGCTATCTAGCACAAGGGAGAGAGTGCCTGCCTCTGCCGAGAAAGGTTTTGACGTGGGGATTGCTGGACATGCGGAAGAGCGTTCCCCAGGCCGTGCCAAGTTTAGGCTTTGGTGATTCTGGATGGTCCCAAGGGGGCAGAATTGTTCCTGGGAAAGCTGTCCTTTTTCTCTTTCTCCGGCTCGAAGTAAACATCTGGCAACCGACTGCCGTACGCAGACGTCCTGGGGGAGCCTCCCGGTTCCTTTGGGACGCACATTGGTGTTTCACAGAAGAGCCCCAATTCCTAATTGGGGGCACAGCAGCCGGGAATGTAAGGCTGTTTAGAACTGCGTACCTTGAGGCCGTGTGAAGGCCGTACAAACGAGAGCTTTCGAGGGAACAGGGCAGCGCTTCGCCATCATCGTTGCACATTCACGGAGCTTAATCAAACGAACGCGTTTCCTTCCTGTGGCTCAAACACAGCCGAGGAGTTGGAAGGCATACAGTGCCCTTTGACAGTTGTTACAACGAACGTGAGTGCACAGTGTCTCGTGAAATACCTTACACGGTTGAAGCGTTCCGTTAACGCATGCCCCTCCGCTCCCTCTGGCACTCCGAGGTGTTCCTAACGGGGGCAACCTGGACTTTTGCTTGAGGCCGGGGTGGGGCGGGGGGACTCACAGTTCTTTTGCCGGCGGGCTCCAGAGCGCTCCTGCTGAAGCTCCCAGCAAGGAACTGAGAGAGAGCCGCAGGCCTCACACGAATAAACTCAGACTTCTTCTGTCACGAGTAAACTCAGACTTCTTATGTGAGGCCTTCGGGCAGCAAAGAGAAGGTGGGCGCGAGGAGTGTGCTTCAGGCAGCTTAGGACCCGCCCCTGTCTCGTCTGCCACGGAGGGGAATAAGGGTCGGCCAGGGTCGCCCAGCTTCAAACCTGAGCTCACATAGGGATCCGCAGCGGTTTCTGATTACCTCAAGGAAACACAACGGGAGGAACAGGGCCCTTCCGTGGAGGCACTTTTGGGCACAGGGACCTCTGCGTGGGATCTACTGGGTAAGTATGGCAGTACCTTAGGTAGGCCTCAGTGACCAAGGCTCTCTGGCTCATGCCTAGCTGTGTAAAGAAGTGTGGCAAACGTACGTACTGCTCCTCAGGCTGGGCGCACAGCCTAGCTGTCGCTTCTATGAGAGTGCTGTCCCGAGTCTCTTCCTGGAGCCCGTCGTCAGCCCGGTGTCTTTTGGCACTGCAGTTGTCTTTCAGTCAAGGAGGCCGTTCGACCGGCAAAGGGAGTCCGCCCAGCGCTGCTTTCGCGAGTCTCTTTGACGACGGGGGCACTCCACCTAGGCAACCCAGAGAGGAGTACACTGCCCTAGCTACGAATGTGAAGAGCTGTCTCCAGGGGCCTGCTTACACGAAGGTTCCTCAGAAGCCAGAGGCCGCCTTTCCGGCACGGAGAGAGGTCATCATGCGAACCTGGTGAATGGGCTCCTATCCTGTGTGTCCCCAGGAGCGTCGCAGGGTTAAGGCACTCCGTGGTGGAGTATGGCCTCATTGGAGACCTCTGCACACCCAACTCCCCTGACGTGAAACACTGGAACTCAACCTTGAGGCCCGAGGTCACCTGTCACTTGGCCGCAGCTGAACCTGGGGTGCCGTGGGAGGAGTTCCTAGAAAGGGATTGCCAGCACGGTTTTCGCTTTGGGAGAACACGCAGCCTTGGCCCACAACGACAATCCTGCCGTGCAGAGACGTCGGGCCGCTAGTGCTGTTCGGGCCGCTTTGAAGCCAAGCGCAAGGCGCCTCCAAACGGGGAGAAAGCGTACTCTCCCATCCGCGTCCCACTTTCAAGCTGAATGACGCAGCATGTTTCTCGGAAGGCTCTGCCGAGCTATCTAGCACAAGGGAGAGAGTGCCTGCCTCTGCCGAGAAAGGTTTTGACGTGGGGATTGCTGGACGTGCGGAAGAGCGTTCCCCAGGCCGTGCCAAGTTTAGGCTTTGGTGATTCTGGATGGTCCCAAGGGGGCAGAATTGTCCCTGGGAAAGCTGTCCTTTTTCTCTTTCTCCGGCTGGAAGTAAACATCTGGCAACCGACTGCCGTACGCAGACGTCCTGGGGGAGCCTCCCGGTTCCTTTGGGACGCACATTGGTGTTTCACAGAAGAGCCCCAATTCCTAATTGGGGGCACAGCAGCCGGGAATGTAAGGCTGTTTAGAACTGCGTACCTTGAGGCCGTGTGAAGGCCGTACAAACGAGAGCTTTCGAGGGAACAGGGCAGAGCTTCGCCATCATCGTTGCACATTCACGGAGCTTAATCAAACGAACGCGTTTCCTTCCTGTGGCTCAAACACAGCCGAGGAGTTGGAAGGCATACAGTGCCCTTTGACAGTTGTTACAACGAACGTGAGTGCACAGTGTCTCGTGAAATACCTTACACGGTTGAAGCGTTCCGTTAACGCATGCCCCTCCGCTCCCTCTGGCACTCCGAGGTGTTCCTAACGGGGGCAACCTGGACTTTTGCTTGAGGCCGGGGTGGGGCGGGGGGACTCACAGTTCTTTTGCCGGCGGGCTCCAGAGCGCTCCTGCTGAAGCTCCCAGCAAGGAACTGAGAGAGAGCCGCAGGCCTCACACGAATAAACCCAGACTTCTTCTGTCACGGGTAAACTCAGACTTCTTATGGGAGGCCTTCGGGCAGCAAAGAGAAGGTGGGCGCGAGGAGTGTGCTTCAGGCAGCTTAGGACTCGCCCCTGTCTCGTCTGCCACGGAGGGGAATAAGGGTCGGCCAGGGTCGCCCAGCTTCAAACCTGAGCTCACATAGGGATCCGCAGCGGTTTCTGATTACCTCAAGGAAACACAACGGGAGGAACAGGGCCCTTCCGTGGAGGCACTTTTGGGCACAGGGACCTCTGCGTGGGATCTACTGGGTAAGTATGGCAGTACCTTAGGTAGGCCTCAGTGACCAAGGCTCTCTGGCTCATGCCTAGCTGTGTAAAGAAGTGTGGCAAACGTACGTACTGCTCCTCAGGCTGGGCGCACAGCCTAGCTTTCGCTTCTATGAGAGTGCTGTCCCGAGTCTCTTCCTGGAGCCCGTCGTCAGCACGGTGTCTTTTGGCACTGCAGTTGTCTTTCAGTCAAGGAGGCCGTTCGACCGGCAAAGGGAGTCCGCCCAGCGCTGCTTTCGCGAGTCTCTGACGACGGAGGCACTCCACCTAGGCAACCCCGAGAGGAGTACACTGCCCTAGCTACGAATGTGAAGAGCTGTCTCCAGGGGCCTGCTTACACGAAGGTTCCTCAGAAGCCAGAGGCCGCCGTTCCGGCACGGAGAGAGGTCATCATGCGAACCTGGTGAATGGGCTCCTATCCTGTGTGTCCCCAGGAGCGTCGCAGGGTTAAGGCACTCCGTGGTGGAGTATGGCCTCATTGGAGACCTCTGCACACCCAACTCCCCTGACGTGAAACACTGGAACTCAACCTTGAGGCCCGAGGTCACCTGTCACTTGGCCGCAGCTGAACCTGGGGTGCCGTGGGAGGAGTTCCTAGAAAGGGATTGCCAGCACGGTTTTCGCTTTGGGAGAACACGCAGCCTTGGCCCACAACGACAATCCTGCCGTGCAGAGACGTCGGGCCGCTAGTGCTGTTCGGGCCGCTTTGAAGCCAAGCGCAAGGCGCCTCCAAACGGGGAGAAAGCGTACTCTCCCATCCGCGTCCCACTTTCAAGCTGAATGACGCAGCATGTTTCTCGGAAGGCTCTGCCGAGCTATCTAGCACAAGGGAGAGAGTGCCTGCCTCTGCCGAGAAAGGTTTTGACGTGGGGATTGCTGGACGTGCGGATGAGCGTTCCCCAGGCCGTGCCAAGTTTAGGCTTTGGTGATTCTGGATGGTCCCAAGGGGGCAGAATTGTCCCTGGGAAAGCTGTCCTTTTTCTCTTTCTCCGGCTGGAAGTAAACATCTGGCAACCGACTGCCGTACGCAGACGTCCTGGGGGAGCCTCCCGGTTCCTTTGGGACGCACATTGGTGTTTCACAGAAGAGCCCCAATTCCTAATTGGGGGCACAGCAGCCGGGAATGTAAGGCTGTTTAGAACTGCGTACCTTGAGGCCGTGTGAAGGCCGTACAAACGAGAGCTTTCGAGGGAACAGGGCAGCGCTTCGCCATCATCGTTGCACATTCACGGAGCTTAATCAAACGAACGCGTTTCCTTCCTGTGGCTCAAACACAGCCGAGGAGTTGGAAGGCATACAGTGCCCTTTGACAGTTGTTACAACGAACGTGAGTGCACAGTGTCTCGTGAAATACCTTACACGGTTGAAGCGTTCCGTTAACGCATGCCCCTCCGCTCCCTCTGGCACTCCGAGGTGTTCCTAACGGGGGCAACCTGGACTTTTGCTTGAGGCCGGGGTGGGGCGGGGGGACTCACAGTTCTTTTGCCGGCGGGCTCCAGAGCGCTCCTGCTGAAGCTCCCAGCAAGGAACTGAGAGAGAGCCGCAGGCCTCACACGAATAAACCCAGACTTCTTCTGTCACGGGTAAACTCAGACTTCTTATGTGAGGCCTTCGGGCAGCAAAGAGAAGGTGGGCCCGAGGAGTGTGCTTCAGGCAGCTTAGGACCCGCCCCTGTCTCGTCTGCCACGGAGGGGAATAAGGGTCGGCCAGGGTCGCCCAGCTTCAAACCTGAGCTCACATAAGGATCCGCAGCGGTTTCTGATTACCTCAAGGAAACACAACGGGAGGAACAGGGCCCTTCCATGGAGGCACTTTTGGGCACAGGGACCTCTGCGTGGGATCTACTGGGTAAGTATGGCAGTACCTTAGGTAGGCCTCAGTGACCAAGGCTCTCTGGCTCATGCCTAGCTGTGTAAAGAAGTGTGGCAAACGTACGTACTGCTCCTCAGGCTGGGCGCACAGCCTAGCTTTCGCTTCTATGATAGTGCTGTCCCGAGTCTCTTCCTGGAGCCCATCGTCAGCACGGTGTCTTTTGGCACTGCAGTTGTCTTTCAGTCAAGGAGGCCGTTCGACCGGCAAAGGGAGTCCGCCCAGCGCTGCTTTCGCGAGTTTCTGACGACGGAGGCACTCCACCTAGGCAACCCAGAGAGGAGTACACTGCCCTAGCTACGAATGTGAAGAGCTGTCTCCAGGGGCCTGCTTACACGAAGGTTCCTCAGAAGGCAGAGGTCGCCGTTCCGGCACGGAGAGAGGTCATCATGCGAAACTGGTGAATGGGCTCCTACCCTGTGTGTCCCGAGGAGCGTCGCAGGGTTAAGGCACTCCGTGGTGGAGTATGGCCTCATTGGAGACCCCTGCACACCCAACTCCCCTGACGTGAAACACTGGAACTCAACCTTGAGGCCCGAGGTCACCTGTCACTTGGCCGCAGCTGAACCTGGGGTGCCGTGGGAGGAGTTCCTAGAAAGGGATTGCCAGCACGGTTTTCGCTTTGGGAGAACACGCAGCCTTGGCCCACAACGACAATCCTGCCGTGCAGAGACGTCGGGCCGCTAGTGCTGTTCGGGCCACTTTGAAGCCAACCACAAGGCGCCTCCAAACGGGGAGAAAGCGTACTCTCCCATCCGCGTCCCACTTTCAAGCTGAATGACGCAGCATGTTTCTCGGAAGGCTCTGCCGAGCTATCTAGCACAAGGGAGAGAGTGCCTGCCTCTGCCGAGAAAGGTTTTGACGTGGGGATTGCTGGACATGCGGAAGAGCGTTCCCCAGGCCGTGCCAAGTTTAGGCTTTGGTGATTCTGGATGGTCCCAAGGGGACAGAATTGTTCCTGGGAAAGCTGTCCTTTTTCTCTTTCTCCGGCTGGAAGTAAACATCTGGCAACCGACTGCCGTACGCAGACGTCCTGGGGGAGCCTCCCGGTTCCTTTGGGACGCACATTGGTGTTTCACAGAAGAGCCCCAATTCCTAATTGGGGGCACAGCAGCCGGGAATGTAAGGCTGTTTAGAACTGCGTACCTTGAGGCCGTGTGAAGGCCGTACAAACGAGAGCTTTCGAGGGAACAGGGCAGCGCTTCGCCATCATCGTTGCACATTCACGGAGCTTAATCAAACGAACGCGTTTCCTTCCTGTGGCTCAAACACAGCCGAGGAGTTGGAAGGCATACAGTGCCCTTTGACAGTTGTTACAACGAACGTGAGTGCACAGTGTCTCGTGAAATACCTTACACGGTTGAAACGTTCCGTTAACGCATGCCCCTCCGCTCCCTCTGGCACTCCGAGGTGTTCCTAACGGGGGCAACCTGGACTTTTGCTTGAGGCCGGGGTGGGGCGGGGGGACTCACAGTTCTTTTGCCGGCGGGCTCCAGAGCGCTCCTGCTGAAGCTCCCAGCAAGGAACTGAGAGAGAGCCGCAGGCCTCACACGAATAAACTCAGACTTCTTCTGTCACGGGTAAACGCAGACTTCTTATGTGAGGCCTTCGGGCAGCAAAGAGAAGGTGGGCGCGAGGAGTGTGCTTCAGGCAGCTTAGGACCCGCCCCTGTCTCGTCTGCCACGGAGGGGAATAAGGGTCGGCCAGGGTCGCCCAGCTTCAAACCTGAGCTCACATAGGGATCCTCAGCGGTTTCTGATTACCTCAAGGAAACACAACGGGAGGAACAGGGCCCTTCCGTGGAGGCACTTTTGGGCACAGGGAACTCTGCGTGGGATCTACTGGGTAAGTATGGCAGTACCTTAGGTAGGCCTCAGTGACCAAGGCTCTCTGGCTCATGCCTAGCTGTGTAAAGAAGTGTGGCAAACGTACGTACTGCTCCTCAGGCTGGGCGCACAGTCTAGCTTTCGCTTCTATGAGAGTGCTGTCCCGAGTCTCTTCCTGGAGCCCGTCGTCAGCACGGTGTCTTTTGGCACTGCAGTTGTCTTTCAGTCAAGGAGTCCGTTCGACCGGCAAAGGGAGTCCGCCCAGCGCTGCTTTCGCGAGTCTCTGACGACGGAGGCACTCCACCTAGGCAACCCAGAGAGGAGTACACTGCCCTAGCTACGAATGTGAAGAGCTGTCTCCAGGGGCCTGCTTACACGAAGGTTCCTCAGAAGGCAGAGGCCGCCGTTCCGGCACGGAGAGAGGTCATCATGCGAAACTGGTGAATGGGCTCCTATCCTGTGTGTCCCCAGGAGCGTCGCAGGGTTAAGGCACTCAGTGGTGGAGTATGGCCTCATTGGAGACCCCTGCACACCCAACTCCCCTGACGTGAAACACTGGAACTCAACCTTGAGGCCCGAGGTCACCTGTCACTTGGCCGCAGCTGAACCTGAGGTGTCGTGGGAGGAGTTCCTAGAAAGGGATTGCCAGCACGGTTTTCGCTTTGGGAAAACACGCAGCCTTGGCCCACAACGACAATCCTGCCGTGCAGAGACGTCGGGCCGCTAGTGCTGTTCGGGCCGCTTTGAAGCCAAGCGCAAGGCGCCTCCAAACGGGGAGAAAGCGTACTCTCCCATCCGCGTCCCACTTTCAAGCTGAATGACGCAGCATGTTTCTCGGAAGGCTCTGCCGAGCTATCTAGCACAAGGGAGAGAGTGCCTGCCTCTGCCGAGAAAGGTTTTGACGTGGGGATTGCTGGACATGCGGATGAGCGTTCCCCAGGCCGTGCCAAGTTTAGGCTTTGGTGATTCTGGATGGTCCCAAGGGGGCAGAATTGTTCCTGGGAAAGCTGTCCTTTTTCTCTTTCTCCGGCTGGAAGTAAACATCTGGCAACCGACTGCCGTATGCAGACGTCCTGGGGGAGCCTCCCGGTTCCTTTGGGACGCACATTGGTGTTTCACAGAAGAGCCCCAATTCCTAATTGGGGGCACAGCAGCCGGGAATGTAAGGCTGTTTAGAACTGCGTACCTTGAGGCCGTGTGAAGGCCGTACAAACGAGAGCTTTCGAGGGAACAGGGCAGCGCTTCGCCATCATCGTTGCACATTCACGGAGCTTAATCAAACGAACGCGTTTCCTTCCTGTGGCTCAAACACAGCCGAGGAGTTGGAAGGCATACAGTGCCCTTTGACAGTTGTTACAACGAACGTGAGTGCACAGTGTCTCGTGAAATACCTTACACGGTTGAAGCGTTCCGTTAACGCATGCCCCTCCGCTCCCTCTGGCACTCCGAGGTGTTCCTAACGGGGGCAACCTGGACTTTTGCTTGAGGCCGGGGTGGGGCGGGGGGACTCACAGTTCTTTTGCCGGCGGGCTCCAGAGCGCTCCTGCTGAAGCTCCCAGCAAGGAACTGAGAGAGAGCCGCAGGCCTCACACGAATAAACTCAGACTTCTTCTGTCACGGGTAAACGCAGACTTCTTATGTGAGGCCTTCGGGCAGCAAAGAGAAGGTGGGCGCGAGGAGTGTGCTTCAGGCAGCTTAGGACCCGCCCCTGTCTCGTCTGCCACGGAGGGGAATAAGGGTCGGCCAGGGTCGCCCAGCTTCAAACCTGAGCTCACATAGGGATCCTCAGCGGTTTCTGATTACCTCAAGGAAACACAACGGGAGGAACAGGGCCCTTCCGTGGAGGCACTTTTGGGCACAGGGACCTCTGCGTGGGATCTACTGGGTAAGTATGGCAGTACCTTAGGTAGGCCTCAGTGACCAAGGCTCTCTGGCTCATGCCTAGCTGTGTAAAGAAGTGTGGCAAACGTACGTACTGCTCCTCAGGCTGGGCGCACATCCTAGCTTTCGCTTCTATGAGAGTGCTGTCCCGAGTCTCTTCCTGGAGCCCGTCGTCAGCACGGTGTCTTTTGGCACTGCAGTTGTCTTTCAGTCAAGGAGGCCGTTCGACCGGCAAAGGGAGTCCGCCCAGCGCTGCTTTCGCGAGTTTCTGACGACGGAGGCACTCCACCTAGGCAACCCAGAGAGGAGTACACTGCCCTAGCTACGAATGTGAAGAGCTGTCTCCAGGGGCCTGCTTACACGAAGTTTCCTCAGAAGCCAGAGGCCGCCGTTCCGGCACGGAGAGAGGTCATCATGCGAACCTGGTGAATGGGCTCCTATCCTGTGTGTCCCCAGGAGCGTCGCAGGGTTAAGGCACTCCGTGGTGGAGTATGGCCTCCTTGGAGACCTCTGCACACCCAACTCCCCTGACGTGAAACACTGGAACTCAACCTTGAGGCCCGAGGTCACCTGTCACTTGGCCGCAGCTGAACCTGGGGTGCCGTGGGAGGAGTTCCTAGAAAGGGATTGCCAGCACGGTTTTCGCTTTGGGAGAACACGCAGCCTTGGCCCACAACGACAATCCTGCCGTGCAGAGACGTCGGGCCGCTAGTGCTGTTCGGGCCGCTTTGAAGCCAAGCGCAAGGCGCCTCCAAACGGGGAGAAAGCGTACTCTCCCATCCGCGTCCCACTTTCAAGCTGAATGACGCAGCATGTTTCTCGGAAGGCTCTGCCGAGCTATCTAGCACAAGGGAGAGAGTGCCTGCCTCTGCCGAGAAAGGTTTTGACGTGGGGATTGCTGGACGTGCGGAAGAGCGTTCCCCAGGCCGTGCCAAGTTTAGGCTTTGGTGATTCTGGATGGTCCCAAGGGGGCAGAATTGTCCCTGGGAAAGCTGTCCTTTTTCTCTTTCTCCGGCTGGAAGTAAACATCTGGCAACCGACTGCCGTACGCAGACGTCCTGGGGGAGCCTCCCGGTTCCTTTGGGACGCACATTGGTGTTTCACAGAAGAGCCCCAATTCCTAATTGGGGACACAGCAGCCGGGAATGTAAGGCTGTTTAGAACTGCGTACCTTGAGGCCGTGTGAAGGCCGTACAAACGAGAGCTTTCGAGGGAACAGGGCAGCGCTTCGCCATCATCGTTGCACATTCACGGAGCTTAATCAAACGAACGCGTTTCCTTCCTGTGGCTCAAACACAGCCGAGGAGTTGGAAGGCATACAGTGCCCTTTGACAGTTGTTACAACGAACGTGAGTGCACAGTGTCTCGTGAAATACCTTACACGGTTGAAGTGTTCCGTTAACGCATGCCCCTCCGCTCCCTCTGGCACTCCGAGGTGTTCCTAACGGGGGCAACCTGGACTTTTGCTTGAGGCCGGGGTGGGGCGGGGGGACTCACAGTTCTTTTGCCGGCGGGCTCCAGAGCGCTCCTGCTGAAGCTCCCAGCAAGGAACTGAGAGAGAGCCGCAGGCCTCACACGAATAAACCCAGACTTCTTCTGTCACGGGTAAACTCAGACTTCTTATGTGAGGCCTTCGGGCAGCAAAGAGAAGGTGGGCGCGAGGAGTGTGCTTCAGGCAGCTTAGGACCCGCCCCTGTCTCGTCTGCCACGGAGGGGAATAAGGGTCGGCCAGGGTCGCCCAGCTTCAAACCTGAGCTCACATAAGGATCCGCAGCGGTTTCTGATTACCTCAAGGAAACACAACGGGAGGAACAGGGCCCTTCCATGGAGGCACTTTTGGGCACAGGGACCTCTGCGTGGGATCTACTGGGTAAGTATGGCAGTACCTTAGGTAGGCCTCAGTGACCAAGGCTCTCTGGCTCATGCCTAGCTGTGTAAAGAAGTGTGGCAAACGTACGTACTGCTCCTCAGGCTGGGCGCACAGCCTAGCTTTCGCTTCTATGATAGTGCTGTCCCGAGTCTCTTCCTGGAGCCCATCGTCAGCACGGTGTCTTTTGGCACTGCAGTTGTCTTTCAGTCAAGGAGGCCGTTCGACCCGCAAAGGGAGTCCGCCCAGCGCTGCTTTCGCGAGTCTCTGACGACGGAGGCACTCCACCTAGGCAACCCAGAGAGGAGTACACTGCCCTAGCTACGAATATGAAGAGCTGTGTCCAGGGGCCTGCTTACACGAAGGTTCCTCAGAAGCCAGAGGCCTCCGTTCCGGCACGGAGAGAGGTCATCATGCGAAACTGGTGAATGGGCTCCTACCCTGTGTGTCCCCAGGAGCGTCGCAGGGTTAAGGCACTCCGTGGTGGAGTATGGCCTCATTGGAGACCCCTGCACACCCAACTCCCCTGACGTGAAACACTGGAACTCAACCTTGAGGCCCGAGGTCACCTGTCACTTGGCCGCAGCTGAACCTGGGGTGCCGTGGGAGGAGTTCCTAGAAAGGGATTGCCAGCACGGTTTTCGCTTTGGGAGAACACGCAGCCTTGGCCCACAACGACAATCCTGCCGTGCAGAGACTTCGGGCCGCTAGTGCTGTTCGGGCCACTTTGAAGCCAACCACAAGGCGCCTCCAAACGGGGAGAAAGCGTACTCTCCCATCCGCGTCCCACTTTCAAGCTGAATGACGCAGCATGTTTCTCGGAAGGCTCTGCCGAGCTATCTAGCACAAGGGAGAGAGTGCCTGCCTCTGCCGAGAAAGGTTTTGACGTGGGGATTGCTGGACATGCGGAAGAGCGTTCCCCAGGCCGTGCCAAGTTTAGGCTTTGGTGATTCTGGATGGTCCCAAGGGGACAGAATTGTTCCTGGGAAAGCTGTCCTTTTTCTCTATCTCCGGCTGGAAGTAAACATCTGGCAACCGACTGCCGTACGCAGACGTCCTGGGGGAGCCTCCCGGTTCCTTTGGGACACACATTGGTGTTTCACAGAAGAGCCCCAATTCCTAATTGGGGGCACAGCAGCCGGGAATGTAAGGCTGTTTAGAACTGCGTACCTTGAGGCCGTGTGAAGGCCGTACAAACGAGAGCTTTCGAGGGAACAGGGCAGAGCTTCGCCATCATCGTTGCACATTCACGGAGCTTAATCAAACGAACGCGTTTCCTTCCTGTGGCTCAAACACAGCCGAGGAGTTGGAAGGCATACAGTGCCCTTTGACAGTTGTTACAACGAACGTGAGTGCACAGTGTCTCGTGAAATACCTTACACGGTTGAAGCGTTCCGTTAACGCATGCCCCTCCGCTCCCTCTGGCACTCCGAGGTGTTCCTAACGGGGGCAACCTGGACTTTTGCTTGAGGCCGGGGTGGGGCGGGGGGACTCACAGTTCTTTTGCCGGCGGGCTCCAGAGCGCTCCTGCTGAAGCTCCCAGCAAGGAACTGAGAGAGAGCCGCAGGCCTCACAC
Source organism: Grampus griseus (assembly GCF_964374135.1). Classification (NCBI taxonomy): domain Eukaryota; kingdom Metazoa; phylum Chordata; class Mammalia; order Artiodactyla; family Delphinidae; genus Grampus; species Grampus griseus. The sequence continues at coordinate 74,053 of NW_028133172.1, read as the reverse complement.
GAATAAACCCAGACTTCTTCTGTCACGGGTAAACTCAGACTTCTTATGGGAGGCCTTCGGGCAGCAAAGAGAAGGTGGGCGCGAGGAGTGTGCTTCAGGCAGCTTAGGACTCGCCCCTGTCTCGTCTGCCACGGAGGGGAATAAGGGTCGGCCAGGGTCGCCCAGCTTCAAACCTGAGCTCACATAGGGATCCGCAGCGGTTTCTGATTACCTCAAGGAAACACAACGGGAGGAACAGGGCCCTTCCGTGGAGGCACTTTTGGGCACAGGGACCTCTGCGTGGGATCTACTGGGTAAGTATGGCAGTACCTTAGGTAGGCCTCAGTGACCAAGGCTCTCTGGCTCATGCCTAGCTGTGTAAAGAAGTGTGGCAAACGTACGTACTGCTCCTCAGGCTGGGCGCACAGCCTAGCTTTCGCTTCTATGAGAGTGCTGTCCCGAGTCTCTTCCTGGAGCCCGTCGTCAGCACGGTGTCTTTTGGCACTGCAGTTGTCTTTCAGTCAAGGAGGCCGTTCGACCGGCAAAGGGAGTCCGCCCAGCGCTGCTTTCGCGAGTCTCTGACGACGGAGGCACTCCACCTAGGCAACCCCGAGAGGAGTACACTGCCCTAGCTACGAATGTGAAGAGCTGTCTCCAGGGGCCTGCTTACACGAAGGTTCCTCAGAAGCCAGAGGCCGCCGTTCCGGCACGGAGAGAGGTCATCATGCGAACCTGGTGAATGGGCTCCTATCCTGTGTGTCCCCAGGAGCGTCGCAGGGTTAAGGCACTCCGTGGTGGAGTATGGCCTCATTGGAGACCTCTGCACACCCAACTCCCCTGACGTGAAACACTGGAACTCAACCTTGAGGCCCGAGGTCACCTGTCACTTGGCCGCAGCTGAACCTGGGGTGCCGTGGGAGGAGTTCCTAGAAAGGGATTGCCAGCACGGTTTTCGCTTTGGGAGAACACGCAGCCTTGGCCCACAACGACAATCCTGCCGTGCAGAGACGTCGGGCCGCTAGTGCTGTTCGGGCCGCTTTGAAGCCAAGCGCAAGGCGCCTCCAAACGGGGAGAAAGCGTACTCTCCCATCCGCGTCCCACTTTCAAGCTGAATGACGCAGCATGTTTCTCGGAAGGCTCTGCCGAGCTATCTAGCACAAGGGAGAGAGTGCCTGCCTCTGCCGAGAAAGGTTTTGACGTGGGGATTGCTGGACATGCGGAAGAGCGTTCCCCAGGCCGTGCCAAGTTTAGGCTTTGGTGATTCTGGATGGTCCCAAGGGGGCAGAATTGTTCCTGGGAAAGCTGTCCTTTTTCTCTTTCTCCGGCTCGAAGTAAACATCTGGCAACCGACTGCCGTACGCAGACGTCCTGGGGGAGCCTCCCGGTTCCTTTGGGACGCACATTGGTGTTTCACAGAAGAGCCCCAATTCCTAATTGGGGGCACAGCAGCCGGGAATGTAAGGCTGTTTAGAACTGCGTACCTTGAGGCCGTGTGAAGGCCGTACAAACGAGAGCTTTCGAGGGAACAGGGCAGCGCTTCGCCATCATCGTTGCACATTCACGGAGCTTAATCAAACGAACGCGTTTCCTTCCTGTGGCTCAAACACAGCCGAGGAGTTGGAAGGCATACAGTGCCCTTTGACAGTTGTTACAACGAACGTGAGTGCACAGTGTCTCGTGAAATACCTTACACGGTTGAAGCGTTCCGTTAACGCATGCCCCTCCGCTCCCTCTGGCACTCCGAGGTGTTCCTAAGGAGGGAAACCTGGACTTTTGCTTGAGGCCGGGGTGGGGCGGGGGGACTCACAGTTCTTTTGCCGGCGGGCTCCAGAGCGCTCCTGCTGAAGCTCCCAGCAAGGAACTGAGAGAGAGCCGCAGGCCTCACACGAATAAACTCAGACTTCTTCTGTCACGAGTAAACTCAGACTTCTTATGTGAGGCCTTCGGGCAGCAAAGAGAAGGTGGGCGCGAGGAGTGTGCTTCAGGCAGCTTAGGACCCGCCCCTGTCTCGTCTGCCACGGAGGGGAATAAGGGTCGGCCAGGGTCGCCCAGCTTCAAACCTGAGCTCACATAGGGATCCGCAGCGGTTTCTGATTACCGCAAGGAAACACAAAGGGAGGAACAGGGCCCTTCCGTGGAGGCACTTTTGGGCACAGGGACCTCTGCGTGGGATCTACTGCGTAAGTATGGCAGTACCTTAGGTAGGCCTCAGTGACGAAGGCTCTCTGGCTCATGCCTAGCTGTGTAAAGAAGTGTGGCAAACGTACGTACTGCTCCTCAGGCTGGGCGCACAGCCTAGCTTTCGCTTCTATGAGAGTGCTGTCCCGAGTCTCTTCCTGGAGCCCGTCGTCAGCACGGTGTCTTTTGGCACTGCAGTTGTCTTTCAGTCAAGGAGGCCGTTCGACCGGCAAAGGGAGTCCGCCCAGCGCTGCTTTCGCGAGTCTCTTTGACGACGGGGGCACTCCACCTAGGCAACCCAGAGAGGAGTACACTGCCCTAGCTACGAATGTGAAGAGCTGTCTCCAGGGGCCTGCTTACACGAAGTTTCCTCAGAAGCCAGAGGCCGCCGTTCCGGCACGGAGAGAGGTCATCATGCGAACCTGGTGAATGGGCTCCTATCCTGTGTGTCCCCAGGAGCGTCGCAGGGTTAAGGCACTCCGTGGTGGAGTATGGCCTCATTGGAGACCCCTGCACACCCAACTCCCCTGACGTGAAACACTGGAACTCAACCTTGAGGCCCGAGGTCACCTGTCACTTGGCCGCAGCTGAACCTGGGGTGCCGTGGGAGGAGTTCCTAGAAAGGGATTGCCAGCACGGTTTTCGCTTTGGGAGAACACGCAGCCTTGGCCCACAACGACAATCCTGCCGTGCAGAGACGTCGGGCCGCTAGTGCTGTTCGGGCCACTTTGAAGCCAACCACAAGGCGCCTCCAAACGGGGAGAAAGCGTACTCTCCCATCCGCGTCTCACTTTCAAGCTGAATGACGCAGCATGTTTCTCGGAAGGCTCTGCCGAGCTATCTAGCACAAGGGAGAGAGTGCCTGCCTCTGCCGAGAAAGGTTTTGACGTGGGGATTGCTGGACATGCGGAAGAGCGTTCCCCAGGCCGTGCCAAGTTTAGGCTTTGGTGATTCTGGATGGTCCCAAGGGGACAGAATTGTTCCTGGGAAAGCTGTCCTTTTTCTCTTTCTCCGGCTGGAAGTAAACATCTGGCAACCGACTGCCGTACGCAGACGTCCTGGGGGAGCCTCCCGGTTCCTTTGGGACGCACATTGGTGTTTCACAGAAGAGCCCCAATTCCTAATTGGGGGCACAGCAGCCGGGAATGTAAGGCTGTTTAGAACTGCGTACCTTGAGGCCGTGTGAAGGCCGTACAAACGAGAGCTTTCGAGGGAACAGGGCAGCGCTTCGCCATCATCGTTGCACATTCACGGAGCTTAATCAAACGAACGCGTTTCCTTCCTGTGGCTCAAACACAGCCGAGGAGTTGGAAGGCATACAGTGCCCTTTGACAGTTGTTACAACGAACGTGAGTGCACAGTGTCTCGTGAAATACCTTACACGGTTGAAACGTTCCGTTAACGCATGCCCCTCCGCTCCCTCTGGCACTCCGAGGTGTTCCTAACGGGGGCAACCTGGACTTTTGCTTGAGGCCGGGGTGGGGCGGGGGGACTCACAGTTCTTTTGCCGGCGGGCTCCAGAGCGCTCCTGCTGAAGCTCCCAGCAAGGAACTGAGAGAGAGCCGCAGGCCTCACACGAATAAACCCAGACTTCTTCTGTCACGGGTAAACTCAGACTTCTTATGGGAGGCCTTCGGGCAGCAAAGAGAAGGTGGGCGCGAGGAGTGTGCTTCAGGCAGCTTAGGACTCGCCCCTGTCTCGTCTGCCACGGAGGGGAATAAGGGTCGGCCAGGGTCGCCCAGCTTCAAACCTGAGCTCACATAGGGATCCGCAGCGGTTTCTGATTACCTCAAGGAAACACAACGGGAGGAACAGGGCCCTTCCGTGGAGGCACTTTTGGGCACAGGGACCTCTGCGTGGGATCTACTGGGTAAGTATGGCAGTACCTTAGGTAGGCCTCAGTGACCAAGGCTCTCTGGCTCATGCCTAGCTGTGTAAAGAAGTGTGGCAAACGTACGTACTGCTCCTCAGGCTGGGCGCACAGCCTAGCTTTCGCTTCTATGAGAGTGCTGTCCCGAGTCTCTTCCTGGAGCCCGTCGTCAGCACGGTGTCTTTTGGCACTGCAGTTGTCTTTCAGTCAAGGAGTCCGTTCGACCGGCAAAGGGAATCCGCCCAGCGCTGCTTTCGCGAGTCTCTTTGACGATGGAGGCACTCCACCTAGGCAACCCAGAGAGGAGTACACTGCCCTAGCTACGAATGTGAAGAGCTGTCTCCAGGGGCCTGCTTACACGAAGGTTCCTCAGAAGCCAGAGGCCGCCGTTCCGGCACGGAGAGAGGTCATCATGCGAACCTGGTGAATGGGTTCCTATCCTGTGTGTCCCCAGGAGCGTCGCAGGGTTAAGGCACTCCGTGGTGGAGTATGGCCTCATTGGAGACCCCTGCACACCCAACTCCCCTGACGTGAAACACTGGAACTCAACCTTGAGGCCCGAGGTCACCTGTCACTTGGCCGCAGCTGAACCTGAGGTGTCGTGGGAGGAGTTCCTAGAAAGGGATTGCCAGCACGGTTTTCGCTTTGGGAGAACACGCAGCCTTGGCCCACAACGACAATCCTGCCGTGCAGAGACGTCGGGCCGCTAGTGCTGTTCGGGCCACTTTGAAGCCAACCACAAGGCGCCTCCAAACGGGGAGAAAGCGTACTCTCCCATCCGCGTCCCACTTTCAAGCTGAATGACGCAGCATGTTTCTCGGAAGGCTCTGCCGAGCTATCTAGCACAAGGGAGAGAGTGCCTGCCTCTGCCGAGAAAGGTTTTGACGTGGGGATTGCTGGACATGCGGAAGAGCGTTCCCCAGGCCGTGCCAAGTTTAGGCTTTGGTGATTCTGGATGGTCCCAAGGGGACAGAATTGTTCCTGGGAAAGCTGTCCTTTTTCTCTTTCTCCGGCTGGAAGTAAACATCTGGCAACCGACTGCCGTACGCAGACGTCCTGGGGGAGCCTCCCGGTTCCTTTGGGACGCACATTGGTGTTTCACAGAAGAGCCCCAATTCCTAATTGGGGGCACAGCAGCCGGGAATGTAAGGCTGTTTAGAACTGCGTACCTTGAGGCCATGTGAAGGCCGTACAAACGAGAGCTTTCGAGGGAACAGGGCAGAGCTTCGCCATCATCGTTGCACATTCACGGAGCTTAATCAAACGAACGCGTTTCCTTCCTGTGGCTCAAACACAGCCGAGGAGTTGGAAGGCATACAGTGCCCTTTGACAGTTGTTACAACGAACGTGAGTGCACAGTGTCTCGTGAAATACCTTACACGGTTGAAACGTTCCGTTAACGCATGCCCCTCCGCTCCCTCTGGCACTCCGAGGTGTTCCTAACGGGGGCAACCTGGACTTTTGCTTGAGGCCGGGGTGGGGCGGGGGGACTCACAGTTCTTTTGCCGGCGGGCTCCAGAGCGCTCCTGCTGAAGCTCCCAGCAAGGAACTGAGAGAGAGCCGCAGGCCTCACACGAATAAACCCAGACTTCTTCTGTCACGGGTAAACTCAGACTTCTTATGGGAGGCCTTCGGGCAGCAAAGAGAAGGTGGGCGCGAGGAGTGTGCTTCAGGCAGCTTAGGACTCGCCCCTGTCTCGTCTGCCACGGAGGGGAATAAGGGTCGGCCAGGGTCGCCCAGCTTCAAACCTGAGCTCACATAGGGATCCGCAGCGGTTTCTGATTACCTCAAGGAAACACAACGGGAGGAACAGGGCCCTTCCGTGGAGGCACTTTTGGGCACAGGGACCTCTGCGTGGGATCTACTGGGTAAGTATGGCAGTACCTTAGGTAGGCCTCAGTGACCAAGGCTCTCTGGCTCATGCCTAGCTGTGTAAAGAAGTGTGGCAAACGTACGTACTGCTCCTCAGGCTGGGCGCACAGCCTAGCTTTCGCTTCTATGAGAGTGCTGTCCCGAGTCTCTTCCTGGAGCCCGTCGTCAGCACGGTGTCTTTTGGCACTGCAGTTGTCTTTCAGTCAAGGAGGCCGTTCGACCGGCAAAGGGAGTCCGCCCAGCGCTGCTTTCGCGAGTCTCTTTGACGACGGGGGCACTCCACCTAGGCAACCCAGAGAGGAGTACACTGCCCTAGCTACGAATGTGAAGAGCTGTCTCCAGGGGCCTGCTTACACGAAGGTTCCTCAGAAGCCAGAGGCCGCCGTTCCGGCACGGAGAGAGGTCATCATGCGAACCTGGTGAATGGGCTCCTATCCTGTGTGTCCCCAGGAGCGTCGCAGGGTTAAGGCACTCCGTGGTGGAGTATGGCCTCATTGGAGACCCCTGCACACCCAACTCCCCTGACGTGAAACACTGGAACTCAACCTTGAGGCCCGAGGTCACCTGTCACTTGGCCGGAGCTGAACCTGGGGTGCCGTGGGAGGAGTTCCTAGAAAGGGATTGCCAGCACGGTTTTCGCTTTGGGAGAACACGCAGCCTTGGCCCACAACGACAATCCTGCCGTGCAGAGACGTCGGGCCGCTAGTGCTGTTCGGGCCGCTTTGAAGCCAAGCGCAAGGCGCCTCCAAACGGGGAGAAAGCGTACTCTCCCATCCGCGTCCCACTTTCAAGCTGAATGACGCAGCATGTTTCTCGGAAGGCTCTGCCGAGCTATCTAGCACAAGGGAGAGAGTGCCTGCCTCTGCCGAGAAAGGTTTTGACGTGGGGATTGCTGGACGTGCGGAAGAGCGTTCCCCAGGCCGTGCCAAGTTTAGGCTTTGGTGATTCTGGATGGTCCCAAGGGGGCAGAATTGTCCCTGGGAAAGCTGTCCGTTTTCTCTTTCTCCGGGTGGAAGTAAACATCTGGCAACCGACTGCCGTACGCAGACGTCCTGGGGGAGCCTCCCGGTTCCTTTGGGACGCACATTGGTGTTTCACAGAAGAGCCCCAATTCCTAATTGGGGGCACAGCAGCCGGGAATGTAAGGCTGTTTAGAACTGCGTACCTTGAGGCCGTGTGAAGGCCGTACAAACGAGAGCTTTCGAGCGAACAGGGCAGCGCTTCGCCATCATCGTTGCACATTCACGGAGCTTAATCAAACGAACGCGTTTCCTTCCTGTGGCTCAAACACAGCCGAGGAGTTGGAAGGGATACAGTGCCCTTTGACAGTTGTTACAACGAACGTGAGTGCACAGTGTCTCGTGAAATACCTTACACGGTTGAAGCGTTCCGTTAACGCATGCCCCTCCGCTCCCTCTGGCACTCCGAGGTGTTCCTAACGGGGGCAACCTGGACTTTTGCTTGAGGCCGGGGTGGGGCGGGGGGACTCACAGTTCTTTTGCCGGCGGGCTCCAGAGCGCTCCTGCTGAAGCTCCCAGCAAGGAACTGAGAGAGAGCCGCAGGCCTCACACGAGTAAACTCAGACTTCTTCTGTCACGGGTAAACTCAGACTTCTTATGTGAGGCCTTCGGGCAGCAAAGAGAAGGTGGGCGCGAGGAGTGTGCTTCAGGCAGCTTAGGACCCGCCCCTGTCTCGTCTGCCACGGAGGGGAATAAGGGTCGGCCAGGGTCGCCCAGCTTCAAACCTGAGCTCACATAGGGATGCTCAGCGGTTTCTGATTACCGCAAGGAAACACAAAGGGAGGAACAGGGCCCTTCCGTGGAGGCACTTTTGGGCACAGGGACCTCTGCGTGGGATCTACTGGGTAAGTATGGCAGTACCTTAGGTAGGCCTCAGTGACCAAGGCTCTCTGGCTCATGCCTAGCTGTGTAAAGAAGTGTGGCAAACGTACGTACTGCTCCTCAGGCTGGACGCACAGCCTAGCTTTCGCTTCTATGAGAGTGCTGTCCCGAGTCTCTTTCTGGAGCCCGTCGTCAGCACGGTGTCTTTTGGCACTGCAGTTGTCTTTCAGTCAAGGAGGCCGTTCGACCGGGAAAGGGAGTCCGCCCAGCGCTGCTTTCGCGAGTCTCTGACGACGGAGGCACTCCACCTAGGCAACCCAGAGAGGAGTACACTGCCCTAGCTACGAATGTGAAGAGCTGTCTCCAGGGGCCTGCTTACACGAAGGTTCCTCAGAAGGCAGAGGCCTCCGTTCCGGCACGGAGAGAGGTCATCATGCGAAACTGGTGAATGGGCTCCTACCCTGTGTGTCCCCAGGAGCGTCGCAGGGTTAAGGCACTCCGTGGTGGAGTATGGCCTCATTGGAGACCCCTGCACACCCAACTCCCCTGACGTGAAACACTGGAACTCAACCTTGAGGCCCGAGGTCACCTGTCACTTGGCCGCAGCTGAACCTGGGGTGCCGTGGGAGGAGTTCCTAGAAAGGGATTGCCAGCACGGTTTTCGCTTTGGGAGAACACGCAGCCTTGGCCCACAACGACAATCCTGCCGTGCAGAGACGTCGGGCCGCTAGTGCTGTTCGGGCCGCTTTGAAGCCAAGCACAAGGCGCCTCCAAACGGGGAGAAAGCGTACTCTCCCATCCGCGTCCCACTTTCAAGCTGAATGACGCAGCATGTTTCTCGGAAGGCTCTGCCGAGCTATCTAGCACAAGGGAGAGAGTGCCTGCCTCTGCCGAGAAAGGTTTTGACGTGGGGATTGCTGGACGTGCGGAAGAGCGTTCCCCAGGCCGTGCCAAGTTTAGGCTTTGGTGATTCTGGATGGTCCCAAGGGGGCAGAATTGTCCCTGGGAAAGCTGTCCTTTTTCTCTTTCTCCGGCTGGAAGTAAACATCTGGCAACCGACTGCCGTACGCAGACGTCCTGGGGGAGCCTCCCGGTTCCTTTGGGACGCACATTGGTGTTTCACAGAAGAGCCCCAATTCCTAATTGGGGGCACAGCAGCCGGGAATGTAAGGCTGTTTAGAACTGCGTACCTTGAGGCCGTGTGAAGGCCGTACAAACGACAGCTTTCGAGGGAACAGGGCAGAGCTTCGCCATCATCGTTGCACATTCACGGAGCTTAATCAAACGAACGCGTTTCCTTCCTGTGGCTCAAACACAGCCGAGGAGTTGGAAGGCATACAGTGCCCTTTGACAGTTGTTACAACGAACGTGAGTGCACAGTGTCTCGTGAAATACCTTACACGGTTGAAACGTTCCGTTAACGCATGCCCCTCCGCTCCCTCTGGCACTCCGAGGTGTTCCTAACGGGGGCAACCTGGACTTTTGCTTGAGGCCGGGGTGGGGCGGGGGGACTCACAGTTCTTTTGCCGGCGGGCTCCAGAGCGCTCCTGCTGAAGCTCCCAGCAAGGAACTGAGAGAGAGCCGCAGGCCTCACACGAATAAACTCAGACTTCTTCTGTCACGGGTAAACTCAGACTTCTTATGTGAGGCCTTCGGGCAGCAAAGAGAATGTGGGCGCGAGGAGTGTGCTTCAGGCAGCTTAGGACCCGCCCCTGTCTCGTCTGCCACGGAGGGGAATAAGGGTCGGCCAGGGTCGCCCAGCTTCAAACCTGAGCTCACATAGGGATCCGCAGCGGTTTCTGATTACCTCAAGGAAACACAACGGGAGGAACAGGGCCCTTCCGTGGAGGCACTTTTGGGCACAGGGACCTCTGCGTGGGATCTACTGGGTAAGTATGGCAGTACCTTAGGTAGGCCTCATTGACCAAGGCTCTCTGGCTCATGCCTAGCTGTGTAAAGAAGTGTGGGAAACGTACGTACTGCTCCTCAGGCTGGGCGCACAGCCTAGCTTTCGCTTCTATGAGAGTGCTGTCCCGAGTCTCTTCCTGGAGCCCGTCGTCAGCACGGTGTCTTTTGGCACTGCAGTTGTCTTTCAGTCAAGGAGGCCGTTCGACCGGCAAAGGGAATCCGCCCAGCGCTGCTTTCGCGAGTCTCTTTGACGATGGAGGCACTCCACCTAGGCAACCCAGAGAGGAGTACACTGCCCTAGCTACGAATGTGAAGAGCTGTCTCCAGGGGCCTGCTTACACGAAGGATCCTCAGAAGCCAGAGGCCGCCGTTCCGGCACGGAGAGAGGTCATCATGCGAACCTGGTGAATGGGTTCCTATCCTGTGTGTCCCCAGGAGCGTCGCAGGGTTAAGGCACTCCGTGGTGGAGTATGGCCTCATTGGAGACCCCTGCACACCCAACTCCCCTGACGTGAAACACTGGAACTCAACCTTGAGGCCCGAGGTCACCTTTCACTTGGCCGCAGCTGAACCTGGGGTGCCGTGGGAGGAGTTCCTAGAAAGGGATTGCCAGCACGGTTTTCGCTTTGGGAGAACACGCAGCCTTGGCCCACAACGACAATCCTGCCGTGCAGAGACGTCGGGCCGCTAGTGCTGTTCGGGCCGCTTTGAAGCCAAGCGCAAGGCGCCTCCAAACGGGGAGAAAGCGTACTCTCCCATCCGCGTCCCACTTTCAAGCTGAATGACGCAGCATGTTTCTCGGAAGGCTCTGCCGAGCTATCTAGCACAAGGGAGAGAGTGCCTGCCTCTGCCGAGAAAGGTTTTGACGTGGGGATTGCTGGACGTGCGGAAGAGCGTTCCCCAGGCCGTGCCAAGTTTAGGCTTTGGTGATTCTGGATGGTCCCAAGGGGGCAGAATTGTTCCTGGGAAAGCTGTCCTTTTTCTCTTTCTCCGGCTGGAAGTAAACATCTGGCAACCGACTGCCGTACGCAGACGTCCTGGGGGAGCCTCCCGGTTCCTTTGGGACGCACATTGGTGTTTCACAGAAGAGCCCCAATTCCGAATTGGGGGCACAGCAGCCGAGAATGTAAGGCTGTTTAGAACTGCGTACCTTGAGGCCGTGTGAAGGCCGTACAAACGACAGCTTTCGAGGGAACAGGGCAGCGCTTCGCCATCATCGTTGCACATTCACGGAGCTTAATCAAACGAACGCGTTTCCTTCCTGTGGCTCAAACACAGCCGAGGAGTTGGAAGGCATGCAGTGCCCTTTGACAGTTGTTACAACGAACGTGAGTGTACAGTGTCTCGTGAAATACCTTACACGGTTGAAGCGTTCCGTTAAGGCATGCCCCTCCGCTCCCTCTGGCACTCCGAGGTGTTCCTAACGGGGGCAACCTGGACTTTTGCTTGAGGCCGGGGTGGGGCAGGGGGACTCACAGTTCTTTTGCCGGCGGGCTCCAGAGCGCTCCTGCTGAAGCTCCCAGGAAGGAACTGAGAGAGAGCCGCAGGCCTCACACGAGTATACTCAGACTTCTTCTGTCACGGGTAAACTCAGACTTCTTATGGGAGGCCTTCGGGCAGCAAAGAGAAGGTGGGCGCGAGGAGTGTGCTTCAGGCAGCTTAGGACCCGCCCCTGTCTCGTCTGCCACGGAGGGGAATAAGGGTCGGCCAGGGTCGCCCAGCTTCAAACCTGAGCTCACATAGGGATCCGCAGCGGTTTCTGATTACCTCAAGGAAACACAACGGGAGGAACAGGGCCCTTCCGTGGAGGCACTTTTGGGCACAGGGACCTCTGCGTGGGATCTACTGGGTAAGTATGGCAGTACCTTAGGTAGGCCTCAGTGACCAAGGCTCTCTGGCTCATGCCTAGCTGTGTAAAGAAGTGTGGCAAACGTACGTACTGCTCCTCAGGCTGGGCGCACAGCCTAGCTTTCGCTTCTATGAGAGTGCTGTCCCGAGTCTCTTCCTGGAGCCCGTCGTCAGCACGGTGTCTTTTGGCACTGCAGTTGTCTTTCAGTCAAGGAGGCCGTTCGACCGGCAAAGGGAGTCCGCCCAGCGCTGCTTTCGCGAGTCTCTTTGACGACGGGGGCACTCCACCTAGGCAACCCAGAGAGGAGTACACTGCCCTAGCTACGAATGTGAAGAGCTGTCTCCAGGGGCCTGCTTACACGAAGGTTCCTCAGAAGCCAGAGGCCGCCGTTCCGGCACGGAGAGAGGTCATCATGCGAACCTGGTGAATGGGCTCCTATCCTGTGTGTCCCCAGGAGCGTCGCAGGGTTAAGGCACTCCGTGGTGGAGTATGGCCTCATTGGAGACCCCTGCACACCCAACTCCCCTGACGTGAAACACTGGAACTCAACCTTGAGGCCCGAGGTCACCTGTCACTTGGCCGGAGCTGAACCTGGGGTGCCGTGGGAGGAGTTCCTAGAAAGGGATTGCCAGCACGGTTTTCGCTTTGGGAGAACACGCAGCCTTGGCCCACAACGACAATCCTGCCGTGCAGAGACGTCGGGCCGCTAGTGCTGTTCGGGCCGCTTTGAAGCCAAGCGCAAGGCGCCTCCAAACGGGGAGAAAGCGTACTCTCCCATCCGCGTCCCACTTTCAAGCTGAATGACGCAGCATGTTTCTCGGAAGGCTCTGCCGAGCTATCTAGCACAAGGGAGAGAGTGCCTGCCTCTGCCGAGAAAGGTTTTGACGTGGGGATTGCTGGACGTGCGGAAGAGCGTTCCCCAGGCCGTGCCAAGTTTAGGCTTTGGTGATTCTGGATGGTCCCAAGGGGACAGAATTGTTCCTGGGAAAGCTGTCCTTTTTCTCTTTCTCCGGCTGGAAGTAAACATCTGGCAACCGACTGCCGTACGCAGACGTCCTGGGGGAGCCTCCCGGTTCCTTTGGGACGCACATTGGTGTTTCACAGAAGAGCCCCAATTCCTAATTGGGGGCACAGCAGCCGGGAATGTAAGGCTGTTTAGAACTGCGTACCTTGAGGCCATGTGAAGGCCGTACAAACGAGAGCTTTCGAGGGAACAGGGCAGAGCTTCGCCATCATCGTTGCACATTCACGGAGCTTAATCAAACGAACGCGTTTCCTTCCTGTGGCTCAAACACAGCCGAGGAGTTGGAAGGCATACAGTGCCCTTTGACAGTTGTTACAACGAACGTGAGTGCACAGTGTCTCGTGAAATACCTTACACGGTTGAAACGTTCCGTTAACGCATGCCCCTCCGCTCCCTCTGGCACTCCGAGGTGTTCCTAACGGGGGCAACCTGGACTTTTGCTTGAGGCCGGGGTGGGGCGGGGGGACTCACAGTTCTTTTGCCGGCGGGCTCCAGAGCGCTCCTGCTGAAGCTCCCAGCAAGGAACTGAGAGAGAGCCGCAGGCCTCACACGAATAAACCCAGACTTCTTCTGTCACGGGTAAACTCAGACTTCTTATGGGAGGCCTTCGGGCAGCAAAGAGAAGGTGGGCGCGAGGAGTGTGCTTCAGGCAGCTTAGGACTCGCCCCTGTCTCGTCTGCCACGGAGGGGAATAAGGGTCGGCCAGGGTCGCCCAGCTTCAAACCTGAGCTCACATAGGGATCCGCAGCGGTTTCTGATTACCTCAAGGAAACACAACGGGAGGAACAGGGCCCTTCCGTGGAGGCACTTTTGGGCACAGGGACCTCTGCGTGGGATCTACTGGGTAAGTATGGCAGTACCTTAGGTAGGCCTCAGTGACCAAGGCTCTCTGGCTCATGCCTAGCTGTGTAAAGAAGTGTGGCAAACGTACGTACTGCTCCTCAGGCTGGGCGCACAGCCTAGCTTTCGCTTCTATGAGAGTGCTGTCCCGAGTCTCTTCCTGGAGCCCGTCGTCAGCACGGTGTCTTTTGGCACTGCAGTTGTCTTTCAGTCAAGGAGGCCGTTCGACCGGCAAAGGGAGTCCGCCCAGCGCTGCTTTCGCGAGTCTCTTTGACGACGGGGGCACTCCACCTAGGCAACCCAGAGAGGAGTACACTGCCCTAGCTACGAATGTGAAGAGCTGTCTCCAGGGGCCTGCTTACACGAAGGTTCCTCAGAAGCCAGAGGCCGCCGTTCCGGCACGGAGAGAGGTCATCATGCGAACCTGGTGAATGGGCTCCTATCCTGTGTGTCCCCAGGAGCGTCGCAGGGTTAAGGCACTCCGTGGTGGAGTATGGCCTCATTGGAGACCCCTGCACACCCAACTCCCCTGACGTGAAACACTGGAACTCAACCTTGAGGCCCGAGGTCACCTGTCACTTGGCCGGAGCTGAACCTGGGGTGCCGTGGGAGGAGTTCCTAGAAAGGGATTGCCAGCACGGTTTTCGCTTTGGGAGAACACGCAGCCTTGGCCCACAACGACAATCCTGCCGTGCAGAGACGTCGGGCCGCTAGTGCTGTTCGGGCCGCTTTGAAGCCAAGCGCAAGGCGCCTCCAAACGGGGAGAAAGCGTACTCTCCCATCCGCGTCCCACTTTCAAGCTGAATGACGCAGCATGTTTCTCGGAAGGCTCTGCCGAGCTATCTAGCACAAGGGAGAGAGTGCCTGCCTCTGCCGAGAAAGGTTTTGACGTGGGGATTGCTGGACGTGCGGAAGAGCGTTCCCCAGGCCGTGCCAAGTTTAGGCTTTGGTGATTCTGGATGGTCCCAAGGGGGCAGAATTGTCCCTGGGAAAGCTGTCCGTTTTCTCTTTCTCCGGGTGGAAGTAAACATCTGGCAACCGACTGCCGTACGCAGACGTCCTGGGGGAGCCTCCCGGTTCCTTTGGGACGCACATTGGTGTTTCACAGAAGAGCCCCAATTCCTAATTGGGGGCACAGCAGCCGGGAATGTAAGGCTGTTTAGAACTGCGTACCTTGAGGCCGTGTGAAGGCCGTACAAACGAGAGCTTTCGAGCGAACAGGGCAGCGCTTCGCCATCATCGTTGCACATTCACGGAGCTTAATCAAACGAACGCGTTTCCTTCCTGTGGCTCAAACACAGCCGAGGAGTTGGAAGGGATACAGTGCCCTTTGACAGTTGTTACAACGAACGTGAGTGCACAGTGTCTCGTGAAATACCTTACACGGTTGAAGCGTTCCGTTAACGCATGCCCCTCCGCTCCCTCTGGCACTCCGAGGTGTTCCTAACGGGGGCAACCTGGACTTTTGCTTGAGGCCGGGGTGGGGCGGGGGGACTCACAGTTCTTTTGCCGGCGGGCTCCAGAGCGCTCCTGCTGAAGCTCCCAGCAAGGAACTGAGAGAGAGCCGCAGGCCTCACACGAGTAAACTCAGACTTCTTCTGTCACGGGTAAACTCAGACTTCTTATGTGAGGCCTTCGGGCAGCAAAGAGAAGGTGGGCGCGAGGAGTGTGCTTCAGGCAGCTTAGGACCCGCCCCTGTCTCGTCTGCCACGGAGGGGAATAAGGGTCGGCCAGGGTCGCCCAGCTTCAAACCTGAGCTCACATAGGGATGCTCAGCGGTTTCTGATTACCGCAAGGAAACACAAAGGGAGGAACAGGGCCCTTCCGTGGAGGCACTTTTGGGCACAGGGACCTCTGCGTGGGATCTACTGGGTAAGTATGGCAGTACCTTAGGTAGGCCTCAGTGACCAAGGCTCTCTGGCTCATGCCTAGCTGTGTAAAGAAGTGTGGCAAACGTACGTACTGCTCCTCAGGCTGGACGCACAGCCTAGCTTTCGCTTCTATGAGAGTGCTGTCCCGAGTCTCTTTCTGGAGCCCGTCGTCAGCACGGTGTCTTTTGGCACTGCAGTTGTCTTTCAGTCAAGGAGGCCGTTCGACCGGGAAAGGGAGTCCGCCCAGCGCTGCTTTCGCGAGTCTCTGACGACGGAGGCACTCCACCTAGGCAACCCAGAGAGGAGTACACTGCCCTAGCTACGAATGTGAAGAGCTGTCTCCAGGGGCCTGCTTACACGAAGGTTCCTCAGAAGGCAGAGGCCTCCGTTCCGGCACGGAGAGAGGTCATCATGCGAAACTGGTGAATGGGCTCCTACCCTGTGTGTCCCCAGGAGCGTCGCAGGGTTAAGGCACTCCGTGGTGGAGTATGGCCTCATTGGAGACCCCTGCACACCCAACTCCCCTGACGTGAAACACTGGAACTCAACCTTGAGGCCCGAGGTCACCTGTCACTTGGCCGCAGCTGAACCTGGGGTGCCGTGGGAGGAGTTCCTAGAAAGGGATTGCCAGCACGGTTTTCGCTTTGGGAGAACACGCAGCCTTGGCCCACAACGACAATCCTGCCGTGCAGAGACGTCGGGCCGCTAGTGCTGTTCGGGCCGCTTTGAAGCCAAGCACAAGGCGCCTCCAAACGGGGAGAAAGCGTACTCTCCCATCCGCGTCCCACTTTCAAGCTGAATGACGCAGCATGTTTCTCGGAAGGCTCTGCCGAGCTATCTAGCACAAGGGAGAGAGTGCCTGCCTCTGCCGAGAAAGGTTTTGACGTGGGGATTGCTGGACGTGCGGAAGAGCGTTCCCCAGGCCGTGCCAAGTTTAGGCTTTGGTGATTCTGGATGGTCCCAAGGGGGCAGAATTGTCCCTGGGAAAGCTGTCCTTTTTCTCTTTCTCCGGCTGGAAGTAAACATCTGGCAACCGACTGCCGTACGCAGACGTCCTGGGGGAGCCTCCCGGTTCCTTTGGGACGCACATTGGTGTTTCACAGAAGAGCCCCAATTCCTAATTGGGGGCACAGCAGCCGGGAATGTAAGGCTGTTTAGAACTGCGTACCTTGAGGCCGTGTGAAGGCCGTACAAACGACAGCTTTCGAGGGAACAGGGCAGAGCTTCGCCATCATCGTTGCACATTCACGGAGCTTAATCAAACGAACGCGTTTCCTTCCTGTGGCTCAAACACAGCCGAGGAGTTGGAAGGCATACAGTGCCCTTTGACAGTTGTTACAACGAACGTGAGTGCACAGTGTCTCGTGAAATACCTTACACGGTTGAAACGTTCCGTTAACGCATGCCCCTCCGCTCCCTCTGGCACTCCGAGGTGTTCCTAACGGGGGCAACCTGGACTTTTGCTTGAGGCCGGGGTGGGGCGGGGGGACTCACAGTTCTTTTGCCGGCGGGCTCCAGAGCGCTCCTGCTGAAGCTCCCAGCAAGGAACTGAGAGAGAGCCGCAGGCCTCACACGAATAAACTCAGACTTCTTCTGTCACGGGTAAACTCAGACTTCTTATGTGAGGCCTTCGGGCAGCAAAGAGAATGTGGGCGCGAGGAGTGTGCTTCAGGCAGCTTAGGACCCGCCCCTGTCTCGTCTGCCACGGAGGGGAATAAGGGTCGGCCAGGGTCGCCCAGCTTCAAACCTGAGCTCACATAGGGATCCGCAGCGGTTTCTGATTACCTCAAGGAAACACAACGGGAGGAACAGGGCCCTTCCGTGGAGGCACTTTTGGGCACAGGGACCTCTGCGTGGGATCTACTGGGTAAGTATGGCAGTACCTTAGGTAGGCCTCATTGACCAAGGCTCTCTGGCTCATGCCTAGCTGTGTAAAGAAGTGTGGGAAACGTACGTACTGCTCCTCAGGCTGGGCGCACAGCCTAGCTTTCGCTTCTATGAGAGTGCTGTCCCGAGTCTCTTCCTGGAGCCCGTCGTCAGCACGGTGTCTTTTGGCACTGCAGTTGTCTTTCAGTCAAGGAGGCCGTTCGACCGGCAAAGGGAATCCGCCCAGCGCTGCTTTCGCGAGTCTCTTTGACGATGGAGGCACTCCACCTAGGCAACCCAGAGAGGAGTACACTGCCCTAGCTACGAATGTGAAGAGCTGTCTCCAGGGGCCTGCTTACACGAAGGATCCTCAGAAGCCAGAGGCCGCCGTTCCGGCACGGAGAGAGGTCATCATGCGAACCTGGTGAATGGGTTCCTATCCTGTGTGTCCCCAGGAGCGTCGCAGGGTTAAGGCACTCCGTGGTGGAGTATGGCCTCATTGGAGACCCCTGCACACCCAACTCCCCTGACGTGAAACACTGGAACTCAACCTTGAGGCCCGAGGTCACCTTTCACTTGGCCGCAGCTGAACCTGGGGTGCCGTGGGAGGAGTTCCTAGAAAGGGATTGCCAGCACGGTTTTCGCTTTGGGAGAACACGCAGCCTTGGCCCACAACGACAATCCTGCCGTGCAGAGACGTCGGGCCGCTAGTGCTGTTCGGGCCGCTTTGAAGCCAAGCGCAAGGCGCCTCCAAACGGGGAGAAAGCGTACTCTCCCATCCGCGTCCCACTTTCAAGCTGAATGACGCAGCATGTTTCTCGGAAGGCTCTGCCGAGCTATCTAGCACAAGGGAGAGAGTGCCTGCCTCTGCCGAGAAAGGTTTTGACGTGGGGATTGCTGGACGTGCGGAAGAGCGTTCCCCAGGCCGTGCCAAGTTTAGGCTTTGGTGATTCTGGATGGTCCCAAGGGGGCAGAATTGTTCCTGGGAAAGCTGTCCTTTTTCTCTTTCTCCGGCTCGAAGTAAACATCTGGCAACCGACTGCCGTACGCAGACGTCCTGGGGGAGCCTCCCGGTTCCTTTGGGACGCACATTGGTGTTTCACAGAAGAGCCCCAATTCCGAATTGGGGGCACAGCAGCCGAGAATGTAAGGCTGTTTAGAACTGCGTACCTTGAGGCCGTGTGAAGGCCGTACAAACGACAGCTTTCGAGGGAACAGGGCAGCGCTTCGCCATCATCGTTGCACATTCACGGAGCTTAATCAAACGAACGCGTTTCCTTCCTGTGGCTCAAACACAGCCGAGGAGTTGGAAGGCATGCAGTGCCCTTTGACAGTTGTTACAACGAACGTGAGTGTACAGTGTCTCGTGAAATACCTTACACGGTTGAAGCGTTCCGTTAAGGCATGCCCCTCCGCTCCCTCTGGCACTCCGAGGTGTTCCTAACGGGGGCAACCTGGACTTTTGCTTGAGGCCGGGGTGGGGCAGGGGGACTCACAGTTCTTTTGCCGGCGGGCTCCAGAGCGCTCCTGCTGAAGCTCCCAGGAAGGAACTGAGAGAGAGCCGCAGGCCTCACACGAGTATACTCAGACTTCTTCTGTCACGGGTAAACTCAGACTTCTTATGGGAGGCCTTCGGGCAGCAAAGAGAAGGTGGGCGCGAGGAGTGTGCTTCAGGCAGCTTAGGACCCGCCCCTGTCTCGTCTGCCACGGAGGGGAATAAGGGTCGGCCAGGGTCGCCCAGCTTCAAACCTGAGCTCACATAGGGATCCGCAGCGGTTTCTGATTACCTCAAGGAAACACAACGGGAGGAACAGGGCCCTTCCGTGGAGGCACTTTTGGGCACAGGGACCTCTGCGTGGGATCTACTGGGTAAGTATGGCAGTACCTTAGGTAGGCCTCAGTGACCAAGGCTCTCTGGCTCATGCCTAGCTGTGTAAAGAAGTGTGGCAAACGTACGTACTGCTCCTCAGGCTGGGCGCACAGCCTAGCTTTCGCTTCTATGAGAGTGCTGTCCCGAGTCTCTTCCTGGAGCCCGTCGTCAGCACGGTGTCTTTTGGCACTGCAGTTGTCTTTCAGTCAAGGAGGCCGTTCGACCGGCAAAGGGAGTCCGCCCAGCGCTGCTTTCGCGAGTCTCTTTGACGACGGGGGCACTCCACCTAGGCAACCCAGAGAGGAGTACACTGCCCTAGCTACGAATGTGAAGAGCTGTCTCCAGGGGCCTGCTTACACGAAGGTTCCTCAGAAGCCAGAGGCCGCCGTTCCGGCACGGAGAGAGGTCATCATGCGAACCTGGTGAATGGGCTCCTATCCTGTGTGTCCCCAGGAGCGTCGCAGGGTTAAGGCACTCCGTGGTGGAGTATGGCCTCATTGGAGACCCCTGCACACCCAACTCCCCTGACGTGAAACACTGGAACTCAACCTTGAGGCCCGAGGTCACCTGTCACTTGGCCGGAGCTGAACCTGGGGTGCCGTGGGAGGAGTTCCTAGAAAGGGATTGCCAGCACGGTTTTCGCTTTGGGAGAACACGCAGCCTTGGCCCACAACGACAATCCTGCCGTGCAGAGACGTCGGGCCGCTAGTGCTGTTCGGGCCGCTTTGAAGCCAAGCGCAAGGCGCCTCCAAACGGGGAGAAAGCGTACTCTCCCATCCGCGTCCCACTTTCAAGCTGAATGACGCAGCATGTTTCTCGGAAGGCTCTGCCGAGCTATCTAGCACAAGGGAGAGAGTGCCTGCCTCTGCCGAGAAAGGTTTTGACGTGGGGATTGCTGGACGTGCGGAAGAGCGTTCCCCAGGCCGTGCCAAGTTTAGGCTTTGGTGATTCTGGATGGTCCCAAGGGGGCAGAATTGTCCCTGGGAAAGCTGTCCGTTTTCTCTTTCTCCGGGTGGAAGTAAACATCTGGCAACCGACTGCCGTACGCAGACGTCCTGGGGGAGCCTCCCGGTTCCTTTGGGACGCACATTGGTGTTTCACAGAAGAGCCCCAATTCCTAATTGGGGGCACAGCAGCCGGGAATGTAAGGCTGTTTAGAACTGCGTACCTTGAGGCCGTGTGAAGGCCGTACAAACGAGAGCTTTCGAGCGAACAGGGCAGCGCTTCGCCATCATCGTTGCACATTCACGGAGCTTAATCAAACGAACGCGTTTCCTTCCTGTGGCTCAAACACAGCCGAGGAGTTGGAAGGGATACAGTGCCCTTTGACAGTTGTTACAACGAACGTGAGTGCACAGTGTCTCGTGAAATACCTTACACGGTTGAAGCGTTCCGTTAACGCATGCCCCTCCGCTCCCTCTGGCACTCCGAGGTGTTCCTAACGGGGGCAACCTGGACTTTTGCTTGAGGCCGGGGTGGGGCGGGGGGACTCACAGTTCTTTTGCCGGCGGGCTCCAGAGCGCTCCTGCTGAAGCTCCCAGCAAGGAACTGAGAGAGAGCCGCAGGCCTCACACGAGTAAACTCAGACTTCTTCTGTCACGGGTAAACTCAGACTTCTTATGTGAGGCCTTCGGGCAGCAAAGAGAAGGTGGGCGCGAGGAGTGTGCTTCAGGCAGCTTAGGACCCGCCCCTGTCTCGTCTGCCACGGAGGGGAATAAGGGTCGGCCAGGGTCGCCCAGCTTCAAACCTGAGCTCACATAGGGATGCTCAGCGGTTTCTGATTACCGCAAGGAAACACAAAGGGAGGAACAGGGCCCTTCCGTGGAGGCACTTTTGGGCACAGGGACCTCTGCGTGGGATCTACTGGGTAAGTATGGCAGTACCTTAGGTAGGCCTCAGTGACCAAGGCTCTCTGGCTCATGCCTAGCTGTGTAAAGAAGTGTGGCAAACGTACGTACTGCTCCTCAGGCTGGACGCACAGCCTAGCTTTCGCTTCTATGAGAGTGCTGTCCCGAGTCTCTTTCTGGAGCCCGTCGTCAGCACGGTGTCTTTTGGCACTGCAGTTGTCTTTCAGTCAAGGAGGCCGTTCGACCGGGAAAGGGAGTCCGCCCAGCGCTGCTTTCGCGAGTCTCTGACGACGGAGGCACTCCACCTAGGCAACCCAGAGAGGAGTACACTGCCCTAGCTACGAATGTGAAGAGCTGTCTCCAGGGGCCTGCTTACACGAAGGTTCCTCAGAAGGCAGAGGCCTCCGTTCCGGCACGGAGAGAGGTCATCATGCGAAACTGGTGAATGGGCTCCTACCCTGTGTGTCCCCAGGAGCGTCGCAGGGTTAAGGCACTCCGTGGTGGAGTATGGCCTCATTGGAGACCCCTGCACACCCAACTCCCCTGACGTGAAACACTGGAACTCAACCTTGAGGCCCGAGGTCACCTGTCACTTGGCCGCAGCTGAACCTGGGGTGCCGTGGGAGGAGTTCCTAGAAAGGGATTGCCAGCACGGTTTTCGCTTTGGGAGAACACGCAGCCTTGGCCCACAACGACAATCCTGCCGTGCAGAGACGTCGGGCCGCTAGTGCTGTTCGGGCCGCTTTGAAGCCAAGCACAAGGCGCCTCCAAACGGGGAGAAAGCGTACTCTCCCATCCGCGTCCCACTTTCAAGCTGAATGACGCAGCATGTTTCTCGGAAGGCTCTGCCGAGCTATCTAGCACAAGGGAGAGAGTGCCTGCCTCTGCCGAGAAAGGTTTTGACGTGGGGATTGCTGGACGTGCGGAAGAGCGTTCCCCAGGCCGTGCCAAGTTTAGGCTTTGGTGATTCTGGATGGTCCCAAGGGGGCAGAATTGTCCCTGGGAAAGCTGTCCTTTTTCTCTTTCTCCGGCTGGAAGTAAACATCTGGCAACCGACTGCCGTACGCAGACGTCCTGGGGGAGCCTCCCGGTTCCTTTGGGACGCACATTGGTGTTTCACAGAAGAGCCCCAATTCCTAATTGGGGGCACAGCAGCCGGGAATGTAAGGCTGTTTAGAACTGCGTACCTTGAGGCCGTGTGAAGGCCGTACAAACGACAGCTTTCGAGGGAACAGGGCAGAGCTTCGCCATCATCGTTGCACATTCACGGAGCTTAATCAAACGAACGCGTTTCCTTCCTGTGGCTCAAACACAGCCGAGGAGTTGGAAGGCATACAGTGCCCTTTGACAGTTGTTACAACGAACGTGAGTGCACAGTGTCTCGTGAAATACCTTACACGGTTGAAACGTTCCGTTAACGCATGCCCCTCCGCTCCCTCTGGCACTCCGAGGTGTTCCTAACGGGGGCAACCTGGACTTTTGCTTGAGGCCGGGGTGGGGCGGGGGGACTCACAGTTCTTTTGCCGGCGGGCTCCAGAGCGCTCCTGCTGAAGCTCCCAGCAAGGAACTGAGAGAGAGCCGCAGGCCTCACACGAATAAACTCAGACTTCTTCTGTCACGGGTAAACTCAGACTTCTTATGTGAGGCCTTCGGGCAGCAAAGAGAATGTGGGCGCGAGGAGTGTGCTTCAGGCAGCTTAGGACCCGCCCCTGTCTCGTCTGCCACGGAGGGGAATAAGGGTCGGCCAGGGTCGCCCAGCTTCAAACCTGAGCTCACATAGGGATCCGCAGCGGTTTCTGATTACCTCAAGGAAACACAACGGGAGGAACAGGGCCCTTCCGTGGAGGCACTTTTGGGCACAGGGACCTCTGCGTGGGATCTACTGGGTAAGTATGGCAGTACCTTAGGTAGGCCTCATTGACCAAGGCTCTCTGGCTCATGCCTAGCTGTGTAAAGAAGTGTGGGAAACGTACGTACTGCTCCTCAGGCTGGGCGCACAGCCTAGCTTTCGCTTCTATGAGAGTGCTGTCCCGAGTCTCTTCCTGGAGCCCGTCGTCAGCACGGTGTCTTTTGGCACTGCAGTTGTCTTTCAGTCAAGGAGGCCGTTCGACCGGCAAAGGGAATCCGCCCAGCGCTGCTTTCGCGAGTCTCTTTGACGATGGAGGCACTCCACCTAGGCAACCCAGAGAGGAGTACACTGCCCTAGCTACGAATGTGAAGAGCTGTCTCCAGGGGCCTGCTTACACGAAGGATCCTCAGAAGCCAGAGGCCGCCGTTCCGGCACGGAGAGAGGTCATCATGCGAACCTGGTGAATGGGTTCCTATCCTGTGTGTCCCCAGGAGCGTCGCAGGGTTAAGGCACTCCGTGGTGGAGTATGGCCTCATTGGAGACCCCTGCACACCCAACTCCCCTGACGTGAAACACTGGAACTCAACCTTGAGGCCCGAGGTCACCTTTCACTTGGCCGCAGCTGAACCTGGGGTGCCGTGGGAGGAGTTCCTAGAAAGGGATTGCCAGCACGGTTTTCGCTTTGGGAGAACACGCAGCCTTGGCCCACAACGACAATCCTGCCGTGCAGAGACGTCGGGCCGCTAGTGCTGTTCGGGCCGCTTTGAAGCCAAGCGCAAGGCGCCTCCAAACGGGGAGAAAGCGTACTCTCCCATCCGCGTCCCACTTTCAAGCTGAATGACGCAGCATGTTTCTCGGAAGGCTCTGCCGAGCTATCTAGCACAAGGGAGAGAGTGCCTGCCTCTGCCGAGAAAGGTTTTGACGTGGGGATTGCTGGACGTGCGGAAGAGCGTTCCCCAGGCCGTGCCAAGTTTAGGCTTTGGTGATTCTGGATGGTCCCAAGGGGGCAGAATTGTTCCTGGGAAAGCTGTCCTTTTTCTCTTTCTCCGGCTGGAAGTAAACATCTGGCAACCGACTGCCGTACGCAGACGTCCTGGGGGAGCCTCCCGGTTCCTTTGGGACGCACATTGGTGTTTCACAGAAGAGCCCCAATTCCGAATTGGGGGCACAGCAGCCGAGAATGTAAGGCTGTTTAGAACTGCGTACCTTGAGGCCGTGTGAAGGCCGTACAAACGACAGCTTTCGAGGGAACAGGGCAGCGCTTCGCCATCATCGTTGCACATTCACGGAGCTTAATCAAACGAACGCGTTTCCTTCCTGTGGCTCAAACACAGCCGAGGAGTTGGAAGGCATGCAGTGCCCTTTGACAGTTGTTACAACGAACGTGAGTGTACAGTGTCTCGTGAAATACCTTACACGGTTGAAGCGTTCCGTTAAGGCATGCCCCTCCGCTCCCTCTGGCACTCCGAGGTGTTCCTAACGGGGGCAACCTGGACTTTTGCTTGAGGCCGGGGTGGGGCAGGGGGACTCACAGTTCTTTTGCCGGCGGGCTCCAGAGCGCTCCTGCTGAAGCTCCCAGGAAGGAACTGAGAGAGAGCCGCAGGCCTCACACGAGTATACTCAGACTTCTTCTGTCACGGGTAAACTCAGACTTCTTATGGGAGGCCTTCGGGCAGCAAAGAGAAGGTGGGCGCGAGGAGTGTGCTTCAGGCAGCTTAGGACCCGCCCCTGTCTCGTCTGCCACGGAGGGGAATAAGGGTCGGCCAGGGTCGCCCAGCTTCAAACCTGAGCTCACATAGGGATCCGCAGCGGTTTCTGATTACCTCAAGGAAACACAACGGGAGGAACAGGGCCCTTCCGTGGAGGCACTTTTGGGCACAGGGACCTCTGCGTGGGATCTACTGGGTAAGTATGGCAGTACCTTAGGTAGGCCTCAGTGACCAAGGCTCTCTGGCTCATGCCTAGCTGTGTAAAGAAGTGTGGCAAACGTACGTACTGCTCCTCAGGCTGGGCGCACAGCCTAGCTTTCGCTTCTATGAGAGTGCTGTCCCGAGTCTCTTCCTGGAGCCCGTCGTCAGCACGGTGTCTTTTGGCACTGCAGTTGTCTTTCAGTCAAGGAGGCCGTTCGACCGGCAAAGGGAGTCCGCCCAGCGCTGCTTTCGCGAGTCTCTTTGACGACGGGGGCACTCCACCTAGGCAACCCAGAGAGGAGTACACTGCCCTAGCTACGAATGTGAAGAGCTGTCTCCAGGGGCCTGCTTACACGAAGGTTCCTCAGAAGCCAGAGGCCGCCGTTCCGGCACGGAGAGAGGTCATCATGCGAACCTGGTGAATGGGCTCCTATCCTGTGTGTCCCCAGGAGCGTCGCAGGGTTAAGGCACTCCGTGGTGGAGTATGGCCTCATTGGAGACCCCTGCACACCCAACTCCCCTGACGTGAAACACTGGAACTCAACCTTGAGGCCCGAGGTCACCTGTCACTTGGCCGGAGCTGAACCTGGGGTGCCGTGGGAGGAGTTCCTAGAAAGGGATTGCCAGCACGGTTTTCGCTTTGGGAGAACACGCAGCCTTGGCCCACAACGACAATCCTGCCGTGCAGAGACGTCGGGCCGCTAGTGCTGTTCGGGCCGCTTTGAAGCCAAGCGCAAGGCGCCTCCAAACGGGGAGAAAGCGTACTCTCCCATCCGCGTCCCACTTTCAAGCTGAATGACGCAGCATGTTTCTCGGAAGGCTCTGCCGAGCTATCTAGCACAAGGGAGAGAGTGCCTGCCTCTGCCGAGAAAGGTTTTGACGTGGGGATTGCTGGACGTGCGGAAGAGCGTTCCCCAGGCCGTGCCAAGTTTAGGCTTTGGTGATTCTGGATGGTCCCAAGGGGGCAGAATTGTTCCTGGGAAAGCTGTCCTTTTTCTCTTTCTCCGGCTGGAAGTAAACATCTGGCAACCGACTGCCGTACGCAGACGTCCTGGGGGAGCCTCCCGGTTCCTTTGGGACGCACATTGGTGTTTCACAGAAGAGCCCCAATTCCTAATTGGGGGCACAGCAGCCGGGAATGTAAGGCTGTTTAGAACTGCGTACCTTGAGGCCGTGTGAAGGCCGTACAAACGAGAGCTTTCGAGGGAACAGGGCAGCGCTTCGCCATCATCGTTGCACATTCACGGAGCTTAATCAAACGAACGCGTTTCCTTCCTGTGGCTCAAACACAGCCGAGGAGTTGGAAGGCATACAGTGCCCTTTGACAGTTGTTACAACGAACGTGAGTGCACAGTGTCTCGTGAAATACCTTACACGGTTGAAGCGTTCCGTTAACGCATGCCCCTCCGCTCCCTCTGGCACTCCGAGGTGTTCCTAACGGGGGCAACCTGGACTTTTGCTTGAGGCCGGGGTGGGGCGGGGGGACCCACAGTTCTTTTGCCGGCGGGCTCCAGAGCGCTCCTGCTGAAGCTCCCAGGAAGGAACTGAGAGAGAGCCGCAGGCCTCACACGAATAAACCCAGACTTCTTCTGTCACGGGTAAACTCAGACTTCTTATGGGAGGCCTTCGGGCAGCAAAGAGAAGGTGGGCGCGAGGAGTGTGCTTCAGGCAGCTTAGGACTCGCCCCTGTCTCGTCTGCCACAGAGGGGAATAAGGGTCGGCCAGGGTCGCCCAGCTTCAAACCTGAGCTCACATAGGGATCCGCAGCGGTTTCTGATTACCTCAAGGAAACACAACGGGAGGAACAGGGCCCTTCCGTGGAGGCACTTTTGGGCACAGGGACCTCTGCGTGGGATCTACTGCGTAAGTATGGCAGTACCTTAGGTAGGCCTCAGTGACCAAGGCTCTCTGGCTCATGCCTAGCTGTGTAAAGAAGTGTGGCAAACGTACGTACTGCTCCTCAGGCTGGGCGCACAGCCTAGCTTTCGCTTCTATGAGAGTGCTGTCCCGAGTCTCTTCCTGGAGCCCGTCGTCAGCACGGTGTCTTTTGGCACTGCAGTTGTCTTTCAGTCAAGGAGGCCGTTCGACCGGCAAAGGGAGTCCGCCCAGCGTTGCTTTCGCGAGTCTCTTTGACGACGGGGGCACTCCACCTAGGCAACCCAGAGAGGAGTACACTGCCCTAGCTACGAATGTGAAGAGCTGTCTCCAGGGGCCTGCTTACACGAAGGTTCCTCAGAAGCCAGAGGCCGCCGTTCCGGCACGGAGAGAGGTCATCATGCGAACCTGGTGAATGGGCTCCTATCCTGTGTGTCCCCAGGAGCGTCGCAGGGTTAAGGCACTCCGTGGTGGAGTATGGCCTCATTGGAGACCCCTGCACACCCAACTCCCCTGACGTGAAACACTGGAACTCAACCTTGAGGCCCGAGGTCACCTTTCACTTGGCCGGAGCTGAACCTGGGGTGCCGTGGGAGGAGTTCCTAGAAAGGGATTGCCAGCACGGTTTTCGCTTTGGGAGAACACGCAGCCTTGGCCCACAACGACAATCCTGCCGTGCAGAGACGTCGGGCCGCTAGTGCTGTTCGGGCCGCTTTGAAGCCAAGCGCAAGGCGCCTCCAAACGGGGAGAAAGCGTACTCTCCCATCCGCGTCCCACTTTCAAGCTGAATGACGCAGCATGTTTCTCGGAAGGCTCTGCCGAGCTATCTAGCACAAGGGAGAGAGTGCCTGCCTCTGCCGAGAAAGGCTTTGACGTGGGGATTGCTGGACGTGCGGAAGAGCGTTCCCCAGGCCGTGCCAAGTTTAGGCTTTGGTGATTCTGGATGGTCCCAAGGGGGCAGAATTGTCCCTGGGAAAGCTGTCCGTTTTCTCTTTCTCCGGCTGGAAGTAAACATCTGGCAACCGACTGCCGTACGCAGACGTCCTGGGGGAGCCTCCCGGTTCCTTTGGGACGCACATTGGTGTTTCACAGAAGAGCCCCAATTCCTAATTGGGGGCACAGCAGCCGGGAATGTAAGGCTGTTTAGAACTGCGTACCTTGAGGCCGTGTGAAGGCCGTACAAACGAGAGCTTTCGAGGGAACAGGGCAGCGCTTCGCCATCATCGTTGCACATTCACGGAGCTTAATCAAACGAACGCGTTTCCTTCCTGTGGCTCAAACACAGCCGAGGAGTTGGAAGGGATACAGTGCCCTTTGACAGTTGTTACAACGAACGTGAGTGCACAGTGTCTCGTGAAATACCTTACACGGTTGAAGCGTTCCGTTAACGCATGCCCCTCCGCTCCCTCTGGCACTCCGAGGTGTTCCTAACGGGGGCAACCTGGACTTTTGCTTGAGGCCGGGGTGGGGCGGGGGGACCCACAGTTCTTTTGCCGGCGGGCTCCAGAGCGCTCCTGCTGAAGCTCCCAGCAAGGAACTGAGAGAGAGCCGCAGCCCTCACACGAGTAAACTCAGACTTCTTCTGTCACGGGTAAACTCAGACTTCTTATGTGAGGCCTTCGGGCAGCAAAGAGAAGGTGGGCGCGAGGAGTGTGCTTCAGGCAGCTTAGGACCCGCCCCTGTCTCGTCTGCCACGGAGGGGAATAAGGGTCGGCCAGGGTCGCCCAGCTTCAAACCTGAGCTCACATAGGGATCCGCAGCGGTTTCTGATTACCTCAAGGAAACACAACGGGAGGAACAGGGCCCTTCCGTGGAGGCACTTTTGGGCACAGGGACCTCTGCGTGGGATCTACTGGGTAAGTATGGCAGTACCTTAGGTAGGCCTCAGTGACCAAGGCTCTCTGGCTCATGCCTAGCTGTGTAAAGAAGTGTGGCAAACGTACGTACTGCTCC
The DNA here is from genome assembly GCF_964374135.1 of Grampus griseus. Classification (NCBI taxonomy): domain Eukaryota; kingdom Metazoa; phylum Chordata; class Mammalia; order Artiodactyla; family Delphinidae; genus Grampus; species Grampus griseus. The sequence goes on along the minus strand of NW_028133172.1, from coordinate 45,651 downwards.
TCAGGCTGGGCGCACAGCCTAGCTTTCGCTTCTATGAGAGTGCTGTCCCGAGTCTCTTCCTGGAGCCCGTCGTCAGCACGGTGTCTTTTGGCACTGCAGTTGTCTTTCAGTCAAGGAGGCCGTTTGACCGGCAAAGGGAGTCCGCCCAGCGCTGCTTTCGCGAGTCTCTTTGACGACGGGGGCACTCCACCTAGGCAACCCAGAGAGGAGTACACTGCCCTAGCTACGAATGTGAAGAGCTGTCTCCAGGGGCCTGCTTACACGAAGGTTCCTCAGAAGCCAGAGGCCGCCGTTCCGGCACGGAGAGAGGTCATCATGCGAACCTGGTGAATGGGCTCCTATCCTGTGTGTCCCCAGGAGCGTCGCAGGGTTAAGGCACTCCGTGGTGGAGTACGGCCTCATTGGAGACCCCTGCACACCCAACTCCCCTGACGTGAAACACTGGAACTCAACCTTGAGGCCCGAGGTCACCTTTCACTTGGCCGGAGCTGAACCTGGGGTGCCGTGGGAGGAGTTCCTAGAAAGGGATTGCCAGCACGGTTTTCGCTTTGGGAGAACACGCAGCCTTGGCCCACAACGACAATCCTGCCGTGCAGAGACGTCGGGCCGCTAGTGCTGTTCGGGCCGCTTTGAAGCCAAGCGCAAGGCGCCTCCAAACGGGGAGAAAGCGTACTCTCCCATCCGCGTCCCACTTTCAAGCTGAATGACGCAGCATGTTTCTCGGAAGGCTCTGCCGAGCTATCTAGCACAAGGGAGAGAGTGCCTGCCTCTGCCGAGAAAGGTTTTGACGTGGGGATTGCTGGACGTGCGGAAGAGCGTTCCCCAGGCCGTGCCAAGTTTAGGCTTTGGTGATTCTGGATGGTCCCAAGGGGGCAGAATTGTTCCTGGGAAAGCTGTCCTTTTTCTCTTTCTCCGGCTGGAAGTAAACATCTGGCAACCGACTGCCGTACGCAGACGTCCTGGGGGAGCCTCCCGGTTCCTTTGGGACGCACATTGGTGTTTCACAGAAGAGCCCCAATTCCTAATTGGGGGCACAGCAGCCGGGAATGTAAGGCTGTTTAGAACTGCGTACCTTGAGGCCGTGTGAAGGCCGTACAAACGAGAGCTTTCGAGGGAACAGGGCAGCGCTTCGCCATCATCGTTGCACATTCACGGAGCTTAATCAAACGAACGCGTTTCCTTCCTGTGGCTCAAACACAGCCGAGGAGTTGGAAGGGATACAGTGCCCTTTGACAGTTGTTACAACGAACGTGAGTGCACAGTGTCTCGTGAAATACCTTACATGGTTGAAGCGTTCCGTTAACGCATGCCCCTCCGCTCCCTCTGGCACTCCGAGGTGTTCCTAACGGGGGCAACCTGGACTTTTGCTTGAGGCCGGGGTGGGGCGGGGGGACCCACAGTTCTTTTGCCGGCGGGCTCCAGAGCGCTCCTGCTGAAGCTCCCAGCAAGGAACTGAGAGAGAGCCGCAGGCCTCACACGAATAAACCCAGACTTCTTCTGTCACGGGTAAACTCAGACTTCTTATGGGAGGCCTTCGGGCAGCAAAGAGAAGGTGGGCGCGAGGAGTGTGCTTCAGGCAGCTTAGGACTCGCCCCTGTCTCGTCTGCCACGGAGGGGAATAAGGGTCGGCCAGGGTCGCCCAGCTTCAAACCTGAGCTCACATAGGGATCCGCAGCGGTTTCTGATTACCTCAAGGAAACACAACGGGAGGAACAGGGCCCTTCCGTGGAGGCACTTTTGGGCACAGGGACCTCTGCGTGGGATCTACTGGGTAAGTATGGCAGTACCTTAGGTAGGCCTCAGTGACCAAGGCTCTCTGGCTCATGCCTAGCTGTGTAAAGAAGTGTGGCAAACGTACGTACTGCTCCTCAGGCTGGGCGCACATCCTAGCTTTCGCTTCTATGAGAGTGCTGTCCCGAGTCTCTTCCTGGAGCCCGTCGTCAGCACGGTGTCTTTTGGCACTGCAGTTGTCTTTCAGTCAAGGAGGCCGTTCGACCGGCAAAGGGAGTCCGCCCAGCGCTGCTTTCGCGAGTTTCTGACGACGGAGGCACTCCACCTAGGCAACCCAGAGAGGAGTACACTGCCCTAGCTACGAATGTGAAGAGCTGTCTCCAGGGGCCTGCTTACACGAAGGTTCCTCAGAAGGCAGAGGTCGCCGTTCCGGCACGGAGAGAGGTCATCATGCGAAACTGGTGAATGGGCTCCTACCCTGTGTGTCCCGAGGAGCGTCGCAGGGTTAAGGCACTCCGTGGTGGAGTATGGCCTCATTGGAGACCCCTGCACACCCAACTCCCCTGACGTGAAACACTGGAACTCAACCTTGAGGCCCGAGGTCACCTGTCACTTGGCTGCAGCTGAACCTGAGGTGTCGTGGGAGGAGTTCCTAGAAAGGGATTGACAGCACGGTTTTCGCTTTGGGAGAACACGCAGCCTTGGCCTACAACGACAATCCTGCCGTGCAGAGACGTCGGGCCGCTAGTGCTGTTCGGGCCGCTTTGAAGCCAAGCGCAAGGCGCCTCCAAACGGGGAGAAAGCGTACTCTCCCATCCGCGTCCCACTTTCAAGCTGAATGACGCAGCATGTTTCTCGGAAGGCTCTGCCGAGCTATCTAGCACAAGGGAGAGAGTGCCTGCCTCTGCCGAGAAAGGTTTTGACGTGGGGATTGCTGGACATGCGGAAGAGCGTTCCCCAGGCCGTGCCAAGTTTAGGCTTTGGTGATTCTGGATGGTCCCAAGGGGGCAGAATTGTTCCTGGGAAAGCTGTCCTTTTTCTCTTTCTCCGGCTCGAAGTAAACATCTGGCAACCGACTGCCGTACGCAGACGTCCTGGGGGAGCCTCCCGGTTCCTTTGGGACGCACATTGGTGTTTCACAGAAGAGCCCCAATTCCTAATTGGGGGCACAGCAGCCGGGAATGTAAGGCTGTTTAGAACTGCGTACCTTGAGGCCGTGTGAAGGCCGTACAAACGAGAGCTTTCGAGGGAACAGGGCAGCGCTTCGCCATCATCGTTGCACATTCACGGAGCTTAATCAAACGAACGCGTTTCCTTCCTGTGGCTCAAACACAGCCGAGGAGTTGGAAGGCATACAGTGCCCTTTGACAGTTGTTACAACGAACGTGAGTGCACAGTGTCTCGTGAAATACCTTACACGGTTGAAGCGTTCCGTTAACGCATGCCCCTCCGCTCCCTCTGGCACTCCGAGGTGTTCCTAACGGGGGCAACCTGGACTTTTGCTTGAGGCCGGGGTGGGGCGGGGGGACCCACAGTTCTTTTGCCGGCGGGCTCCAGAGCGCTCCTGCTGAAGCTCCCAGCAAGGAACTGAGAGAGAGCCGCAGGCCTCACACGAGTAAACTCAGACTTCTTCTGTCACGGGTGAACTCAGACTTCTTATGTGAGGCCTTCGGGCAGCAAAGAGAAGGTGGGCGCGAGGAGTGTGCTTCAGGCAGCTTAGGACCCGCCCCTGTCTCGTCTGCCACGGAGGGGAATAAGGGTCGGCCAGGGTCGCCCAGCTTCAAACCTGAGCTCACATAGGGATCCGCAGCGGTTTCTGATTACCTCAAGGAAACACAACGGGAGGAACAGGGCCCTTCCGTGGAGGCACTTTTGGGCACAGGGACCTCTGCGTGGGATCTACTGGGTAAGTATGGCAGTACCTTAGGTAGGCCTCAGTGACCAAGGCTCTCTGGCTCATGCCTAGCTGTGTAAAGAAGTGTGGCAAACGTACGTACTGCTCCTCAGGCTGGGCGCACAGCCTAGCTTTCGCTTCTATGAGAGTGCTGTCCCGAGTCTCTTCCTGGAGCCCGTCGTCAGCACGGTGTCTTTTGGCACTGCAGTTGTCTTTCAGTCAAGGAGGCCGTTCGACCGGCAAAGGGAGTCCGCCCAGCGCTGCTTTCGCGAGTTTCTGACGACGGAGGCACTCCACCTAGGCAACCCAGAGAGGAGTACACTGCCCTAGCTACGAATGTGAAGAGCTGTCTCCAGGGGCCTGCTTACACGAAGGTTCCTCAGAAGGCAGAGGTCGCCGTTCCGGCACGGAGAGAGGTCATCATGCGAAACTGGTGAATGGGCTCCTACCCTGTGTGTCCCGAGGAGCGTCGCAGGGTTAAGGCACTCCGTGGTGGAGTATGGCCTCATTGGAGACCCCTGCACACCCAACTCCCCTGACGTGAAACACTGGAACTCAACCTTGAGGCCCGAGGTCACCTGTCACTTGGCCGCAGCTGAACCTGAGGTGTCGTGGGAGGAGTTCCTAGAAAGGGATTGACAGCACGGTTTTCGCTTTGGGAGAACACGCAGCCTTGGCCCACAACGACAATCCTGCCGTGCAGAGACGTCGGGCCGCTAGTGCTGTTCGGGCCGCTTTGAAGCCAAGCGCAAGGCGCCTCCAAACGGGGAGAAAGCGTACTCTCCCATCCGCGTCCCACTTTCAAGCTGAATGACGCAGCATGTTTCTCGGAAGGCTCTGCCGAGCTATCTAGCACAAGGGAGAGAGTGCCTGCCTCTGCCGAGAAAGGTTTTGACGTGGGGATTGCTGGACGTGCGGAAGAGCGTTCCCCAGGCCGTGCCAAGTTTAGGCTTTGGTGATTCTGGATGGTCCCAAGGGGGCAGAATTGTCCCTGGGAAAGCTGTCCTTTTTCTCTTTCTCCGGCTGGAAGTAAACATCTGGCAACCGACTGCCGTACGCAGACGTCCTGGGGGAGCCTCCCGGTTCCTTTGGGACGCACATTGGTGTTTCACAGAAGAGCCCCAATTCCTAATTGGGGGCACAGCAGCCGGGAATGTAAGGCTGTTTAGAACTGCGTACCTTGAGGCCGTGTGAAGGCCGTACAAACGAGAGCTTTCGAGGGAACAGGGCAGCGCTTCGCCATCATCGTTGCACATTCACGGAGCTTAATCAAACGAACGCGTTTCCTTCCTGTGGCTCAAACACAGCCGAGGAGTTGGAAGGGATACAGTGCCCTTTGACAGTTGTTACAACGAACGTGAGTGCACAGTGTCTCGTGAAATACCTTACACGGTTGAAGCGTTCCGTTAACGCATGCCCCTCCGCTCCCTCTGGCACTCCGAGGTGTTCCTAACGGGGGCAACCTGGACTTTTGCTTGAGGCCGGGGTGGGGCGGGGGGACCCACAGTTCTTTTGCCGGCGGGCTCCAGAGCGCTCCTGCTGAAGCTCCCAGCAAGGAACTGAGAGAGAGCCGCAGGCCTCACACGAGTAAACTCAGACTTCTTCTGTCACGGGTGAACTCAGACTTCTTATGTGAGGCCTTCGGGCAGCAAAGAGAAGGTGGGCGCGAGGAGTGTGCTTCAGGCAGCTTAGGACCCGCCCCTGTCTCGTCTGCCACGGAGGGGAATAAGGGTCGGCCAGGGTCGCCCAGCTTCAAACCTGAGCTCACATAGGGATCCGCAGCGGTTTCTGATTACCTCAAGGAAACACAACGGGAGGAACAGGGCCCTTCCGTGGAGGCACTTTTGGGCACAGGGACCTCTGCGTGGGATCTACTGGGTAAGTATGGCAGTACCTTAGGTAGGCCTCAGTGACCAAGGCTCTCTCGCTCATGCCTAGCTGTGTAAAGAAGTGTGGCAAACGTACGTACTGCTCCTCAGGCTGGGCGCACAGCCTAGCTTTCGCTTCTATGAGAGTGCTGTCCCGAGTCTCTTCCTGGAGCCCGTCGTCAGCACGGTGTCTTTTGGCACTGCAGTTGTCTTTCAGTCAAGGAGGCCGTTCGACCGGCAAAGGGAGTCCGCCCAGCGCTGCTTTCGCGAGTCTCTTTGACGACGGGGGCACTCCACCTAGGCAACCCAGAGAGGAGTACACTGCCCTAGCTACGAATGTGAAGAGCTGTCTCCAGGGGCCTGCTTACACGAAGGTTCCTCAGAAGCCAGAGGCCGCCGTTCCGGCACGGAGAGAGGTCATCATGCGAACCTGGTGAATGGGCTCCTATCCTGTGTGTCCCCAGGAGCGTCGCAGGGTTAAGGCACTCCGTGGTGGAGTATGGCCTCATTGGAGACCCCTGCACACCCAACTCCCCTGACGTGAAACACTGGAACTCAACCTTGAGGCCCGAGGTCACCTTTCACTTGGCCGGAGCTGAACCTGGGGTGCCGTGGGAGGAGTTCCTAGAAAGGGATTGCCAGCACGGTTTTCGCTTTGGGAGAACACGCAGCCTTGGCCCACAACGACAATCCTGCCGTGCAGAGACGTCGGGCCGCTAGTGCTGTTCGGGCCGCTTTGAAGCCAAGCGCAAGGCGCCTCCAAACGGGGAGAAAGCGTACTCTCCCATCCGCGTCCCACTTTCAAGCTGAATGACGCAGCATGTTTCTCGGAAGGCTCTGCCGAGCTATCTAGCACAAGGGAGAGAGTGCCTGCCTCTGCCGAGAAAGGTTTTGACGTGGGGATTGCTGGACGTGCGGAAGAGCGTTCCCCAGGCCGTGCCAAGTTTAGGCTTTGGTGATTCTGGATGGTCCCAAGGGGGCAGAATTGTTCCTGGGAAAGCTGTCCTTTTTCTCTTTCTCCGGCTGGAAGTAAACATCTGGCAACCGACTGCCGTACGCAGACGTCCTGGGGGAGCCTCCCGGTTCCTTTGGGACGCACATTGGTGTTTCACAGAAGAGCCCCAATTCCTAATTGGGGGCACAGCAGCCGGGAATGTAAGGCTGTTTAGAACTGCGTACCTTGAGGCCGTGTGAAGGCCGTACAAACGAGAGCTTTCGAGGGAACAGGGCAGCGCTTCGCCATCATCGTTGCACATTCACGGAGCTTAATCAAACGAACGCGTTTCCTTCCTGTGGCTCAAACACAGCCGAGGAGTTGGAAGGCATACAGTGCCCTTTGACAGTTGTTACAACGAACGTGAGTGCACAGTGTCTCGTGAAATACCTTACACGGTTGAAGCGTTCCGTTAACGCATGCCCCTCCGCTCCCTCTGGCACTCCGAGGTGTTCCTAACGGGGGCAACCTGGACTTTTGCTTGAGGCCGGGGTGGGGCGGGGGGACCCACAGTTCTTTTGCCGGCGGGCTCCAGAGCGCTCCTGCTGAAGCTCCCAGGAAGGAACTGAGAGAGAGCCGCAGGCCTCACACGAATAAACCCAGACTTCTTCTGTCACGGGTAAACTCAGACTTCTTATGGGAGGCCTTCGGGCAGCAAAGAGAAGGTGGGCGCGAGGAGTGTGCTTCAGGCAGCTTAGGACTCGCCCCTGTCTCGTCTGCCACAGAGGGGAATAAGGGTCGGCCAGGGTCGCCCAGCTTCAAACCTGAGCTCACATAGGGATCCGCAGCGGTTTCTGATTACCTCAAGGAAACACAACGGGAGGAACAGGGCCCTTCCGTGGAGGCACTTTTGGGCACAGGGACCTCTGCGTGGGATCTACTGCGTAAGTATGGCAGTACCTTAGGTAGGCCTCAGTGACCAAGGCTCTCTGGCTCATGCCTAGCTGTGTAAAGAAGTGTGGCAAACGTACGTACTGCTCCTCAGGCTGGGCGCACAGCCTAGCTTTCGCTTCTATGAGAGTGCTGTCCCGAGTCTCTTCCTGGAGCCCGTCGTCAGCACGGTGTCTTTTGGCACTGCAGTTGTCTTTCAGTCAAGGAGGCCGTTCGACCGGCAAAGGGAGTCCGCCCAGCGTTGCTTTCGCGAGTCTCTTTGACGACGGGGGCACTCCACCTAGGCAACCCAGAGAGGAGTACACTGCCCTAGCTACGAATGTGAAGAGCTGTCTCCAGGGGCCTGCTTACACGAAGGTTCCTCAGAAGCCAGAGGCCGCCGTTCCGGCACGGAGAGAGGTCATCATGCGAACCTGGTGAATGGGCTCCTATCCTGTGTGTCCCCAGGAGCGTCGCAGGGTTAAGGCACTCCGTGGTGGAGTATGGCCTCATTGGAGACCCCTGCACACCCAACTCCCCTGACGTGAAACACTGGAACTCAACCTTGAGGCCCGAGGTCACCTTTCACTTGGCCGGAGCTGAACCTGGGGTGCCGTGGGAGGAGTTCCTAGAAAGGGATTGCCAGCACGGTTTTCGCTTTGGGAGAACACGCAGCCTTGGCCCACAACGACAATCCTGCCGTGCAGAGACGTCGGGCCGCTAGTGCTGTTCGGGCCGCTTTGAAGCCAAGCGCAAGGCGCCTCCAAACGGGGAGAAAGCGTACTCTCCCATCCGCGTCCCACTTTCAAGCTGAATGACGCAGCATGTTTCTCGGAAGGCTCTGCCGAGCTATCTAGCACAAGGGAGAGAGTGCCTGCCTCTGCCGAGAAAGGCTTTGACGTGGGGATTGCTGGACGTGCGGAAGAGCGTTCCCCAGGCCGTGCCAAGTTTAGGCTTTGGTGATTCTGGATGGTCCCAAGGGGGCAGAATTGTCCCTGGGAAAGCTGTCCGTTTTCTCTTTCTCCGGCTGGAAGTAAACATCTGGCAACCGACTGCCGTACGCAGACGTCCTGGGGGAGCCTCCCGGTTCCTTTGGGACGCACATTGGTGTTTCACAGAAGAGCCCCAATTCCTAATTGGGGGCACAGCAGCCGGGAATGTAAGGCTGTTTAGAACTGCGTACCTTGAGGCCGTGTGAAGGCCGTACAAACGAGAGCTTTCGAGGGAACAGGGCAGCGCTTCGCCATCATCGTTGCACATTCACGGAGCTTAATCAAACGAACGCGTTTCCTTCCTGTGGCTCAAACACAGCCGAGGAGTTGGAAGGGATACAGTGCCCTTTGACAGTTGTTACAACGAACGTGAGTGCACAGTGTCTCGTGAAATACCTTACACGGTTGAAGCGTTCCGTTAACGCATGCCCCTCCGCTCCCTCTGGCACTCCGAGGTGTTCCTAACGGGGGCAACCTGGACTTTTGCTTGAGGCCGGGGTGGGGCGGGGGGACCCACAGTTCTTTTGCCGGCGGGCTCCAGAGCGCTCCTGCTGAAGCTCCCAGCAAGGAACTGAGAGAGAGCCGCAGCCCTCACACGAGTAAACTCAGACTTCTTCTGTCACGGGTAAACTCAGACTTCTTATGTGAGGCCTTCGGGCAGCAAAGAGAAGGTGGGCGCGAGGAGTGTGCTTCAGGCAGCTTAGGACCCGCCCCTGTCTCGTCTGCCACGGAGGGGAATAAGGGTCGGCCAGGGTCGCCCAGCTTCAAACCTGAGCTCACATAGGGATCCGCAGCGGTTTCTGATTACCTCAAGGAAACACAACGGGAGGAACAGGGCCCTTCCGTGGAGGCACTTTTGGGCACAGGGACCTCTGCGTGGGATCTACTGGGTAAGTATGGCAGTACCTTAGGTAGGCCTCAGTGACCAAGGCTCTCTGGCTCATGCCTAGCTGTGTAAAGAAGTGTGGCAAACGTACGTACTGCTCCTCAGGCTGGGCGCACAGCCTAGCTTTCGCTTCTATGAGAGTGCTGTCCCGAGTCTCTTCCTGGAGCCCGTCGTCAGCACGGTGTCTTTTGGCACTGCAGTTGTCTTTCAGTCAAGGAGGCCGTTTGACCGGCAAAGGGAGTCCGCCCAGCGCTGCTTTCGCGAGTCTCTTTGACGACGGGGGCACTCCACCTAGGCAACCCAGAGAGGAGTACACTGCCCTAGCTACGAATGTGAAGAGCTGTCTCCAGGGGCCTGCTTACACGAAGGTTCCTCAGAAGCCAGAGGCCGCCGTTCCGGCACGGAGAGAGGTCATCATGCGAACCTGGTGAATGGGCTCCTATCCTGTGTGTCCCCAGGAGCGTCGCAGGGTTAAGGCACTCCGTGGTGGAGTACGGCCTCATTGGAGACCCCTGCACACCCAACTCCCCTGACGTGAAACACTGGAACTCAACCTTGAGGCCCGAGGTCACCTTTCACTTGGCCGGAGCTGAACCTGGGGTGCCGTGGGAGGAGTTCCTAGAAAGGGATTGCCAGCACGGTTTTCGCTTTGGGAGAACACGCAGCCTTGGCCCACAACGACAATCCTGCCGTGCAGAGACGTCGGGCCGCTAGTGCTGTTCGGGCCGCTTTGAAGCCAAGCGCAAGGCGCCTCCAAACGGGGAGAAAGCGTACTCTCCCATCCGCGTCCCACTTTCAAGCTGAATGACGCAGCATGTTTCTCGGAAGGCTCTGCCGAGCTATCTAGCACAAGGGAGAGAGTGCCTGCCTCTGCCGAGAAAGGTTTTGACGTGGGGATTGCTGGACGTGCGGAAGAGCGTTCCCCAGGCCGTGCCAAGTTTAGGCTTTGGTGATTCTGGATGGTCCCAAGGGGGCAGAATTGTTCCTGGGAAAGCTGTCCTTTTTCTCTTTCTCCGGCTGGAAGTAAACATCTGGCAACCGACTGCCGTACGCAGACGTCCTGGGGGAGCCTCCCGGTTCCTTTGGGACGCACATTGGTGTTTCACAGAAGAGCCCCAATTCCTAATTGGGGGCACAGCAGCCGGGAATGTAAGGCTGTTTAGAACTGCGTACCTTGAGGCCGTGTGAAGGCCGTACAAACGAGAGCTTTCGAGGGAACAGGGCAGCGCTTCGCCATCATCGTTGCACATTCACGGAGCTTAATCAAACGAACGCGTTTCCTTCCTGTGGCTCAAACACAGCCGAGGAGTTGGAAGGGATACAGTGCCCTTTGACAGTTGTTACAACGAACGTGAGTGCACAGTGTCTCGTGAAATACCTTACATGGTTGAAGCGTTCCGTTAACGCATGCCCCTCCGCTCCCTCTGGCACTCCGAGGTGTTCCTAACGGGGGCAACCTGGACTTTTGCTTGAGGCCGGGGTGGGGCGGGGGGACCCACAGTTCTTTTGCCGGCGGGCTCCAGAGCGCTCCTGCTGAAGCTCCCAGCAAGGAACTGAGAGAGAGCCGCAGGCCTCACACGAATAAACCCAGACTTCTTCTGTCACGGGTAAACTCAGACTTCTTATGGGAGGCCTTCGGGCAGCAAAGAGAAGGTGGGCGCGAGGAGTGTGCTTCAGGCAGCTTAGGACTCGCCCCTGTCTCGTCTGCCACGGAGGGGAATAAGGGTCGGCCAGGGTCGCCCAGCTTCAAACCTGAGCTCACATAGGGATCCGCAGCGGTTTCTGATTACCTCAAGGAAACACAACGGGAGGAACAGGGCCCTTCCGTGGAGGCACTTTTGGGCACAGGGACCTCTGCGTGGGATCTACTGGGTAAGTATGGCAGTACCTTAGGTAGGCCTCAGTGACCAAGGCTCTCTGGCTCATGCCTAGCTGTGTAAAGAAGTGTGGCAAACGTACGTACTGCTCCTCAGGCTGGGCGCACATCCTAGCTTTCGCTTCTATGAGAGTGCTGTCCCGAGTCTCTTCCTGGAGCCCGTCGTCAGCACGGTGTCTTTTGGCACTGCAGTTGTCTTTCAGTCAAGGAGGCCGTTCGACCGGCAAAGGGAGTCCGCCCAGCGCTGCTTTCGCGAGTTTCTGACGACGGAGGCACTCCACCTAGGCAACCCAGAGAGGAGTACACTGCCCTAGCTACGAATGTGAAGAGCTGTCTCCAGGGGCCTGCTTACACGAAGGTTCCTCAGAAGGCAGAGGTCGCCGTTCCGGCACGGAGAGAGGTCATCATGCGAAACTGGTGAATGGGCTCCTACCCTGTGTGTCCCGAGGAGCGTCGCAGGGTTAAGGCACTCCGTGGTGGAGTATGGCCTCATTGGAGACCCCTGCACACCCAACTCCCCTGACGTGAAACACTGGAACTCAACCTTGAGGCCCGAGGTCACCTGTCACTTGGCTGCAGCTGAACCTGAGGTGTCGTGGGAGGAGTTCCTAGAAAGGGATTGACAGCACGGTTTTCGCTTTGGGAGAACACGCAGCCTTGGCCTACAACGACAATCCTGCCGTGCAGAGACGTCGGGCCGCTAGTGCTGTTCGGGCCGCTTTGAAGCCAAGCGCAAGGCGCCTCCAAACGGGGAGAAAGCGTACTCTCCCATCCGCGTCCCACTTTCAAGCTGAATGACGCAGCATGTTTCTCGGAAGGCTCTGCCGAGCTATCTAGCACGAGGGAGAGAGTGCCTGCCTCTGCCGAGAAAGGTTTTGACGTGGGGATTGCTGGACATGCGGAAGAGCGTTCCCCAGGCCGTGCCAAGTTTAGGCTTTGGTGATTCTGGATGGTCCCAAGGGGGCAGAATTGTTCCTGGGAAAGCTGTCCTTTTTCTCTTTCTCCGGCTCGAAGTAAACATCTGGCAACCGACTGCCGTACGCAGACGTCCTGGGGGAGCCTCCCGGTTCCTTTGGGACGCACATTGGTGTTTCACAGAAGAGCCCCAATTCCTAATTGGGGGCACAGCAGCCGGGAATGTAAGGCTGTTTAGAACTGCGTACCTTGAGGCCGTGTGAAGGCCGTACAAACGAGAGCTTTCGAGGGAACAGGGCAGCGCTTCGCCATCATCGTTGCACATTCACGGAGCTTAATCAAACGAACGCGTTTCCTTCCTGTGGCTCAAACACAGCCGAGGAGTTGGAAGGCATACAGTGCCCTTTGACAGTTGTTACAACGAACGTGAGTGCACAGTGTCTCGTGAAATACCTTACACGGTTGAAGCGTTCCGTTAACGCATGCCCCTCCGCTCCCTCTGGCACTCCGAGGTGTTCCTAACGGGGGCAACCTGGACTTTTGCTTGAGGCCGGGGTGGGGCGGGGGGACCCACAGTTCTTTTGCCGGCGGGCTCCAGAGCGCTCCTGCTGAAGCTCCCAGCAAGGAACTGAGAGAGAGCCGCAGGCCTCACACGAGTAAACTCAGACTTCTTCTGTCACGGGTGAACTCAGACTTCTTATGTGAGGCCTTCGGGCAGCAAAGAGAAGGTGGGCGCGAGGAGTGTGCTTCAGGCAGCTTAGGACCCGCCCCTGTCTCGTCTGCCACGGAGGGGAATAAGGGTCGGCCAGGGTCGCCCAGCTTCAAACCTGAGCTCACATAGGGATCCGCAGCGGTTTCTGATTACCTCAAGGAAACACAACGGGAGGAACAGGGCCCTTCCGTGGAGGCACTTTTGGGCACAGGGACCTCTGCGTGGGATCTACTGGGTAAGTATGGCAGTACCTTAGGTAGGCCTCAGTGACCAAGGCTCTCTGGCTCATGCCTAGCTGTGTAAAGAAGTGTGGCAAACGTACGTACTGCTCCTCAGGCTGGGCGCACAGCCTAGCTTTCGCTTCTATGAGAGTGCTGTCCCGAGTCTCTTCCTGGAGCCCGTCGTCAGCACGGTGTCTTTTGGCACTGCAGTTGTCTTTCAGTCAAGGAGGCCGTTCGACCGGCAAAGGGAGTCCGCCCAGCGCTGCTTTCGCGAGTCTCTTTGACGACGGGGGCACTCCACCTAGGCAACCCAGAGAGGAGTACACTGCCCTAGCTACGAATGTGAAGAGCTGTCTCCAGGGGCCTGCTTACACGAAGGTTCCTCAGAAGCCAGAGGCCGCCGTTCCGGCACGGAGAGAGGTCATCATGCGAACCTGGTGAATGGGCTCCTATCCTGTGTGTCCCCAGGAGCGTCGCAGGGTTAAGGCACTCCGTGGTGGAGTATGGCCTCATTGGAGACCCCTGCACACCCAACTCCCCTGACGTGAAACACTGGAACTCAACCTTGAGGCCCGAGGTCACCTTTCACTTGGCCGGAGCTGAACCTGGGGTGCCGTGGGAGGAGTTCCTAGAAAGGGATTGCCAGCACGGTTTTCGCTTTGGGAGAACACGCAGCCTTGGCCCACAACGACAATCCTGCCGTGCAGAGACGTCGGGCCGCTAGTGCTGTTCGGGCCGCTTTGAAGCCAAGCGCAAGGCGCCTCCAAACGGGGAGAAAGCGTACTCTCCCATCCGCGTCCCACTTTCAAGCTGAATGACGCAGCATGTTTCTCGGAAGGCTCTGCCGAGCTATCTAGCACAAGGGAGAGAGTGCCTGCCTCTGCCGAGAAAGGTTTTGACGTGGGGATTGCTGGACATGCGGAAGAGCGTTCCCCAGGCCGTGCCAAGTTTAGGCTTTGGTGATTCTGGATGGTCCCAAGGGGGCAGAATTGTTCCTGGGAAAGCTGTCCTTTTTCTCTTTCTCCGGCTGGAAGTAAACATCTGGCAACCGACTGCCGTACGCAGACGTCCTGGGGGAGCCTCCCGGTTCCTTTGGGACGCACATTGGTGTTTCACAGAAGAGCCCCAATTCCTAATTGGGGGCACAGCAGCCGGGAATGTAAGGCTGTTTAGAACTGCGTACCTTGAGGCCGTGTGAAGGCCGTACAAACGAGAGCTTTCGAGGGAACAGGGCAGCGCTTCGCCATCATCGTTGCACATTCACGGAGCTTAATCAAACGAACGCGTTTCCTTCCTGTGGCTCAAACACAGCCGAGGAGTTGGAAGGCATACAGTGCCCTTTGACAGTTGTTACAACGAACGTGAGTGCACAGTGTCTCGTGAAATACCTTACACGGTTGAAGCGTTCCGTTAAGGCATGCCCCTCCGCTCCCTCTGGCACTCCGAGGTGTTCCTAACGGGGGCAACCTGGACTTTTGCTTGAGGCCGGGGTGGGGCGGGGGGACCCACAGTTCTTTTGCCGGCGGCTCCAGAGCGCTCCTGCTGAAGCTCCCAGGAAGGAACTGAGAGAGAGCCGCAGGCCTCACACGAATAAACCCAGACTTCTTCTGTCACGGGTAAACTCAGACTTCTTATGGGAGGCCTTCGGGCAGCAAAGAGAAGGTGGGCGCGAGGAGTGTGCTTCAGGCAGCTTAGGACTCGCCCCTGTCTCGTCTGCCACGGAGGGGAATAAGGGTCGGCCAGGGTCGCCCAGCTTCAAACCTGAGCTCACATAGGGATCCGCAGCGGTTTCTGATTACCTCAAGGAAACACAACGGGAGGAACAGGGCCCTTCCGTGGAGGCACTTTTGGGCACAGGGACCTCTGCGTGGGATCTACTGCGTAAGTATGGCAGTACCTTAGGTAGGCCTCAGTGACCAAGGCTCTCTGGCTCATGCCTAGCTGTGTAAAGAAGTGTGGCAAACGTACGTACTGCTCCTCAGGCTGGGCGCACAGCCTAGCTTTCGCTTCTATGAGAGTGCTGTCCCGAGTCTCTTCCTGGAGCCCGTCGTCAGCACGGTGTCTTTTGGCACTGCAGTTGTCTTTCAGTCAAGGAGGCCGTTCGACCGGCAAAGGGAGTCCGCCCAGCGTTGCTTTCGCGAGTCTCTTTGACGACGGGGGCACTCCACCTAGGCAACCCAGAGAGGAGTACACTGCCCTAGCTACGAATGTGAAGAGCTGTCTCCAGGGGCCTGCTTACACGAAGGTTCCTCAGAAGCCAGAGGCCGCCGTTCCGGCACGGAGAGAGGTCATCATGCGAACCTGGTGAATGGGCTCCTATCCTGTGTGTCCCCAGGAGCGTCGCAGGGTTAAGGCACTCCGTGGTGGAGTATGGCCTCATTGGAGACCCCTGCACACCCAACTCCCCTGACGTGAAACACTGGAACTCAACCTTGAGGCCCGAGGTCACCTTTCACTTGGCCGGAGCTGAACCTGGGGTGCCGTGGGAGGAGTTCCTAGAAAGGGATTGCCAGCACGGTTTTCGCTTTGGGAGAACACGCAGCCTTGGCCCACAACGACAATCCTGCCGTGCAGAGACGTCGGGCCGCTAGTGCTGTTCGGGCCGCTTTGAAGCCAAGCGCAAGGCGCCTCCAAACGGGGAGAAAGCGTACTCTCCCATCCGCGTCCCACTTTCAAGCTGAATGACGCAGCATGTTTCTCGGAAGGCTCTGCCGAGCTATCTAGCACAAGGGAGAGAGTGCCTGCCTCTGCCGAGAAAGGCTTTGACGTGGGGATTGCTGGACGTGCGGAAGAGCGTTCCCCAGGCCGTGCCAAGTTTAGGCTTTGGTGATTCTGGATGGTCCCAAGGGGGCAGAATTGTCCCTGGGAAAGCTGTCCGTTTTCTCTTTCTCCGGCTGGAAGTAAACATCTGGCAACCGACTGCCGTACGCAGACGTCCTGGGGGAGCCTCCCGGTTCCTTTGGGACGCACATTGGTGTTTCACAGAAGAGCCCCAATTCCTAATTGGGGGCACAGCAGCCGGGAATGTAAGGCTGTTTAGAACTGCGTACCTTGAGGCCGTGTGAAGGCCGTACAAACGAGAGCTTTCGAGGGAACAGGGCAGCGCTTCGCCATCATCGTTGCACATTCACGGAGCTTAATCAAACGAACGCGTTTCCTTCCTGTGGCTCAAACACAGCCGAGGAGTTGGAAGGGATACAGTGCCCTTTGACAGTTGTTACAACGAACGTGAGTGCACAGTGTCTCGTGAAATACCTTACACGGTTGAAGCGTTCCGTTAACGCATGCCCCTCCGCTCCCTCTGGCACTCCGAGGTGTTCCTAACGGGGGCAACCTGGACTTTTGCTTGAGGCCGGGGTGGGGCGGGGGGACCCACAGTTCTTTTGCCGGCGGGCTCCAGAGCGCTCCTGCTGAAGCTCCCAGCAAGGAACTGAGAGAGAGCCGCAGGCCTCACACGAGTAAACTCAGACTTCTTCTGTCACGGGTAAACTCAGACTTCTTATGTGAGGCCTTCGGGCAGCAAAGAGAAGGTGGGCGCGAGGAGTGTGCTTCAGGCAGCTTAGGACCCGCCCCTGTCTCGTCTGCCACGGAGGGGAATAAGGGTCGGCCAGGGTCGCCCAGCTTCAAACCTGAGCTCACATAGGGATCCGCAGCGGTTTCTGATTACCTCAAGGAAACACAACGGGAGGAACAGGGCCCTTCCGTGGAGGCACTTTTGGGCACAGGGACCTCTGCGTGGGATCTACTGGGTAAGTATGGCAGTACCTTAGGTAGGCCTCAGTGACCAAGGCTCTCTGGCTCATGCCTAGCTGTGTAAAGAAGTGTGGCAAACGTACGTACTGCTCCTCAGGCTGGGCGCACAGCCTAGCTTTCGCTTCTATGAGAGTGCTGTCCCGAGTCTCTTCCTGGAGCCCGTCGTCAGCACGGTGTCTTTTGGCACTGCAGTTGTCTTTCAGTCAAGGAGGCCGTTTGACCGGCAAAGGGAGTCCGCCCAGCGCTGCTTTCGCGAGTCTCTTTGACGACGGGGGCACTCCACCTAGGCAACCCAGAGAGGAGTACACTGCCCTAGCTACGAATGTGAAGAGCTGTCTCCAGGGGCCTGCTTACACGAAGGTTCCTCAGAAGCCAGAGGCCGCCGTTCCGGCACGGAGAGAGGTCATCATGCGAACCTGGTGAATGGGCTCCTATCCTGTGTGTCCCCAGGAGCGTCGCAGGGTTAAGGCACTCCGTGGTGGAGTACGGCCTCATTGGAGACCCCTGCACACCCAACTCCCCTGACGTGAAACACTGGAACTCAACCTTGAGGCCCGAGGTCACCTTTCACTTGGCCGGAGCTGAACCTGGGGTGCCGTGGGAGGAGTTCCTAGAAAGGGATTGCCAGCACGGTTTTCGCTTTGGGAGAACACGCAGCCTTGGCCCACAACGACAATCCTGCCGTGCAGAGACGTCGGGCCGCTAGTGCTGTTCGGGCCGCTTTGAAGCCAAGCGCAAGGCGCCTCCAAACGGGGAGAAAGCGTACTCTCCCATCCGCGTCCCACTTTCAAGCTGAATGACGCAGCATGTTTCTCGGAAGGCTCTGCCGAGCTATCTAGCACAAGGGAGAGAGTGCCTGCCTCTGCCGAGAAAGGTTTTGACGTGGGGATTGCTGGACGTGCGGAAGAGCGTTCCCCAGGCCGTGCCAAGTTTAGGCTTTGGTGATTCTGGATGGTCCCAAGGGGGCAGAATTGTTCCTGGGAAAGCTGTCCTTTTTCTCTTTCTCCGGCTGGAAGTAAACATCTGGCAACCGACTGCCGTACGCAGACGTCCTGGGGGAGCCTCCCGGTTCCTTTGGGACGCACATTGGTGTTTCACAGAAGAGCCCCAATTCCTAATTGGGGGCACAGCAGCCGGGAATGTAAGGCTGTTTAGAACTGCGTACCTTGAGGCCGTGTGAAGGCCGTACAAACGAGAGCTTTCGAGGGAACAGGGCAGCGCTTCGCCATCATCGTTGCACATTCACGGAGCTTAATCAAACGAACGCGTTTCCTTCCTGTGGCTCAAACACAGCCGAGGAGTTGGAAGGGATACAGTGCCCTTTGACAGTTGTTACAACGAACGTGAGTGCACAGTGTCTCGTGAAATACCTTACATGGTTGAAGCGTTCCGTTAACGCATGCCCCTCCGCTCCCTCTGGCACTCCGAGGTGTTCCTAACGGGGGCAACCTGGACTTTTGCTTGAGGCCGGGGTGGGGCGGGGGGACCCACAGTTCTTTTGCCGGCGGGCTCCAGAGCGCTCCTGCTGAAGCTCCCAGCAAGGAACTGAGAGAGAGCCGCAGGCCTCACACGAATAAACCCAGACTTCTTCTGTCACGGGTAAACTCAGACTTCTTATGGGAGGCCTTCGGGCAGCAAAGAGAAGGTGGGCGCGAGGAGTGTGCTTCAGGCAGCTTAGGACTCGCCCCTGTCTCGTCTGCCACGGAGGGGAATAAGGGTCGGCCAGGGTCGCCCAGCTTCAAACCTGAGCTCACATAGGGATCCGCAGCGGTTTCTGATTACCTCAAGGAAACACAACGGGAGGAACAGGGCCCTTCCGTGGAGGCACTTTTGGGCACAGGGACCTCTGCGTGGGATCTACTGGGTAAGTATGGCAGTACCTTAGGTAGGCCTCAGTGACCAAGGCTCTCTGGCTCATGCCTAGCTGTGTAAAGAAGTGTGGCAAACGTACGTACTGCTCCTCAGGCTGGGCGCACAGCCTAGCTTTCGCTTCTATGAGAGTGCTGTCCCGAGTCTCTTCCTGGAGCCCGTCGTCAGCACGGTGTCTTTTGGCACTGCAGTTGTCTTTCAGTCAAGGAGGCCGTTCGACCGGCAAAGGGAGTCCGCCCAGCGTTGCTTTCGCGAGTCTCTTTGACGACGGGGGCACTCCACCTAGGCAACCCAGAGAGGAGTACACTGCCCTAGCTACGAATGTGAAGAGCTGTCTCCAGGGGCCTGCTTACACGAAGGTTCCTCAGAAGCCAGAGGCCGCCGTTCCGGCACGGAGAGAGGTCATCATGCGAACCTGGTGAATGGGCTCCTACCCTGTGTGTCCCGAGGAGCGTCGCAGGGTTAAGGCACTCCGTGGTGGAGTATGGCCTCATTGGAGACCCCTGCACACCCAACTCCCCTGACGTGAAACACTGGAACTCAACCTTGAGGCCCGAGGTCACCTGTCACTTGGCCGCAGCTGAACCTGGGGTGTCGTGGGAGGAGTTCCTAGAAAGGGATTGACAGCACGGTTTTCGCTTTGGGAGAACACGCAGCCTTGGCCCACAACGACAATCCTGCCGTGCAGAGACGTCGGGCCGCTAGTGCTGTTCGGGCCGCTTTGAAGCCAAGCGCAAGGCGCCTCCAAACGGGGAGAAAGCGTACTCTCCCATCCGCGTCCCACTTTCAAGCTGAATGACGCAGCATGTTTCTCGGAAGGCTCTGCCGAGCTATCTAGCACAAGGGAGAGAGTGCCTGCCTCTGCCGAGAAAGGTTTTGACGTGGGGATTGCTGGACGTGCGGAAGAGCGTTCCCCAGGCCGTGCCAAGTTTAGGCTTTGGTGATTCTGGATGGTCCCAAGGGGGCAGAATTGTCCCTGGGAAAGCTGTCCGTTTTCTCTTTCTCCGGGTGGAAGTAAACATCTGGCAACCGACTGCCGTACGCAGACGTCCTGGGGGAGCCTCCCGGTTCCTTTGGGACGCACATTGGTGTTTCACAGAAGAGCCCCAATTCCTAATTGGGGGCACAGCAGCCGGGAATGTAAGGCTGTTTAGAACTGCGTACCTTGAGGCCGTGTGAAGGCCGTACAAACGAGAGCTTTCGAGCGAACAGGGCAGCGCTTCGCCATCATCGTTGCACATTCACGGAGCTTAATCAAACGAACGCGTTTCCTTCCTGTGGCTCAAACACAGCCGAGGAGTTGGAAGGGATACAGTGCCCTTTGACAGTTGTTACAACGAACGTGAGTGCACAGTGTCTCGTGAAATACCTTACACGGTTGAAGCGTTCCGTTAACGCATGCCCCTCCGCTCCCTCTGGCACTCCGAGGTGTTCCTAACGGGGGCAACCTGGACTTTTGCTTGAGGCCGGGGTGGGGCGGGGGGACCCACAGTTCTTTTGCCGGCGGGCTCCAGAGCGCTCCTGCTGAAGCTCCCAGCAAGGAACTGAGAGAGAGCCGCAGGCCTCACACGAATAAACCCAGACTTCTTCTGTCACGGGTAAACGCAGACTTCTTATGTGAGGCCTTCGGGCAGCAAAGAGAAGGTGGGCGCGAGGAGTGTGCTTCAGGCAGCTTAGGACCCGCCCCTGTCTCGTCTGCCACGGAGGGGAATAAGGGTCGGCCAGGGTCGCCCAGCTTCAAACCTGAGCTCACATAGGGATCCGCAGCGGTTTCTGATTACCTCAAGGAAACACAACGGGAGGAACAGGGCCCTTCCGTGGAGGCACTTTTGGGCACAGGGACCTCTGCGTGGGATCTACTGGGTAAGTATGGCAGTACCTTAGGTAGGCCTCAGTGACCAAGGCTCTCTGGCTCATGCCTAGCTGTGTAAAGAAGTGTGGCAAACGTACGTACTGCTCCTCAGGCTGGGCGCACATCCTAGCTTTCGCTTCTATGAGAGTGCTGTCCCGAGTCTCTTCCTGGAGCCCGTCGTCAGCACGGTGTCTTTTGGCACTGCAGTTGTCTTTCAGTCAAGGAGGCCGTTCGACCGGCAAAGGGAGTCCGCCCAGCGCTGCTTTCGCGAGTTTCTGACGACGGAGGCACTCCACCTAGGCAACCCAGAGAGGAGTACACTGCCCTAGCTACGAATGTGAAGAGCTGTCTCCAGGGGCCTGCTTACACGAAGGTTCCTCAGAAGGCAGAGGTCGCCGTTCCGGCACGGAGAGAGGTCATCATGCGAAACTGGTGAATGGGCTCCTACCCTGTGTGTCCCGAGGAGCGTCGCAGGGTTAAGGCACTCCGTGGTGGAGTATGGCCTCATTGGAGACCCCTGCACACCCAACTCCCCTGACGTGAAACACTGGAACTCAACCTTGAGGCCCGAGGTCACCTGTCACTTGGCTGCAGCTGAACCTGAGGTGTCGTGGGAGGAGTTCCTAGAAAGGGATTGACAGCACGGTTTTCGCTTTGGGAGAACACGCAGCCTTGGCCTACAACGACAATCCTGCCGTGCAGAGACGTCGGGCCGCTAGTGCTGTTCGGGCCGCTTTGAAGCCAAGCGCAAGGCGCCTCCAAACGGGGAGAAAGCGTACTCTCCCATCCGCGTCCCACTTTCAAGCTGAATGACGCAGCATGTTTCTCGGAAGGCTCTGCCGAGCTATCTAGCACAAGGGAGAGAGTGCCTGCCTCTGCCGAGAAAGGTTTTGACGTGGGGATTGCTGGACATGCGGAAGAGCGTTCCCCAGGCCGTGCCAAGTTTAGGCTTTGGTGATTCTGGATGGTCCCAAGGGGGCAGAATTGTTCCTGGGAAAGCTGTCCTTTTTCTCTTTCTCCGGCTCGAAGTAAACATCTGGCAACCGACTGCCGTACGCAGACGTCCTGGGGGAGCCTCCCGGTTCCTTTGGGACGCACATTGGTGTTTCACAGAAGAGCCCCAATTCCTAATTGGGGGCACAGCAGCCGGGAATGTAAGGCTGTTTAGAACTGCGTACCTTGAGGCCGTGTGAAGGCCGTACAAACGAGAGCTTTCGAGGGAACAGGGCAGCGCTTCGCCATCATCGTTGCACATTCACGGAGCTTAATCAAACGAACGCGTTTCCTTCCTGTGGCTCAAACACAGCCGAGGAGTTGGAAGGCATACAGTGCCCTTTGACAGTTGTTACAACGAACGTGAGTGCACAGTGTCTCGTGAAATACCTTACACGGTTGAAGCGTTCCGTTAACGCATGCCCCTCCGCTCCCTCTGGCACTCCGAGGTGTTCCTAAGGAGGGAAACCTGGACTTTTGCTTGAGGCCGGGGTGGGGCGGGGGGACTCACAGTTCTTTTGCCGGCGGGCTCCAGAGCGCTCCTGCTGAAGCTCCCAGCAAGGAACTGAGAGAGAGCCGCAGGCCTCACACGAATAAACTCAGACTTCTTCTGTCACGAGTAAACTCAGACTTCTTATGTGAGGCCTTCGGGCAGCAAAGAGAAGGTGGGCGCGAGGAGTGTGCTTCAGGCAGCTTAGGACCCGCCCCTGTCTCGTCTGCCACGGAGGGGAATAAGGGTCGGCCAGGGTCGCCCAGCTTCAAACCTGAGCTCACGTAGGGATCCGCAGCGGTTTCTGATTACCGCAAGGAAACACAAAGGGAGGAACAGGGCCCTTCCGTGGAGGCACTTTTGGGCACAGGGACCTCTGCGTGGGATCTACTGCGTAAGTATGGCAGTACCTTAGGTAGGCCTCAGTGACGAAGGCTCTCTGGCTCATGCCTAGCTGTGTAAAGAAGTGTGGCAAACGTACGTACTGCTCCTCAGGCTGGGCGCACAGCCTAGCTTTCGCTTCTATGAGAGTGCTGTCCCGAGTCTCTTCCTGGAGCCCGTCGTCAGCACGGTGTCTTTTGGCACTGCAGTTGTCTTTCAGTCAAGGAGGCCGTTCGACCGGCAAAGGGAGTCCGCCCAGCGCTGCTTTCGCGAGTCTCTTTGACGACGGGGGCACTCCACCTAGGCAACCCAGAGAGGAGTACACTGCCCTAGCTACGAATGTGAAGAGCTGTCTCCAGGGGCCTGCTTACACGAAGTTTCCTCAGAAGCCAGAGGGCGCCGTTCCGGCACGGAGAGAGGTCATCATGCGAACCTGGTGAATGGGCTCCTATCCTGTGTGTCCCCAGGAGCGTCGCAGGGTTAAGGCACTCCGTGGTGGAGTATGGCCTCATTGGAGACCTCTGCACACCCAACTCCCCTGACGTGAAACACTGGAACTCAACCTTGAGGCCCGAGGTCACCTGTCACTTGGCCGCAGCTGAACCTGGGGTGCCTTGGGAGGAGTTCCTAGAAAGGGATTGCCAGCACGGTTTTCGCTTTGGGAGAACACGCAGCCTTGGCCCACAACGACAATCCTGCCGTGCAGAGACGTCGGGCCGCTAGTGCTGTTCGGGCCGCTTTGAAGCCAAGCGCAAGGCGCCTCCAAACGGGGAGAAAGCTTACTCTCCCATCCGCGTCCCACTTTCAAGCTGAATGACGCAGCATGTTTCTCGGAAGGCTCTGCCGAGCTATCTAGCACAAGGGAGAGAGTGCCTGCCTCTGCCGAGAAAGGTTTTGACGTGGGGATTGCTGGACGTGCGGAAGAGCGTTCCCCAGGCCGTGCCAAGTTTAGGCTTTGGTGATTCTGGATGGTCCCAAGGGGGCAGAATTGTCCCTGGGAAAGCTGTCCGTTTTCTCTTTCTCCGGGTGGAAGTAAACATCTGGCAACCGACTGCCGTACGCAGACGTCCTGGGGGAGCCTCCCGGTTCCTTTGGGACGCACATTGGTGTTTCACAGAAGAGCCCCAATTCCTAATTGGGGGCACAGCAGCCGGGAATGTAAGGCTGTTTAGAACTGCGTACCTTGAGGCCGTGTGAAGGCCGTACAAACGAGAGCTTTCGAGCGAACAGGGCAGCGCTTCGCCATCATCGTTGCACATTCACGGAGCTTAATCAAACGAACGCGTTTCCTTCCTGTGGCTCAAACACAGCCGAGGAGTTGGAAGGCATACAGTGCCCTTTGACAGTTGTTACAACGAACGTGAGTGCACAGTGTCTCGTGAAATACCTTACACGGTTGAAGCGTTCCGTTAACGCATGCCCCTCCGCTCCCTCTGGCACTCCGAGGTGTTCCTAATGGGGGCAACCTGGACTTTTGCTTGAGGCCGGGGTGGGGCAGGGGGACCCACAGTTCTTTTGCCGGCGGGCTCCAGAGCGCTCCTGCTGAAGCTCCCAGCAAGGAACTGAGAGAGAGCCGCAGGCCTCACACGAGTAAACTCAGACTTCTTCTGTCACGGGTAAACTCAGAATTCTTATGTGAGGCCTTCGGGCAGCAAAGAGAAGGTGAGCGCGAGGAGTGTGCTTCAGGCAGCTTAGGACCCGCCCCTGTCTCGTCTGCCACGGAGGGGAATAAGGGTCGGCCAGGGTCGCCCAGCTTCAAACCTGAGCTCACATAGGGATCCGCAGCGGTTTCTGATTACCTCAAGGAAACACAACGGGAGGAACAGGGCCCTTCCGTGGAGGCACTTTTGGGCACAGGGACCTCTGCGTGGGATCTACTGGGTAAGTATGGCAGTACCTTAGGTAGGCCTCAGTGACCAAGGCTCTCTGGCTCATGCCTAGCTGTGTAAAGAAGTGTGGCAAACGTACGTACTGCTCCTCAGGCTGGGCGCACATCCTAGCTTTCGCTTCTATGAGAGTGCTGTCCCGAGTCTCTTCCTGGAGCCCGTCGTCAGCACGGTGTCTTTTGGCACTGCAGTTGTCTTTCAGTCAAGGAGGCCGTTCGACCGGCAAAGGGAGTCCGCCCAGCGCTGCTTTCGCGAGTTTCTGACGACGGAGGCACTCCACCTAGGCAACCCAGAGAGGAGTACACTGCCCTAGCTACGAATGTGAAGAGCTGTCTCCAGGGGCCTGCTTACACGAAGGTTCCTCAGAAGCCAGAGGCCGCCGTTCCGGCACGGAGAGAGGTCATCATGCGAACCTGGTGAATGGGCTCCTATCCTGTGTGTCCCCAGGAGCGTCGCAGGGTTAAGGCACTCCGTGGTGGAGTATGGCCTCATTGGAGACCCCTGCACACCCAACTCCCCTGACGTGAAACACTGGAACTCAACCTTGAGGCCCGAGGTCACCTGTCACTTGGCCGCAGCTGAACCTGGGGTGCCGTGGGAGGAGTTCCTAGAAAGGGATTGCCAGCACGGTTTTCGCTTTGGGAGAACACGCAGCCTTGGCCCACAACGACAATCCTGCCGTGCAGAGACGTCGGGCCGCTAGTGCTGTTCGGGCCGCTTTGAAGCCAAGCACAAGGCGCCTCCAAACGGGGAGAAAGCGTACTCTCCCATCCGCGTCCCACTTTCAAGCTGAATGACGCAGCATGTTTCTCGGAAGGCTCTGCCGAGCTATCTAGCACAAGGGAGAGAGTGCCTGCCTCTGCCGAGAAAGGTTTTGACGTGGGGATTGCTGGACGTGCGGAAGAGCGTTCCCCAGGCCGTGCCAAGTTTAGGCTTTGGTGATTCTGGATGGTCCCAAGGGGGCAGAATTGTTCCTGGGAAAGCTGTCCTTTTTCTCTTTCTCCGGCTGGAAGTAAACATCTGGCAACCGACTGCCGTACGCAGACGTCCTGGGGGAGCCTCCCGGTTCCTTTGGGACGCACATTGGTGTTTCACAGAAGAGCCCCAATTCCTAATTGGGGGCACAGCAGCCGGGAATGTAAGGCTGTTTAGAACTGCGTACCTTGAGGCCGTGTGAAGGCCGTACAAACGAGAGCTTTCGAGGGAACAGGGCAGAGCTTCGCCATCATCGTTGCACATTCACGGAGCTTAATCAAACGAACGCGTTTCCTTCCTGTGGCTCAAACACAGCCGAGGATTTGGAAGGCATACAGTGCCCTTTGACAGTTGTTACAACGAACGTGAGTGCACAGTGTCTCGTGAAATACCTTACACGGTTGAAACGTTCCGTTAACGCATGCCCCTCCGCTCCCTCTGGCACTCCGAGGTGTTCCTAACGGGGGCAACCTGGACTTTTGCTTGAGGCCGGGGTGGGGCGGGGGGACTCACAGTTCTTTTGCCGGCGGGCTCCAGAGCGCTCCTGCTGAAGCTCCCAGCAAGGAACTGAGAGAGAGCCGCAGGCCTCACACGAATAAACTCAGACTTCTTCTGTCACGGGTAAACTCAGACTTCTTATGTGAGGCCTTCGGGCAGCAAAGAGAATGTGGGCGCGAGGAGTGTGCTTCAGGCAGCTTAGGACCCGCCCCTGTCTCGTCTGCCACGGAGGGGAATAAGGGTCGGCCAGGGTCGCCCAGCTTCAAACCTGAGCTCACATAGGGATCCGCAGCGGTTTCTGATTACCTCAAGGAAACACAACGGGAGGAACAGGGCCCTTCCGTGGAGGCACTTTTGGGCACAGGGACCTCTGCGTGGGATCTACTGGGTAAGTATGGCAGTACCTTAGGTAGGCCTCAGTGACCAAGGCTCTCTGGCTCATGCCTAGCTGTGTAAAGAAGTGTGGCAAACGTACGTACTGCTCCTCAGGCTGGGCGCACAGCCTAGCTTTCGCTTCTATGAGAGTGCTGTCCCGAGTCTCTTCCTGGAGCCCGTCGTCAGCACGGTGTCTTTTGGCACTGCAGTTGTCTTTCAGTCAAGGAGGCCGTTCGACCGGCAAAGGGAATCCGCCCAGCGCTGCTTTCGCGAGTCTCTTTGACGATGGAGGCACTCCACCTAGGCAACCCAGAGAGGAGTACACTGCCCTAGCTACGAATGTGAAGAGCTGTCTCCAGGGGCCTGCTTACACGAAGGTTCCTCAGAAGCCAGAGGCCGCCGTTCCGGCACGGAGAGAGGTCATCATGCGAACCTGGTGAATGGGTTCCTATCCTGTGTGTCCCCAGGAGCGTCGCAGGGTTAAGGCACTCCGTGGTGGAGTATGGCCTCATTGGAGACCCCTGCACACCCAACTCCCCTGACGTGAAACACTGGAACTCAACCTTGAGGCCCGAGGTCACCTTTCACTTGGCCGCATCTGAACCTGGGGTGCCGTGGGAGGAGTTCCTAGAAAGGGATTGCCAGCACGGTTTTCGCTTTGGGAGAACACGCAGCCTTGGCCCACAACGACAATCCTGCCGTGCAGAGACGTCGGGCCGCTAGTGCTGTTCGGGCCGCTTTGAAGCCAAGCGCAAGGCGCCTCCAAACGGGGAGAAAGCGTACTCTCCCATCCGCGTCCCACTTTCAAGCTGAATGACGCAGCATGTTTCTCGGAAGGCTCTGCCGAGCTATCTAGCACAAGGGAGAGAGTGCCTGCCTCTGCCGAGAAAGGTTTTGACGTGGGGATTGCTGGACGTGCGGAAGAGCGTTCCCCAGGCCGTGCCAAGTTTAGGCTTTGGTGATTCTGGATGGTCCCAAGGGGGCAGAATTGTTCCTGGGAAAGCTGTCCTTTTTCTCTTTCTCCGGCTGGAAGTAAACATCTGGCAACCGACTGCCGTACGCAGACGTCCTGGGGGAGCCTCCCGGTTCCTTTGGGACGCACATTGGTGTTTCACAGAAGAGCCCCAATTCCGAATTGGGGGCACAGCAGCCGAGAATGTAAGGCTGTTTAGAACTGCGTACCTTGAGGCCGTGTGAAGGCCGTACAAACGACAGCTTTCGAGGGAACAGGGCAGCGCTTCGCCATCATCGTTGCACATTCACGGAGCTTAATCAAACGAACGCGTTTCCTTCCTGTGGCTCAAACACAGCCGAGGAGTTGGAAGGCATGCAGTGCCCTTTGACAGTTGTTACAACGAACGTGAGTGTACAGTGTCTCGTGAAATACCTTACACGGTTGAAGCGTTCCGTTAAGGCATGCCCCTCCGCTCCCTCTGGCACTCCGAGGTGTTCCTAACGGGGGCAACCTGGACTTTTGCTTGAGGCCGGGGTGGGGCAGGGGGACTCACAGTTCTTTTGCCGGCGGGCTCCAGAGCGCTCCTGCTGAAGCTCCCAGGAAGGAACTGAGAGAGAGCCGCAGGCCTCACACGAATAAACCCAGACTTCTTCTGTCACGGGTAAACTCAGACTTCTTATGGGAGGCCTTCGGGCAGCAAAGAGAAGGTGGGCGCGAGGAGTGTGCTTCAGGCAGCTTAGGACTCGCCCCTGTCTCGTCTGCCACGGAGGGGAATAAGGGTCGGCCAGGGTCGCCCAGCTTCAAACCTGAGCTCACATAGGGATCCGCAGCGGTTTCTGATTACCTCAAGGAAACACAACGGGAGGAACAGGGCCCTTCCGTGGAGGCACTTTTGGGCACAGGGACCTCTGCGTGGGATCTACTGGGTAAGTATGGCAGTACCTTAGGTAGGCCTCAGTGACCAAGGCTCTCTGGCTCATGCCTAGCTGTGTAAAGAAGTGTGGCAAACGTACGTACTGCTCCTCAGGCTGGGCGCACAGCCTAGCTTTCGCTTCTATGAGAGTGCTGTCCCGAGTCTCTTCCTGGAGCCCGTCGTCAGCACGGTGTCTTTTGGCACTGCAGTTGTCTTTCAGTCAAGGAGGCCGTTCGACCGGCAAAGGGAGTCCGCCCAGCGCTGCTTTCGCGAGTCTCTTTGACGACGGGGGCACTCCACCTAGGCAACCCAGAGAGGAGTACACTGCCCTAGCTACGAATGTGAAGAGCTGTCTCCAGGGGCCTGCTTACACGAAGGTTCCTCAGAAGCCAGAGGCCGCCGTTCCGGCACGGAGAGAGGTCATCATGCGAACCTGGTGAATGGGCTCCTATCCTGTGTGTCCCCAGGAGCGTCGCAGGGTTAAGGCACTCCGTGGTGGAGTATGGCCTCATTGGAGACCCCTGCACACCCAACTCCCCTGACGTGAAACACTGGAACTCAACCTTGAGGCCCGAGGTCACCTTTCACTTGGCCGGAGCTGAACCTGGGGTGCCGTGGGAGGAGTTCCTAGAAAGGGATTGCCAGCACGGTTTTCGCTTTGGGAGAACACGCAGCCTTGGCCCACAACGACAATCCTGCCGTGCAGAGACGTCGGGCCGCTAGTGCTGTTCGGGCCGCTTTGAAGCCAAGCGCAAGGCGCCTCCAAACGGGGAGAAAGCGTACTCTCCCATCCGCGTCCCACTTTCAAGCTGAATGACGCAGCATGTTTCTCGGAAGGCTCTGCCGAGCTATCTAGCACAAGGGAGAGAGTGCCTGCCTCTGCCGAGAAAGGTTTTGACGTGGGGATTGCTGGACATGCGGAAGAGCGTTCCCCAGGCCGTGCCAAGTTTAGGCTTTGGTGATTCTGGATGGTCCCAAGGGGGCAGAATTGTTCCTGGGAAAGCTGTCCTTTTTCTCTTTCTCCGGCTGGAAGTAAACATCTGGCAACCGACTGCCGTACGCAGACGTCCTGGGGGAGCCTCCCGGTTCCTTTGGGACGCACATTGGTGTTTCACAGAAGAGCCCCAATTCCTAATTGGGGGCACAGCAGCCGGGAATGTAAGGCTGTTTAGAACTGCGTACCTTGAGGCCGTGTGAAGGCCGTACAAACGAGAGCTTTCGAGGGAACAGGGCAGCGCTTCGCCATCATCGTTGCACATTCACGGAGCTTAATCAAACGAACGCGTTTCCTTCCTGTGGCTCAAACACAGCCGAGGAGTTGGAAGGCATACAGTGCCCTTTGACAGTTGTTACAACGAACGTGAGTGCACAGTGTCTCGTGAAATACCTTACACGGTTGAAGCGTTCCGTTAACGCATGCCCCTCCGCTCCCTCTGGCACTCCGAGGTGTTCCTAACGGGGGCAACCTGGACTTTTGCTTGAGGCCGGGGTGGGGCGGGGGGACCCACAGTTCTTTTGCCGGCGGGCTCCAGAGCGCTCCTGCTGAAGCTCCCAGGAAGGAACTGAGAGAGAGCCGCAGGCCTCACACGAATAAACCCAGACTTCTTCTGTCACGGGTAAACTCAGACTTCTTATGGGAGGCCTTCGGGCAGCAAAGAGAAGGTGGGCGCGAGGAGTGTGCTTCAGGCAGCTTAGGACTCGCCCCTGTCTCGTCTGCCACGGAGGGGAATAAGGGTCGGCCAGGGTCGCCCAGCTTCAAACCTGAGCTCACATAGGGATCCGCAGCGGTTTCTGATTACCTCAAGGAAACACAACGGGAGGAACAGGGCCCTTCCGTGGAGGCACTTTTGGGCACAGGGACCTCTGCGTGGGATCTACTGGGTAAGTATGGCAGTACCTTAGGTAGGCCTCAGTGACCAAGGCTCTCTGGCTCATGCCTAGCTGTGTAAAGAAGTGTGGCAAACGTACGTACTGCTCCTCAGGCTGGGCGCACAGCCTAGCTTTCGCTTCTATGAGAGTGCTGTCCCGAGTCTCTTCCTGGAGCCCGTCGTCAGCACGGTGTCTTTTGGCACTGCAGTTGTCTTTCAGTCAAGGAGGCCGTTCGACCGGCAAAGGGAGTCCGCCCAGCGTTGCTTTCGCGAGTCTCTTTGACGACGGGGGCACTCCACCTAGGCAACCCAGAGAGGAGTACACTGCCCTAGCTACGAATGTGAAGAGCTGTCTCCAGGGGCCTGCTTACACGAAGGTTCCTCAGAAGCCAGAGGCCGCCGTTCCGGCACGGAGAGAGGTCATCATGCGAACCTGGTGAATGGGCTCCTATCCTGTGTGTCCCCAGGAGCGTCGCAGGGTTAAGGCACTCCGTGGTGGAGTATGGCCTCATTGGAGACCCCTGCACACCCAACTCCCCTGACGTGAAACACTGGAACTCAACCTTGAGGCCCGAGGTCACCTTTCACTTGGCCGGAGCTGAACCTGGGGTGCCGTGGGAGGAGTTCCTAGAAAGGGATTGCCAGCACGGTTTTCGCTTTGGGAGAACACGCAGCCTTGGCCCACAACGACAATCCTGCCGTGCAGAGACGTCGGGCCGCTAGTGCTGTTCGGGCCGCTTTGAAGCCAAGCGCAAGGCGCCTCCAAACGGGGAGAAAGCGTACTCTCCCATCCGCGTCCCACTTTCAAGCTGAATGACGCAGCATGTTTCTCGGAAGGCTCTGCCGAGCTATCTAGCACAAGGGAGAGAGTGCCTGCCTCTGCCGAGAAAGGTTTTGACGTGGGGATTGCTGGACGTGCGGAAGAGCGTTCCCCAGGCCGTGCCAAGTTTAGGCTTTGGTGATTCTGGATGGTCCCAAGGGGGCAGAATTGTTCCTGGGAAAGCTGTCCTTTTTCTCTTTCTCCGGCTGGAAGTAAACATCTGGCAACCGACTGCCGTACGCAGACGTCCTGGGGGAGCCTCCCGGTTCCTTTGGGACGCACATTGGTGTTTCACAGAAGAGCCCCAATTCCTAATTGGGGGCACAGCAGCCGGGAATGTAAGGCTGTTTAGAACTGCGTACCTTGAGGCCGTGTGAAGGCCGTACAAACGAGAGCTTTCGAGCGAACAGGGCAGCGCTTCGCCATCATCGTTGCACATTCACGGAGCTTAATCAAACGAACGCGTTTCCTTCCTGTGGCTCAAACACAGCCGAGGAGTTGGAAGGGATACAGTGCCCTTTGACAGTTGTTACAACGAACGTGAGTGCACAGTGTCTCGTGAAATACCTTACACGGTTGAAGCGTTCCGTTAACGCATGCCCCTCCGCTCCCTCTGGCACTCCGAGGTGTTCCTAACGGGGGCAACCTGGACTTTTGCTTGAGGCCGGGGTGGGGCGGGGGGACCCACAGTTCTTTTGCCGGCGGGCTCCAGAGCGCTCCTGCTGAAGCTCCCAGCAAGGAACTGAGAGAGAGCCGCAGGCCTCACACGAGTAAACTCAGACTTCTTCTGTCACGGGTAAACGCAGACTTCTTATGTGAGGCCTTCGGGCAGCAAAGAGAAGGTGGGCGCGAGGAGTGTGCTTCAGGCAGCTTAGGACCCGCCCCTGTCTTGTCTGCCACGGAGGGGAATAAGGGTCGGCCAGGGTCGCCCAGCTTCAAACCTGAGCTCACATAGGGATCCGCAGCGGTTTCTGATTACCTCAAGGAAACACAACGGGAGGAACAGGGCCCTTCCGTGGAGGCACTTTTGGGCACAGGGACCTCTGCGTGGGATCTACTGGGTAAGTATGGCAGTACCTTAGGTAGGCCTCAGTGACCAAGGCTCTCTGGCTCATGCCTAGCTGTGTAAAGAAGTGTGGCAAACGTACGTACTGCTCCTCAGGCTGGGCGCACATCCTAGCTTTCGCTTCTATGAGAGTGCTGTCCCGAGTCTCTTCCTGGAGCCCGTCGTCAGCACGGTGTCTTTTGGCACTGCAGTTGTCTTTCAGTCAAGGAGGCCGTTCGACCGGCAAAGGGAGTCCGCCCAGCGCTGCTTTCGCGAGTTTCTGACGACGGAGGCACTCCACCTAGGCAACCCAGAGAGGAGTACACTGCCCTAGCTACGAATGTGAAGAGCTGTCTCCAGGGGCCTGCTTACACGAAGGTTCCTCAGAAGGCAGAGGTCGCCGTTCCGGCACGGAGAGAGGTCATCATGCGAAACTGGTGAATGGGCTCCTACCCTGTGTGTCCCGAGGAGCGTCGCAGGGTTAAGGCACTCCGTGGTGGAGTATGGCCTCATTGGAGACCCCTGCACACCCAACTCCCCTGACGTGAAACACTGGAACTCAACCTTGAGGCCCGAGGTCACCTGTCACTTGGCCGCAGCTGAACCTGAGGTGTCGTGGGAGGAGTTCCTAGAAAGGGATTGACAGCACGGTTTTCGCTTTGGGAGAACACGCAGCCTTGGCCCACAACGACAATCCTGCCGTGCAGAGACGTCGGGCCGCTAGTGCTGTTCGGGCCGCTTTGAAGCCAAGCGCAAGGCGCCTCCAAACGGGGAGAAAACGTACTCTCCCATCCGCGTCCCACTTTCAAGCTGAATGACGCAGCATGTTTCTCGGAAGGCTCTGCCGAGCTATCTAGCACAAGGGAGAGAGTGCCTGCCTCTGCCGAGAAAGGTTTTGACGTGGGGATTGCTGGACGTGCGGAAGAGCGTTCCCCAGGCCGTGCCAAGTTTAGGCTTTGGTGATTCTGGATGGTCCCAAGGGGGCAGAATTGTTCCTGGGAAAGCTGTCCTTTTTCTCTTTCTCCGGCTGGAAGTAAACATCTGGCAACCGACTGCCGTACGCAGACGTCCTGGGGGAGCCTCCCGGTTCCTTTGGGACGCACATTGGTGTTTCACAGAAGAGCCCCAATTCCGAATTGGGGGCACAGCAGCCGAGAATGTAAGGCTGTTTAGAACTGCGTACCTTGAGGCCGTGTGAAGGCCGTACAAACGAGAGCTTTCGAGGGAACAGGGCAGCGCTTCGCCATCATCGTTGCACATTCACGGAGCTTAATCAAACGAACGCGTTTCCTTCCTGTGGCTCAAACACAGCCGAGGAGTTGGAAGGCATGCAGTGCCCTTTGACACTTGTTACAACGAACGTGAGTGTACAGTGTCTCGTGAAATACCTTACACGGTTGAAGCGTTCCGTTAAGGCATGCCCCTCCGCTCCCTCTGGCACTCCGAGGTGTTCCTAACGGGGGCAACCTGGACTTTTGCTTGAGGCCGGGGTGGGGCAGGGGGACTCACAGTTCTTTTGCCGGCGGGCTCCAGAGCGCTCCTGCTGAAGCTCCCAGGAAGGAACTGAGAGAGAGCCGCAGGCCTCACACGAATAAACCCAGACTTCTTCTGTCACGGGTAAACTCAGACTTCTTATGGGAGGCCTTCGGGCAGCAAAGAGAAGGTGGGCGCGAGGAGTGTGCTTCAGGCAGCTTAGGACTCGCCCCTGTCTCGTCTGCCACGGAGGGGAATAAGGGTCGGCCAGGGTCGCCCAGCTTCAAACCTGAGCTCACATAGGGATCCGCAGCGGTTTCTGATTACCTCAAGGAAACACAACGGGAGGAACAGGGCCCTTCCGTGGAGGCACTTTTGGGCACAGGGACCTCTGCGTGGGATCTACTGGGTAAGTATGGCAGTACCTTAGGTAGGCCTCAGTGACCAAGGCTCTCTGGCTCATGCCTAGCTGTGTAAAGAAGTGTGGCAAACGTACGTACTGCTCCTCAGGCTGGGCGCACAGCCTAGCTTTCGCTTCTATGAGAGTGCTGTCCCGAGTCTCTTCCTGGAGCCCGTCGTCAGCACGGTGTCTTTTGGCACTGCAGTTGTCTTTCAGTCAAGGAGGCCGTTCGACCGGCAAAGGGAGTCCGCCCAGCGTTGCTTTCGCGAGTCTCTTTGACGACGGGGGCACTCCACCTAGGCAACCCAGAGAGGAGTACACTGCCCTAGCTACGAATGTGAAGAGCTGTCTCCAGGGGCCTGCTTACACGAAGGTTCCTCAGAAGCCAGAGGCCGCCGTTCCGGCACGGAGAGAGGTCATCATGCGAACCTGGTGAATGGGCTCCTATCCTGTGTGTCCCCAGGAGCGTCGCAGGGTTAAGGCACTCCGTGGTGGAGTATGGCCTCATTGGAGACCCCTGCACACCCAACTCCCCTGACGTGAAACACTGGAACTCAACCTTGAGGCCCGAGGTCACCTTTCACTTGGCCGCAGCTGAACCTGGGGTGCCGTGGGAGGAGTTCCTAGAAAGGGATTGCCAGCACGGTTTTCGCTTTGGGAGAACACGCAGCCTTGGCCCACAACGACAATCCTGCCGTGCAGAGACGTCGGGCCGCTAGTGCTGTTCGGGCCGCTTTGAAGCCAAGCGCAAGGCGCCTCCAAACGGGGAGAAAGCGTACTCTCCCATCCGCGTCCCACTTTCAAGCTGAATGACGCAGCATGTTTCTCGGAAGGCTCTGCCGAGCTATCTAGCACAAGGGAGAGAGTGCCTGCCTCTGCCGAGAAAGGTTTTGACGTGGGGATTGCTGGACGTGCGGAAGAGCGTTCCCCAGGCCGTGCCAAGTTTAGGCTTTGGTGATTCTGGATGGTCCCAAGGGGGCAGAATTGTCCCTGGGAAAGCTGTCCTTTTTCTCTTTCTCCGGCTGGAAGTAAACATCTGGCAACCGACTGCCGTACGCAGACGTCCTGGGGGAGCCTCCCGGTTCCTTTGGGACGCACATTGGTGTTTCACAGAAGAGCCCCAATTCCTAATTGGGGGCACAGCAGCCGGGAATGTAAGGCTGTTTAGAACTGCGTACCTTGAGGCCGTGTGAAGGCCGTACAAACGAGAGCTTTCGAGGGAACAGGGCAGCGCTTCGCCATCATCGTTGCACATTCACGGAGCTTAATCAAACGAACGCGTTTCCTTCCTGTGGCTCAAACACAGCCGAGGAGTTGGAAGGGATACAGTGCCCTTTGACAGTTGTTACAACGAACGTGAGTGCACAGTGTCTCGTGAAATACCTTACACGGTTGAAGCGTTCCGTTAACGCATGCCCCTCCGCTCCCTCTGGCACTCCGAGGTGTTCCTAACGGGGGCAACCTGGACTTTTGCTTGAGGCCGGGGTGGGGCGGGGGGACCCACAGTTCTTTTGCCGGCGGGCTCCAGAGCGCTCCTGCTGAAGCTCCCAGCAAGGAACTGAGAGAGAGCCGCAGGCCTCACACGAGTAAACTCAGACTTCTTCTGTCACGGGTGAACTCAGACTTCTTATGTGAGGCCTTCGGGCAGCAAAGAGAAGGTGGGCGCGAGGAGTGTGCTTCAGGCAGCTTAGGACCCGCCCCTGTCTCGTCTGCCACGGAGGGGAATAAGGGTCGGCCAGGGTCGCCCAGCTTCAAACCTGAGCTCACATAGGGATCCGCAGCGGTTTCTGATTACCTCAAGGAAACACAACGGGAGGAACAGGGCCCTTCCGTGGAGGCACTTTTGGGCACAGGGACCTCTGCGTGGGATCTACTGGGTAAGTATGGCAGTACCTTAGGTAGGCCTCAGTGACCAAGGCTCTCTGGCTCATGCCTAGCTGTGTAAAGAAGTGTGGCAAACGTACGTACTGCTCCTCAGGCTGGGCGCACAGCCTAGCTTTCGCTTCTATGAGAGTGCTGTCCCGAGTCTCTTCCTGGAGCCCGTCGTCAGCACGGTGTCTTTTGGCACTGCAGTTGTCTTTCAGTCAAGGAGGCCGTTTGACCGGCAAAGGGAGTCCGCCCAGCGCTGCTTTCGCGAGTCTCTTTGACGACGGGGGCACTCCACCTAGGCAACCCAGAGAGGAGTACACTGCCCTAGCTACGAATGTGAAGAGCTGTCTCCAGGGGCCTGCTTACACGAAGGTTCCTCAGAAGCCAGAGGCCGCCGTTCCGGCACGGAGAGAGGTCATCATGCGAACCTGGTGAATGGGCTCCTATCCTGTGTGTCCCCAGGAGCGTCGCAGGGTTAAGGTACTCCGTGGTGGAGTATGGCCTCATTGGAGACCCCTGCACACCCAACTCCCCTGACGTGAAACACTGGAACTCAACCTTGAGGCCCGAGGTCACCTTTCACTTGGCCGGAGCTGAACCTGGGGTGCCGTGGGAGGAGTTCCTAGAAAGGGATTGCCAGCACGGTTTTCGCTTTGGGAGAACACGCAGCCTTGGCCCACAACGACAATCCTGCCGTGCAGAGACGTCGGGCCGCTAGTGCTGTTCGGGCCGCTTTGAAGCCAAGCGCAAGGCGCCTCCAAACGGGGAGAAAGCGTACTCTCCCATCCGCGTCCCACTTTCAAGCTGAATGACGCAGCATGTTTCTCGGAAGGCTCTGCCGAGCTATCTAGCACAAGGGAGAGAGTGCCTGCCTCTGCCGAGAAAGGTTTTGACGTGGGGATTGCTGGACGTGCGGAAGAGCGTTCCCCAGGCCGTGCCAAGTTTAGGCTTTGGTGATTCTGGATGGTCCCAAGGGGGCAGAATTGTTCCTGGGAAAGCTGTCCTTTTTCTCTTTCTCCGGCTGGAAGTAAACATCTGGCAACCGACTGCCGTACGCAGACGTCCTGGGGGAGCCTCCCGGTTCCTTTGGGACGCACATTGGTGTTTCACAGAAGAGCCCCAATTCCTAATTGGGGGCACAGCAGCCGGGAATGTAAGGCTGTTTAGAACTGCGTACCTTGAGGCCGTGTGAAGGCCGTACAAACGAGAGCTTTCGAGGGAACAGGGCAGCGCTTCGCCATCATCGTTGCACATTCACGGAGCTTAATCAAACGAACGCGTTTCCTTCCTGTGGCTCAAACACAGCCGAGGAGTTGGAAGGCATGCAGTGCCCTTTGACACTTGTTACAACGAACGTGAGTGTACAGTGTCTCGTGAAATACCTTACACGGTTGAAGCGTTCCGTTAAGGCATGCCCCTCCGCTCCCTCTGGCACTCCGAGGTGTTCCTAACGGGGGCAACCTGGACTTTTGCTTGAGGCCGGGGTGGGGCAGGGGGACTCACAGTTCTTTTGCCGGCGGGCTCCAGAGCGCTCCTGCTGAAGCTCCCAGCAAGGAACTGAGAGAGAGCCGCAGGCCTCACACGAATAAACCCAGACTTCTTCTGTCACGGGTAAACTCAGACTTCTTATGGGAGGCCTTCGGGCAGCAAAGAGAAGGTGGGCGCGAGGAGTGTGCTTCAGGCAGCTTAGGACTCGCCCCTGTCTCGTCTGCCACGGAGGGGAATAAGGGTCGGCCAGGGTCGCCCAGCTTCAAACCTGAGCTCACATAGGGATCCGCAGCGGTTTCTGATTACCTCAAGGAAACACAACGGGAGGAACAGGGCCCTTCCGTGGAGGCACTTTTGGGCACAGGGACCTCTGCGTGGGATCTACTGGGTAAGTATGGCAGTACCTTAGGTAGGCCTCAGTGACCAAGGCTCTCTGGCTCATGCCTAGCTGTGTAAAGAAGTGTGGCAAACGTACGTACTGCTCCTCAGGCTGGGCGCACAGCCTAGCTTTCGCTTCTATGAGAGTGCTGTCCCGAGTCTCTTCCTGGAGCCCGTCGTCAGCACGGTGTCTTTTGGCACTGCAGTTGTCTTTCAGTCAAGGAGGCCGTTCGACCGGCAAAGGGAGTCCGCCCAGCGTTGCTTTCGCGAGTCTCTTTGACGACGGGGGCACTCCACCTAGGCAACCCAGAGAGGAGTACACTGCCCTAGCTACGAATGTGAAGAGCTGTCTCCAGGGGCCTGCTTACACGAAGGTTCCTCAGAAGCCAGAGGCCGCCGTTCCGGCACGGAGAGAGGTCATCATGCGAACCTGGTGAATGGGCTCCTATCCTGTGTGTCCCCAGGAGCGTCGCAGGGTTAAGGCACTCCGTGGTGGAGTATGGCCTCATTGGAGACCCCTGCACACCCAACTCCCCTGACGTGAAACACTGGAACTCAACCTTGAGGCCCGAGGTCACCTTTCACTTGGCCGGAGCTGAACCTGGGGTGCCGTGGGAGGAGTTCCTAGAAAGGGATTGCCAGCACGGTTTTCGCTTTGGGAGAACACGCAGCCTTGGCCCACAACGACAATCCTGCCGTGCAGAGACGTCGGGCCGCTAGTGCTGTTCGGGCCGCTTTGAAGCCAAGCGCAAGGCGCCTCCAAACGGGGAGAAAGCGTACTCTCCCATCCGCGTCCCACTTTCAAGCTGAATGACGCAGCATGTTTCTCGGAAGGCTCTGCCGAGCTATCTAGCACAAGGGAGAGAGTGCCTGCCTCTGCCGAGAAAGGTTTTGACGTGGGGATTGCTGGACGTGCGGAAGAGCGTTCCCCAGGCCGTGCCAAGTTTAGGCTTTGGTGATTCTGGATGGTCCCAAGGGGGCAGAATTGTCCCTGGGAAAGCTGTCCGTTTTCTCTTTCTCCGGCTGGAAGTAAACATCTGGCAACCGACTGCCGTACGCAGACGTCCTGGGGGAGCCTCCCGGTTCCTTTGGGACGCACATTGGTGTTTCACAGAAGAGCCCCAATTCCTAATTGGGGGCACAGCAGCCGGGAATGTAAGGCTGTTTAGAACTGCGTACCTTGAGGCCGTGTGAAGGCCGTACAAACGAGAGCTTTCGAGGGAACAGGGCAGCGCTTCGCCATCATCGTTGCACATTCACGGAGCTTAATCAAACGAACGCGTTTCCTTCCTGTGGCTCAAACACAGCCGAGGAGTTGGAAGGGATACAGTGCCCTTTGACAGTTGTTACAACGAACGTGAGTGCACAGTGTCTCGTGAAATACCTTACACGGTTGAAGCGTTCCGTTAACGCATGCCCCTCCGCTCCCTCTGGCACTCCGAGGTGTTCCTAACGGGGGCAACCTGGACTTTTGCTTGAGGCCGGGGTGGGGCGGGGGGACCCACAGTTCTTTTGCCGGCGGGCTCCAGAGCGCTCCTGCTGAAGCTCCCAGCAAGGAACTGAGAGAGAGCCGCAGGCCTCACACGAGTAAACTCAGACTTCTTCTGTCACGGGTGAACTCAGACTTCTTATGTGAGGCCTTCGGGCAGCAAAGAGAAGGTGGGCGCGAGGAGTGTGCTTCAGGCAGCTTAGGACCCGCCCCTGTCTCGTCTGCCACGGAGGGGAATAAGGGTCGGCCAGGATCGCCCAGCTTCAAACCTGAGCTCACATAGGGATCCGCAGCGGTTTCTGATTACCTCAAGGAAACACAACGGGAGGAACAGGGCCCTTCCGTGGAGGCACTTTTGGGCACAGGGACCTCTGCGTGGGATCTACTGGGTAAGTATGGCAGTACCTTAGGTAGGCCTCAGTGACCAAGGCTCTCTGGCTCATGCCTAGCTGTGTAAAGAAGTGTGGCAAACGTACGTACTGCTCCTCAGGCTGGGCGCACAGCCTAGCTTTCGCTTCTATGAGAGTGCTGTCCCGAGTCTCTTCCTGGAGCCCGTCGTCAGCACGGTGTCTTTTGGCACTGCAGTTGTCTTTCAGTCAAGGAGGCCGTTTGACCGGCAAAGGGAGTCCGCCCAGCGCTGCTTTCGCGAGTCTCTTTGACGACGGGGGCACTCCACCTAGGCAACCCAGAGAGGAGTACACTGCCCTAGCTACGAATGTGAAGAGCTGTCTCCAGGGGCCTGCTTACACGAAGGTTCCTCAGAAGCCAGAGGCCGCCGTTCCGGCACGGAGAGAGGTCATCATGCGAACCTGGTGAATGGGCTCCTATCCTGTGTGTCCCCAGGAGCGTCGCAGGGTTAAGGTACTCCGTGGTGGAGTATGGCCTCATTGGAGACCCCTGCACACCCAACTCCCCTGACGTGAAACACTGGAACTCAACCTTGAGGCCCGAGGTCACCTTTCACTTGGCCGGAGCTGAACCTGGGGTGCCGTGGGAGGAGTTCCTAGAAAGGGATTGCCAGCACGGTTTTCGCTTTGGGAGAACACGCAGCCTTGGCCCACAACGACAATCCTGCCGTGCAGAGACGTCGGGCCGCTAGTGCTGTTCGGGCCGCTTTGAAGCCAAGCGCAAGGCGCCTCCAAACGGGGAGAAAGCGTACTCTCCCATCCGCGTCCCACTTTCAAGCTGAATGACGCAGCATGTTTCTCGGAAGGCTCTGCCGAGCTATCTAGCACAAGGGAGAGAGTGCCTGCCTCTGCCGAGAAAGGTTTTGACGTGGGGATTGCTGGACGTGCGGAAGAGCGTTCCCCAGGCCGTGCCAAGTTTAGGCTTTGGTGATTCTGGATGGTCCCAAGGGGGCAGAATTGTCCCTGGGAAAGCTGTCCGTTTTCTCTTTCTCCGGCTGGAAGTAAACATCTGGCAACCGACTGCCGTACGCAGACGTCCTGGGGGAGCCTCCCGGTTCCTTTGGGACG
This sequence comes from Grampus griseus, assembly GCF_964374135.1. Classification (NCBI taxonomy): domain Eukaryota; kingdom Metazoa; phylum Chordata; class Mammalia; order Artiodactyla; family Delphinidae; genus Grampus; species Grampus griseus. Next base: position 5,447 of record NW_028133172.1, on the reverse strand, counting down.
CACATTGGTGTTTCACAGAAGAGCCCCAATTCCTAATTGGGGGCACAGCAGCCGGGAATGTAAGGCTGTTTAGAACTGCGTACCTTGAGGCCGTGTGAAGGCCGTACAAACGAGAGCTTTCGAGGGAACAGGGCAGCGCTTCGCCATCATCGTTGCACATTCACGGAGCTTAATCAAACGAACGCGTTTCCTTCCTGTGGCTCAAACACAGCCGAGGAGTTGGAAGGGATACAGTGCCCTTTGACAGTTGTTACAACGAACGTGAGTGCACAGTGTCTCGTGAAATACCTTACACGGTTGAAGCGTTCCGTTAACGCATGCCCCTCCGCTCCCTCTGGCACTCCGAGGTGTTCCTAACGGGGGCAACCTGGACTTTTGCTTGAGGCCGGGGTGGGGCGGGGGGACCCACAGTTCTTTTGCCGGCGGGCTCCAGAGCGCTCCTGCTGAAGCTCCCAGCAAGGAACTGAGAGAGAGCCGCAGGCCTCACACGAGTAAACTCAGACTTCTTCTGTCACGGGTGAACTCAGACTTCTTATGTGAGGCCTTCGGGCAGCAAAGAGAAGGTGGGCGCGAGGAGTGTGCTTCAGGCAGCTTAGGACCCGCCCCTGTCTCGTCTGCCACGGAGGGGAATAAGGGTCGGCCAGGGTCGCCCAGCTTCAAACCTGAGCTCACATAGGGATCCGCAGCGGTTTCTGATTACCTCAAGGAAACACAACGGGAGGAACAGGGCCCTTCCGTGGAGGCACTTTTGGGCACAGGGACCTCTGCGTGGGATCTACTGGGTAAGTATGGCAGTACCTTAGGTAGGCCTCAGTGACCAAGGCTCTCTGGCTCATGCCTAGCTGTGTAAAGAAGTGTGGCAAACGTACGTACTGCTCCTCAGGCTGGGCGCACAGCCTAGCTTTCGCTTCTATGAGAGTGCTGTCCCGAGTCTCTTCCTGGAGCCCGTCGTCAGCACGGTGTCTTTTGGCACTGCAGTTGTCTTTCAGTCAAGGAGGCCGTTTGACCGGCAAAGGGAGTCCGCCCAGCGCTGCTTTCGCGAGTCTCTTTGACGACGGGGGCACTCCACCTAGGCAACCCAGAGAGGAGTACACTGCCCTAGCTACGAATGTGAAGAGCTGTCTCCAGGGGCCTGCTTACACGAAGGTTCCTCAGAAGCCAGAGGCCGCCGTTCCGGCACGGAGAGAGGTCATCATGCGAACCTGGTGAATGGGCTCCTATCCTGTGTGTCCCCAGGAGCGTCGCAGGGTTAAGGTACTCCGTGGTGGAGTATGGCCTCATTGGAGACCCCTGCACACCCAACTCCCCTGACGTGAAACACTGGAACTCAACCTTGAGGCCCGAGGTCACCTTTCACTTGGCCGGAGCTGAACCTGGGGTGCCGTGGGAGGAGTTCCTAGAAAGGGATTGCCAGCACGGTTTTCGCTTTGGGAGAACACGCAGCCTTGGCCCACAACGACAATCCTGCCGTGCAGAGACGTCGGGCCGCTAGTGCTGTTCGGGCCGCTTTGAAGCCAAGCGCAAGGCGCCTCCAAACGGGGAGAAAGCGTACTCTCCCATCCGCGTCCCACTTTCAAGCTGAATGACGCAGCATGTTTCTCGGAAGGCTCTGCCGAGCTATCTAGCACAAGGGAGAGAGTGCCTGCCTCTGCCGAGAAAGGTTTTGACGTGGGGATTGCTGGACGTGCGGAAGAGCGTTCCCCAGGCCGTGCCAAGTTTAGGCTTTGGTGATTCTGGATGGTCCCAAGGGGGCAGAATTGTTCCTGGGAAAGCTGTCCTTTTTCTCTTTCTCCGGCTGGAAGTAAACATCTGGCAACCGACTGCCGTACGCAGACGTCCTGGGGGAGCCTCCCGGTTCCTTTGGGACGCACATTGGTGTTTCACAGAAGAGCCCCAATTCCTAATTGGGGGCACAGCAGCCGGGAATGTAAGGCTGTTTAGAACTGCGTACCTTGAGGCCGTGTGAAGGCCGTACAAACGAGAGCTTTCGAGGGAACAGGGCAGCGCTTCGCCATCATCGTTGCACATTCACGGAGCTTAATCAAACGAACGCGTTTCCTTCCTGTGGCTCAAACACAGCCGAGGAGTTGGAAGGCATGCAGTGCCCTTTGACACTTGTTACAACGAACGTGAGTGTACAGTGTCTCGTGAAATACCTTACACGGTTGAAGCGTTCCGTTAAGGCATGCCCCTCCGCTCCCTCTGGCACTCCGAGGTGTTCCTAACGGGGGCAACCTGGACTTTTGCTTGAGGCCGGGGTGGGGCAGGGGGACTCACAGTTCTTTTGCCGGCGGGCTCCAGAGCGCTCCTGCTGAAGCTCCCAGGAAGGAACTGAGAGAGAGCCGCAGGCCTCACACGAATAAACCCAGACTTCTTCTGTCACGGGTAAACTCAGACTTCTTATGGGAGGCCTTCGGGCAGCAAAGAGAAGGTGGGCGCGAGGAGTGTGCTTCAGGCAGCTTAGGACCCGCCCCTGTCTCGTCTGCCACGGAGGGGAATAAGGGTCGGCCAGGGTCGCCCAGCTTCAAACCTGAGCTCACATAGGGATCCGCAGCGGTTTCTGATTACCTCAAGGAAACACAACGGGAGGAACAGGGCCCTTCCGTGGAGGCACTTTTGGGCACAGGGACCTCTGCGTGGGATCTACTGGGTAAGTATGGCAGTACCTTAGGTAGGCCTCAGTGACCAAGGCTCTCTGGCTCATGCCTAGCTGTGTAAAGAAGTGTGGCAAACGTACGTACTGCTCCTCAGGCTGGGCGCACAGCCTAGCTTTCGCTTCTATGAGAGTGCTGTCCCGAGTCTCTTCCTGGAGCCCGTCGTCAGCACGGTGTCTTTTGGCACTGCAGTTGTCTTTCAGTCAAGGAGGCCGTTTGACCGGCAAAGGGAGTCCGCCCAGCGCTGCTTTCGCGAGTCTCTTTGACGACGGGGGCACTCCACCTAGGCAACCCAGAGAGGAGTACACTGCCCTAGCTACGAATGTGAAGAGCTGTCTCCAGGGGCCTGCTTACACGAAGGTTCCTCAGAAGCCAGAGGCCGCCGTTCCGGCACGGAGAGAGGTCATCATGCGAACCTGGTGAATGGGCTCCTATCCTGTGTGTCCCCAGGAGCGTCGCAGGGTTAAGGTACTCCGTGGTGGAGTATGGCCTCATTGGAGACCCCTGCACACCCAACTCCCCTGACGTGAAACACTGGAACTCAACCTTGAGGCCCGAGGTCACCTTTCACTTGGCCGGAGCTGAACCTGGGGTGCCGTGGGAGGAGTTCCTAGAAAGGGATTGCCAGCACGGTTTTCGCTTTGGGAGAACACGCAGCCTTGGCCCACAACGACAATCCTGCCGTGCAGAGACGTCGGGCCGCTAGTGCTGTTCGGGCCGCTTTGAAGCCAAGCGCAAGGCGCCTCCAAACGGGGAGAAAGCGTACTCTCCCATCCGCGTCCCACTTTCAAGCTGAATGACGCAGCATGTTTCTCGGAAGGCTCTGCCGAGCTATCTAGCACAAGGGAGAGAGTGCCTGCCTCTGCCGAGAAAGGTTTTGACGTGGGGATTGCTGGACGTGCGGAAGAGCGTTCCCCAGGCCGTGCCAAGTTTAGGCTTTGGTGATTCTGGATGGTCCCAAGGGGGCAGAATTGTTCCTGGGAAAGCTGTCCTTTTTCTCTTTCTCCGGCTGGAAGTAAACATCTGGCAACCGACTGCCGTACGCAGACGTCCTGGGGGAGCCTCCCGGTTCCTTTGGGACGCACATTGGTGTTTCACAGAAGAGCCCCAATTCCTAATTGGGGGCACAGCAGCCGGGAATGTAAGGCTGTTTAGAACTGCGTACCTTGAGGCCGTGTGAAGGCCGTACAAACGAGAGCTTTCGAGGGAACAGGGCAGCGCTTCGCCATCATCGTTGCACATTCACGGAGCTTAATCAAACGAACGCGTTTCCTTCCTGTGGCTCAAACACAGCCGAGGAGTTGGAAGGCATGCAGTGCCCTTTGACACTTGTTACAACGAACGTGAGTGTACAGTGTCTCGTGAAATACCTTACACGGTTGAAGCGTTCCGTTAAGGCATGCCCCTCCGCTCCCTCTGGCACTCCGAGGTGTTCCTAACGGGGGCAACCTGGACTTTTGCTTGAGGCCGGGGTGGGGCAGGGGGACTCACAGTTCTTTTGCCGGCGGGCTCCAGAGCGCTCCTGCTGAAGCTCCCAGGAAGGAACTGAGAGAGAGCCGCAGGCCTCACACGAATAAACCCAGACTTCTTCTGTCACGGGTAAACTCAGACTTCTTATGGGAGGCCTTCGGGCAGCAAAGAGAAGGTGGGCGCGAGGAGTGTGCTTCAGGCAGCTTAGGACTCGCCCCTGTCTCGTCTGCCACGGAGGGGAATAAGGGTCGGCCAGGGTCGCCCAGCTTCAAACCTGAGCTCACATAGGGATCCGCAGCGGTTTCTGATTACCTCAAGGAAACACAACGGGAGGAACAGGGCCCTTCCGTGGAGGCACTTTTGGGCACAGGGACCTCTGCGTGGGATCTACTGGGTAAGTATGGCAGTACCTTAGGTAGGCCTCAGTGACCAAGGCTCTCTGGCTCATGCCTAGCTGTGTAAAGAAGTGTGGCAAACGTACGTACTGCTCCTCAGGCTGGGCGCACAGCCTAGCTTTCGCTTCTATGAGAGTGCTGTCCCGAGTCTCTTCCTGGAGCCCGTCGTCAGCACGGTGTCTTTTGGCACTGCAGTTGTCTTTCAGTCAAGGAGGCCGTTCGACCGGCAAAGGGAGTCCGCCCAGCGTTGCTTTCGCGAGTCTCTTTGACGACGGGGGCACTCCACCTAGGCAACCCAGAGAGGAGTACACTGCCCTAGCTACGAATGTGAAGAGCTGTCTCCAGGGGCCTGCTTACACGAAGGTTCCTCAGAAGCCAGAGGCCGCCGTTCCGGCACGGAGAGAGGTCATCATGCGAACCTGGTGAATGGGCTCCTATCCTGTGTGTCCCCAGGAGCGTCGCAGGGTTAAGGCACTCCGTGGTGGAGTATGGCCTCATTGGAGACCCCTGCACACCCAACTCCCCTGACGTGAAACACTGGAACTCAACCTTGAGGCCCGAGGTCACCTTTCACTTGGCCGGAGCTGAACCTGGGGTGCCGTGGGAGGAGTTCCTAGAAAGGGATTGCCAGCACGGTTTTCGCTTTGGGAGAACACGCAGCCTTGGCCCACAACGACAATCCTGCCGTGCAGAGACGTCGGGCCGCTAGTGCTGTTCGGGCCGCTTTGAAGCCAAGCGCAAGGCGCCTCCAAACGGGGAGAAAGCGTACTCTCCCATCCGCGTCCCACTTTCAAGCTGAATGACGCAGCATGTTTCTCGGAAGGCTCTGCCGAGCTATCTAGCACAAGGGAGAGAGTGCCTGCCTCTGCCGAGAAAGGTTTTGACGTGGGGATTGCTGGACGTGCGGAAGAGCGTTCCCCAGGCCGTG